>NW_023276807.1:101206560-101506560 GCF_003668045.3 Cricetulus griseus | reverse complement strand
CTGAAACAGGAGACACAGGCAGTTTATGAGCTGCCATGTGGGTGCTGGGAATGGAACCCAGGTTCTCTAGAAGAGCAGCCATCTTTCCAGCCCCCAAAGTAAAAGGTTTTTTACTTTACTCATTTAAACTAGGCCCAGGCCAGGTTAGACATTGAGCAAGATGATGAATCAATGAGAGAGAGAGGGAGAGATCTATGGTGTGTTGCAGATCAAACCCAGTGTCTCATGAATGCTATGAAGTGATTTATGACTAAGCCACACTCCTACTCCAGCGAGAGAGACTTTATACATACAATATTTATTGTGTGTAGGCTTTCAGGTGTGTGAATGGCAGGGGTGATAGGCAGTACCTATTAGGAGGTCAGAGGACAACTTTTAGGAGCTCTGTCCTTCCATTATAGGTTCCCAGGATGGAAATGAGAGGGGATATGATGACCCACAGCCAAATCAATCTTCTCAGTGGCAAAGCACCTGCTTGAAACAGTTAAGAATGCTTCCCAGCGCTGGGTGGTGGTGGTGCACACCTTTAGTCCCAGTACTCGGGAGGCAGAGGCAGGCAGATCTCTGTGAGTTCTTACCCAGAAGGATAAGAAAAGATCATTAAATCTGATTACAAAACCCAAGAGCTTCTTTTTTTTTCTCTTTTTAAAAATTAATTATTTTTTTACATTCCAATCCAAGAGCTTCTTATAAGAGGGCATCAACAAAGTGGGACAGGAAGCACAGAAAAAAATCAATAAAGGTTGTTTATTATCCCAAATATAAAAGAATATTTATGGAACAATAAGAAAAAAAAAGTTCTGCCAGGCATTGGTGGTGCACGCCTTTAATCCCAGCACTCAGGAGGCAAAGGAGGTGGATCTCTGTGAGTTTGAGACCAGCCTGGTCTACAAGAGCTAGTTCCAGGACAGCCTCCAAAGCCACAGAGAAACCCTGTCTCGAAAAACAAAAACAAAAACAACTAACCAACCAACCAACCAACAAAAAGAATGCTTCCCACACCAGGCTGCTCACCATTACCTGTAACTCCAGCTCAAGGGATCCCACACCTTCCTCTGGCCTCCTTGTCCCTACCTGACCCGCTTTCAATGGATAGAGGTGTGTAAGCACACACACAAAGTACTTTAGTCCCAGTACTTTGAAGAGGCAGGAGGATCTTGATGGGTTCTAGGTCATCCTTGTCTACAGAGAGGGTTCCAGGACAGTCAGATCTACACAAAGAAACTCTGTCTCAAAAAACAAACAAACCAAAAAAATACTCTTAGTGTTAGTTCAGGAAGTGTCCATTTCATCCTCTAACAAATGTCATTATTTTGAAGTTGCACCTTGTTTGAAAACAAGGACTTTTGGGTTTGTTTGAAGCAAGGACTCATATAGTTTAGGCTAGCCTCTAATGCATTGTGTAACTGAGGGTTAACCTTGAACTCCTGATCCTTCTACCTCCCACAGCCCATACATCCTTTTTGTTTGTTTTTTTGTTTTGTTTTTGTTTTTTTTTTTTGAGGCAGGGTTTCTCTGTGGCTTTGGAGGCTGTCCTGGAACTAGCTCTTGTAGACCAGGCTGGTCTTGAACTCACAGAGATCTGCCTGCCTCTGTCTCTCGAGCGCTGGTATTAAAGGCGTGTGCCACCAACAACCAGCTTGCCCATAGATTCTTTTTTGTTTTTACTTTTTTATAAGTTTTTAAAAATAATTTATCTAGCTTTATTATTATTATTATTATTATTATTAGTTTTTTGAGACTGGGTTTCACTGTATTGCTTTGGAGCCTGTCCTGGAACTCGCTCTGTAGACCAGGCTGGCTCGAACTCACAGAGATGGGACTGCCTCTGGCTCCTGAGTGCTGGGATTAAAGGTGTGCGCCACTACCGCCAGGTTATCTAACTTTATGTGCATTGGTGTGAAGGTGTCAGATCCCTTGGAACTTGAGTTACAGACAGTTGTGAGCTGCCTTGTGGGTGAATTGAACCCACAAGGAATTGATCCTGGGTCCTCTGGAAGAGCAACTAGTGCTCTTAACTGGCTGAGCCATCTCTCTAGCCCCTTGTTTTTACTCTTAACCCAAGAAGAATAGGGTCTAACCTGACTACCCACTTACTGAACAACTCAACAACATCTTGTCTCCGAATGAATGATGTCTGACTGTTTCCAAAACTCAGAGCACCGAGGCTTTCCATTTACTGCCACTTCCTCGTGAGCCGGCCCTATTTTCTCCAGTCTCGAGAAATCTTAAACGCACACACACTCAGGTTGGCATCTGCTCAGTTAAAGCCAGACCCCTAAGTATCTTGGTTCTTCCTCGTCTTTACCCTTTGTGCAGTCTACTGTACAATAGCTGCCGCCTCACGCATACTGCAGACTATCTCAGCTCCGGTGTCTGCAGGACAAAAGCTGGGCTGTCTGACAGGGCCCTGTGTTGTAGATCCCTACCCTACTTCTATGAAGATACATTCTTTCAGTGATTGCCTTGCTCTTGCTCCCACCCCCTCACACCAGCTCCTTTCCATTGTAATTTAAGTAAGCAAGTCCTTCCTAACAAAAGCAGCACCATTCCCGCTTCTTCTCACAGCCACATTTATGAAAAAAGCTGTCCACACCTCAGGGCACTCACTTCCTCACTTCCCGATTACCTCACAATCCATTGCAATAGCCATCCACCCATCATTTCTCCGAAACTGCCTCACCAAGTGACCACTTATTGCTAAATTCAATGGATACCCTTTAGGCCATTATTTGAGCACATATTTATTCCATGCCAGCTACGCCTCCAGCCCGTGTTTAGAGCGCAGTCCTTAAACAGTCTGATTGTGTTTATAACTAGGGCAGTGGCATGGAGGCGGAGTGAATTCAGAACTGGGAAAACAGGAGCAGGGCAAAAGAGGATTCCTTGAAGAAGTAATTTCCAAACTGAGCTCTGAGGAAAATATAAATTTAATTGGGGTGGGGGGAAGGGATAATGTTGGAGACTCGAACTGGGTGACACAAAATTTACACAGGATTAAAGTTGGCTACTGTTGACTTTAAAGGACTAGGGAGTCAAGGAAGCCTAGGTCTTGACCTTTACAGTCCTAGATAAACATTTATGTAAAGCTTGAACGGGGAATAGGGCTGTTCAGCTTACAATGTTTGCCAAGCACCGCAAAGCCCTAGGTTCAGTCCTCACATAAACCTGACTCGGTGGCAGATGCCTGGGGTGCTGTAGCCTGTAACCTTGACTGGATCCAAGAGGATCAGAAGTTCAAGGTCATTCTTAACTACACAGGGACTTGGAACCCAACATGGAATACTGAGCTCAAGTCTCAAAATGGAGGAGGCTTTCACAAGGTGACCCCAAAGAACCTATACGCCTCATGGCTCTTTACAGAGGGGAGCCAAGGTATGCGATGTTCTGAATTCCTGCCCCATGTTCACACCTTTGCTCCCACTGTTCACACCCTAAGCTACGGTCTTTGTTTAGCATACCTTTTCCATCTTTTCACTTAATCAAATGTCCTTCTTGATGCCTCCCAAGGCATGGGTAGTTCCATTTGTCTACACTCAATGATACAACCTGCTCTTTCATTATTCTTCACTGTGCACAATGTTATTCCTTGATCTTCTTTCCTCCAGGGTCTAACACAGGTCTGGCACAGGAAGGACAATATTTTGGCAACAAATCCACTTGGAAGGTTGGATCTAACTGCCACCCATAAAATTACCAAAGTGGAACTCCAAAGGTCAGTGGGTGACTACTGAAGCAGTATTCTGTCTCACAAGGCCGTCACCTATGGAAAAGTCCCCTGCAAATGAACCTGACCTCGGTTTGTTTCTTGGTTACACCACTGGGGATGGGGATGGCTCAGCAGGTAAAAACACTTGCCCTGCAAGCCTGACAACCTAAGTTTGAGTTTAATCCTGTGATGCCCATGGTGAGATGGGAAGCAGGGACAAGATGCTCACAGCAACAAGAGACCCTGCCTCAAAACAACACTCTGACTTCCACACACTGCACTGTGGCATTCACGAGCTGGCATTCATATACACGCACACAGGCATAAAGATATATCTATATATAGATACACACGCGCATACACACACACACACACAAACACACACACACACACAGCTTTTCCATTAGATAGTATTTGAACAAATATATACACCCAGAATGCCTGCCCCCCTTTTCTCCCTCCTCCTTAGTGTCCTCATTGAACAGAACTATCTTGGCCTCTTTAGTCCCCTTAGAATTCTGCAAACAAGTATCCTGATTCTCTTGCAACCTTGAGTTCAGGAAACACAAGAAAAAATGTAATAGTGTGTAGTCTTGGGAAGTCCTGTAAAGCCCAGCACCCACATGACAGTCCACAACCATCTCTAACTCCAGTTCTAGGGGATCTAAAGCCTTCTTCTTGCTTCCACAGGTGTTAGGCACATACATACAGATATACACGGAGACAAAAACATGCATATAAAATGTATTTTAAAAAAAAGAAGCCGGGCAGTGTTGGTTCATGCCTTTATTCCCCCAGCACTCGGGAGGCAGAGGCAGGCGGATCTCTGTGAGTTCAAGGTCAACCTGGTCTACAAAGTGAGTTCCAGGACAGCTAGGGCTGTCACACAGAGAAACCCTGTCTCAAAAAACCAAGCCAAACAAACAAGCAAAAAACCCACCAAAAACTAAAAAACAAGAGAGAAAGATGGGGCTCACTATCTAGCCCAGATTATCCTAGAACTCCCTATGGAGACCTGGTTGGCCTTGAAAGAGATCTGCCTGTCTCCTAAGAGTGCCACCAAACCCAGCCAGTCTGCTGCTTTTAAGAAGTGATGGGGGTGGGGGTAAGGGCAGTGCTGGAGAGATGGCTCAGAGAGTAAGAGCACTGGCTATTTTTCCAGAGGTCCTGAGTTCAATCCCCAGCAACCATGTGGTGGCTCACACCCATCTATAATGAGATCGGGTGCCGTCTTCTGGCATGCAGGGAGAACACTGTATACATACATAGATCTTAAAAAAAAAAAAAAAAAAGTGATGAGGTGGTGACGCCTTTAATCCCAGCACCCCGGAGGCAGAGGCAGAGGGATACCTGAGTTTGAGGCAGCCTGGTCTACAGAGTAAATTCCAGGACAGCCAAGGCAATAGAGAAAAAACAAACAAACAAAAGGAGGGATTAATGTTGAGAACAGTAGCAAATGGCTTATTATAAGGGTTCCCGGCTCCAAGACTTTTTCAATCTTGTTATAAAATAGTTTTGCTTTTCAATAGGTTTCTCTTTCCCAGTGTAATTGATAATGTGACTCAAACAATCTGTGACTCCAGTGGAACAGACACTAGGAAAACAGAATGGCTGAGGTTGGAAGGACTTTATTTCCTTATTTAGACACAAGGTCTAGGTACATTGTCTAGGCTGGCCTAGAACTCATGACCCCCTGCTTCAGCTTCTTAAGCAGCTGGGATACAGGCATGCAGCATGCCAGGCTTAGTGAAGAGAACCTTTAAAATACTCTAGCTGGGTATTGCTGTAATCCCAGCACTGGGGAGGCAGAGGCAGGCAGATCTCTGTGAGTTCAGCCTGGTCTATAGATCGAGTTCCAGGACAGCCTCCAAAGCAATACAGAGAAACCCTGTCTCAAAAACCAAAATAAATAAATAATTAATTAAACAAAACAAAATAAAACTTCTAATCATTTACTTTTTCTAAAAGACACATGGACTTGGGGGAAAAGGGAGTTGCCTAGCCATCACAACACTCCCAAAAGCTGTCCCACATGGACCTTAGCCCAAGACCACCAGGCCAGCTTCAGACAAACTGAGACTTGCTCAGACCACAGCCATTCAGCCGGAGGGCTGTGTGTGTGTGTGTGTGTGTGTGTGTGTGTGTGTGTGTGTGTGTGTGTGTGTGTGTGTGTGTGTGTGTGTGTGTGTGTGTGTGTGTGTGTGTGTGTGTGTGTGTGTGTGTGTGTGTGTGTGTGTGTGTGTGTGTGTGTGTGTGTGTGTGTGTGTGTGTGTGTGTGTGTGTGTGTGTGTGTGTGTGTGTGTGTGTGTGTGTGTGTGTGTGTGTGTGTGTGTGTGTGTGTGTGTGTGTGTGTGTGTGTGTGTGTGTGTGTGTGTGTGTGTGTGTGTGTGTGTGTGTGTGTGTGCGCGCACGCGAGCCCCAGCCTGGAGGTACTGCTTAAGCCTTGGTTCAAACCTAAGCAATCTCTTCAGATTAGATCCCAGGCTTCAGGGTGGTGAGAAATCTGCAAACACAGGGACAGACTCTGATGCCTGAATGGACACGTACAAAGCCCAGCCTTTCATCTGAAAACAAAACCAAGCCCGTTGAATTGTCTCATGTTCCACCTGACAATGAGAACCAGGAACAAAATGCAGCTGATTCAGGGCAGCTTGAAACAAGTACGGTAACTGTTGGAGCCCTCTGGGAACGGGCAGATCAGGTATATAAACCCCACCTGTTCTGGGGCAAAGCAGGGAGCTGAAGGGCAGGGCAGGGCAGTAGCTATAGGGAATGGCCAAAGGAAAAGGACCTCACTTAATGAAGCAACTACCAACAAGCCTGAAAGCTTGATTGCCATCTTCCGACATTCTCCCAGCATCCCAAACCTTTTCTTTCTCACCAAGTGTCACCAAAGGGAGGGTTTCACTACACAAGATTAAATAGACGGCTTTTCATTGCATTTCTCTAGACCTTAGGTTCTTCTCTGTCCAAGACGGGCTGTGATGACTCCTTCCAGCCCAGAGAGCCTGTGATACCAAACCCGGCTTCTCACCTCCAGGTTGGAGCTCTGAAGGTGTCAGGAGCCTTGGGAAGTGTCTTTCTTGCTGTTGTTCTTTTCTTTCTCTTTGGAGTCTATTTGTGAGGGTCAAGAATAAGAACTGAAACTAAGAGTTGGTTTGAGGGCTAGAGTTATGGCTCTGTGGTAAAAAGCACTTGTGGCTCTTCCAGAGGATGTGGGTTTGATTCTCAGCACCCACCTCAGGTGGCTCACCTGCCTGTAACTCATCCAACATCTTCTGGTCTCCAAAGGCACCCACATGCATATGGCATACACATATACACATGAAAGTTTTTAAAGATTTTTTTTATTTTATGTGTATGAGTGTTTTGCCTGCATGCATATATGTGTTGAAGTGTGTCTGTTGCCCATGAAGATCAGAAGAAGGCATTGGATCCCCTGGCACTGGAGCTACTGATATTTGTTAACCATCACATAGGCGTTGGGACTTGAACCTGAGTCCCCTGGAAGAGCAACAAGTACTCTTAACCACTGAGCCATCTCTCCAGTCCCATCCACGTAACATTTACATTAAAAGAAAAAAAGACCAGCAAGATGGCTTGGATAAAAAAGGTGCTTGCTGCTAAGCCTGACCAACTGAGTTTGATCTTTCCAGTCTACATGGTAGAAGGGCAGAACTGACGCCCACAGGTAGTTCCCTGACCTACACACACTTTACACGTGTGTCATGGCATATGAGCCATCAACACCACCACCCCCAGCAAAAACATGAATATAATCTAAATAGGGCTGGAGAGAAGGCTCAGCAGCTGAGAGTACTGGTTGATCACCCATAGGACTCAGGTTAATTCCTAGCATTCAGGTAGCGCCTAACAACTTCATACAACTGTAGGTCCAAGGGATCTGATGCCCTCTGGCTGCTACCCATGGTGTGCACCCAAATACACAAAACAAAATAAAAACATTTAAACTAAATAAAAACCTGGATTTAAAGCCTGGCTCTATTACTGTGTCCTTGAACAAATTATTTACCTCCTTGAGCCTCTCTCCTAATTTTTATTTGTTTGTTTGCTTTCGATTTGAAACAAGGTCTCATGTAGTTGTGTGGCCAGGGTTGGTCTTGAACTATCGATCCTCCTTCCTCCACCTCCTAGGTACTGGGACCACAGGTGGGCACCACCATATTAACTCACTCGTCTCCACATTAAAATATTTTTGTTTTCATTTTATACATGTGAGTATTTGCCTAAATATATATAAGTGCACCGTGTATGTGCCTAGTGAGTGCAGAAGCCAAAAGAGGGCGCAGGATCTCCGGGAACTGGAGTTACAATGGTTGTGAGCTTCCATGTGGGTACTGGGAACAGAACCTGTGTCCTCTGCAAGAGTATCAAGTGCTTTTAACTATTGAGCCAGCCTTCCAGTTCCCTTTGCTCTTTTGCTTTCCTCTCTCTCTCCCCCCCGAAAGACAGGGTTTCTCTATGTAGCTCTGGCTATCCTGGAACTCACTCTGTAGACCAGGCTGGCTTCAAACTCACAGAGATCTGCCTGCCTCTGCCTCCCGAGTGCTGAGATAAAGCCATGCACTACCAGTGCCCAGCAGCACCCCTTTGCTCATTTTTAAGGAGGCTAAATAAAGTTACCACCTTATAGGATTAACTAGAAGATTAAAAAGTAATGGCTGTGCAAATACCTCCCAGGTGCCTGACCCTAAACTGGACCTGTCTGTTGAGTTACTTTCTTACTCCCTGCAGGCATGTCCAGAGGTTAGCAAGGGGAAAGGTGGAGCTGAGTAGACCAGCTTTCAAAATCCAAAGAGAATGTTTTCAAAACAAGTCCTAAACTTTGTCCGTATGCCCATGTGCAAGGCACAGAGCAGGCTACAAACAAGTAGGGGCTTGGTGTGTACTCACTGGGTGAAGGAAAAGGACATGAAGAATTTAAGTCAGAGATAAATCAGGCTCCGGGGACACAGTGAACTACAAGCAGTAACGGCCTGCACTGTAGACTGGCAAGTGGGACAGAAGGCTCCTGTGGCTGGCTGGCTGGCTCCTACTTCATTCCCTGTGAGTAGGCGTTTTCTTATCTGGGGAGGCCTGCAACGGATGTCTTATCAGAGAACCCCAACTACTCAATTCACAATTTCTCATCCAGCAGTTCCCAACTCATTGTCAATGACAGAAATTATTTGAGTCCCTACCAGTGTGCCACAGTGTCCTAAACACTATGGGAATATGAACTAGCCAATCAGAGGTTAGGAGCAGCCTCGTCAGACTCCAAAGACTATGGTGTTGGTTATGGTTTAGACTTTCTTTTCTTTTTTTGAGACAGGGTTTCTCTGTGTAACAGCCCTGGTTGTTCTGGAATGCACTTTGTAAACCAGGCTGGCCTTATACTCAGAGAGAGCCACCTGCCTCTGCCTCTGGAGTGCTGGGATTAAAGGCGTGCGCCAATACCACTTTAGACTTTCTTTTCTGATCCATCGCATTAGAGGAGGAAGACCTCTTCAAATGGAATCCCAGGGTGAAGTTCACTCTAAGGGAAGTAGGTGATGTCTCATGTTCCAGCTGACAGCAGATGTAAATTGATAAAGGAGCTGATTCCCACTGCTATGTAAGTGTAAGCAAGAAAGACTCATGACTGCTACAGTCCCTGCTGAAATGCCAAAGTGATACTGTGCACAGTCAGCTCCTATCCTCCCCTAGTATGTCTAAAAAAACCCCAGCCCTCGTCTAGATCTCACTGACTAGAGCCAGCCCTGGCATGGGAATCACCAGAAAACCCACTATGAATGTGAAGGCCTCAACACAGCTTCCTAAACACGATGGTTTTTTGGTGAACTAAGGTATCTTGTGGTTGTCTTAGGTCCTACCTCTGGTGCCTTCACCCCACCACCAGGCCACCCAAGTCACCCTGCCCTACCCATGTCACGAGGGACTGCCTAGAGGTCAGTGCTGCCTTCTCATTGCTACCACGAACACCTCTCGTCAGGGGCCACTGTATCCATTTGCAGATTGGTACCCTGTGCCAGTATCATGACTTCTATGATTCTAAACCTAGAGTGTCTGCTGTGGAAAAACTCTACAGTCCTTAGCCTGCCATTAAACACTCCATAGTTTACCAAGCCCAAACTTCTGCTTCATGGTCTCCCCAGCTCCCACTCCTGGCTCTACCACACACATCAGTGAGCCCACTCCTGCTGAAGACTGAAGCTCACTGGCCTGTGCATCCTACTCTACAGTGTCTTCACTGTTAACCATCCTCATTCCTCTCCCATAAAAAACAAAACAAGAAAAAAAAAAAAAACCCTACAATTTCTCAGATGCTGCCTTCATCAAGAAGCATTCTCTGTGGCTAAAAGCACAAGCTCATTGGGATCATTGGTGATTAGTATTTGCAATCAGTTCCCAACACTCTCTTTTTTTTTTCTCTCTCTCTCTCTCCCTCCCTCCCTCCCTCCCTGGCCCTGACCAAGACTCAGTACATTGCTATATTTCAACTTTCAACTGTCATGTGCACACCTGTTGACCACCACTGCTCCTTGACCCTTATCTTACTTTCTCTTAGGCATCAGTCTTGATGACAGTCATGATTTAATGTCTATCTCCCCGTCAGAACACACTCCACAGAGGAAAAGGCTTGTCATACCCTGTCTCCTGTTTCGTCACTCAGGGCTAAACATGTAAATACAATATATAAGCTTTGCAACAACGCATCTTGATTTTCATCTTTTTTTTTCTTAATTACCCTAACCAGGCAGCAAGCTTCTCAAAAGCACAAACCATGGATTATTCATGTCCACAGCTATTTCAGTGTGTGCACACAAACATGTGTGCGTGTTCATGTGTTACAGTGCACAGGTATTTGTATGAGTGCATATGGGGTCAACCTAGGGTGTCAGTACCCTGGAACCATTCACTTTGGTTTACGCTTTCCCTTGTTTACATTTACTTATTTATTAGGGGGAAGGATGTAAGCACCACTGAGCACAGAGTCAGAGCACAACTTACAGAAGTTAACTTGGGTTCTGGTGACCAAATTCCCATCCTCAGGCTTAACAGCCAGCTCAGCAGTCTTGGACACCTTGTTTTTTTGAAACAAAGATTCACCAGGACCTGCGGATAACCAAATCAGCTAGGGTTCCACCTGTCTCCACCTCCTAGCAGCAAGCTTACAAGTGAGAGTCACCCACCACATCTGGCTTTTTATACAGGGCTGGGGATCAAACCTAGGTCCTGATGCTAACAGCACCTCACCAGTGACTCCACAATTATTTTCTAAGGGTCTCTGTGTTCCAACCCTATGTCTCCAACATCTTGGCCTCGTACATTAGTACTGGTTCTGACCCTGGACAATCCTGTTTTCCTCCTGGAGCCTCAGTTTCTCCAAATGCAAAACAAGAACACTGCACATAATCTCAAATATCTTTCCTGGCTCTGGCATCTGTTAAAATTTGTAAGAGGTAAAACTTGGCCCAGCCCAGTTCCAAAGACATCACAGGCACTCAGTAAATATTTGATTTCCTTGTTGATTCTCCTGTTACACAGGAATGTGAGGTGTCCGAGAATGTAGTCTGAACAGAACAAGCAAGTTCCAAGCCCCGCTTCCTTCTGACTAGCCAGGCAACCTTACTGTGTTGTTTGTGATACAGGAAAGATAAAACACTAAACAGAGGATGAGCCCGAGCCCCATTTGTTCAGTCATAAACCTATGAACAAGTTACTTCAGAGCCTTAAGTCTCCTTAACCAAAAAAAAAAAAAAAGAAAAAGAAAAAAAAAAAGAAAAAAATAAAGCCACTTTTAGGGCTAAGTAGATTGTCTAGCATGTGCAAGACCTCAGGTTCCATCCCCTCATCTATCAAAAAACAAACAAAAAATACTTGCCACTTCAGCCAGGTACAGTGCACAAGCCTATAAGGGAGACTGAGGAGGGACTTGAGTCCAGAAGTACAGGACCAGCCCAAGAACATAAAGGCCTAAGAAAGTAACAGTGGGTGCTGCCCTTAACAGGAAAATAATGAGAACACTGGCTGCTCTTGCAGGACCTGAGTTCAATACCCAGCAACCACATGCTGGCTCACAACCATCTGTAATGAAATCTGGTACCTCTTCTGGCCTGCAGGGATACATGCAGGTGGAATATTATATATATATATATATATATATATATATATATATGGTGTGTGTGTAATATATATATATATATATATAAATAAAACAAATAAATCTCAAAAAAAACATGTATTCAGATCATCTAAAAAAAAAAAAAAACAACTCTACAGAGGTTAGAAAAAGTCACCAAGCTGGGTGAAGTGGTGTACACCTTTGATCCCATCACTCAGGAGGCAGAGGCAGACAGATCTAGTACAACAGGGCTACACAGAGAAGACCCTGCCTCAAAAATAAATAAATAAGAAAAAGCCATTGAAAATCAGTTGAGCTGTAGAACTCTAAAAGGACACATTTTTAAATTGAAAAGCAGATTTTATTTACGTATATGTTGTCTGTGTGAACATATGCCGTGAGATTGCAGGTACCTTTAGAGGATAGAAGAAGGTGTTGGGTCCTCTGGGGCTGGAGAAATAGAATTGAGAACCAGTTGGGTGTCAGGAACCAAACTCTGGTCCTCTGCAAGAGCAGCATGTACTCTTAACCTCTGAATCATTTCTCCAGCCTCAAAAAAAAAAAAAAAAAAAAAAAAAAGACAGCATTTCTTGTCAGCCCAGGCTGGCCTCAAGTTCCCTATGTAGCAGAGGATAACCTTGAACTTCTGATTCTCCTGAACACTGGGATTGCAGGCATGCACCCTGTGCAGGTATTGTAGCTGGGGATGAAACCCTGTGCTTTACACTTTACACATGCTGGGCAAGCCCTCTATCAGCTGAACTGCATCCCAACCCCAACTCAATGGGGTGGGGGGGTTAGAGACAGGGTTTTTCCGAGTAGCCCTGACAATCCTGAAACCCACTATGTAGACCAGGCTGGCCTAGAACTCACAGAGATCCGCTTGTGTCTGCCTCTGGAGTGCTGGGATTTAAGGCATGTGCAACTAACACCAGGCCTCAATTTTTAAAAATTTTTTTTTTATTTAGAGACAGGGTCTTACTCTAGTCCAGATTAACCTAGTTAGTACTCCACACACAGACCAAGCAATTCTCCTGACTCCACCTTCCTAGTGCTGGGATTACAGGTGTGCACCACTACAACCAGCCAGGAAACAAATAAAGAAAGAGACAGAGGCATTTCCGCCCGGTGCTTTCTTTCTCCAGGGCATATTTTCACCAATGAGGACAAAAATCCCATGCTCCCATAGTGAGGAAGTGACCCACTGGCGGCCCAGTCCTTGAATTCAGGATGGAGGAAGTGACTGTCCACCGGCCGAAAGCCAGGAAGTGGAGGCAGCTATCCAGTCCCTCCCCCACCGCTAAAATTCTCCCTTGGGCTTTCTAGAAAGCTTTTGGAAGTCAACCCTGGTAGTCCCAGAAACTGAGCCACTCACACAGGTGGCTGGGAAACAGGCGGCAGAAGGCTCCTGGTGCCGCAGGACAGGAAGCTGCAAAGTGATGCGTGAAGGAGCTTCAGGCCCAGCCAAGCCAATTCCGAAATTACTTTCACACAACCCTTCCCCTCAGGGTGCCCGGCTTTTATCGAGCTGGTTTCCGAGATCAAGCGAGAACTCAACAAGTCCCCTGGGAAGACTTGAAACTGTTCTCCACAAAGTGGAGATCTCTGAACCTCAGGAGGAGTGGTCCCACCTCTTCTTATCCACAGTCCAAATCATAAACTCCACACTTATACTCTTATTTCCAGGACCCCTCCCCGCCAAAACATCCCAGCCTCCAAAGACACCTTTGAGAACATTGGGTCTACAGAAAACCCAGAACTCAGGATAATTCGGGATCTCAAGTCCTGAACCCTGTAAAACCTTGTACTTCCCATACTCCAGACTCTCCGACCAGAGAGAGTGGTAACCAGGAGACCTGCCCCCGCTGCAGATCCGGGGACCCACCTCGTGGGAAGAAGCTGCCCCACGCGCAGGCCACTAGGAGCCCTCAGTCTGCGGGACGACCCACCCGCACTTCCAGAGTCCCAGGACCTCTACGTCCCGGGGGAGCCGCCGCGTTCGGTCCTCCCACCCTGCCAGGCTCCTGTCGAGGATCCCGGATCCAAGAGGATCTAGCCACCAGAAACCCGTGAGCGGTGGGCAGGACGGCGTGGCCCTTTCTTACCCGCCAGCGCCGCCATGGTTCCGGGCGCGGACACCAGGGGAGGGACCACCCGGTAGCAGCAGCTCAGGTCCGCGCCCGCTTGCGGTTTAGAGAGGAGATTGTCTCTGCCTCTGCAGCAAGAAGGATGCTCCGCCTACGGCGCCCGGGGAGGACCAAACCGCACCTGGCACCGGGACCCGCCTGCCAACGCCCCGCCTTGAGGCTCCGCCCACCTAGGTTCCTGTCCCGACGCCCCGACCGCGTCTCTGGCGCCCCCTAGCGAGGGGCGTCCTCTAGAGGTGTTCGGATTGGGGGTCGTTTTTACTTTACTTGGAAATGGCTCCCAGCACTCGGGAGGCAGAGGCAGGCAGATCTCTGTGAGTCCGTAGGCCAGCCTGGTCTACAAAGCTACACAGAGAAACCCTGTCTCGAAGAGAGGGGAGGGGGAGGAGGAGGGGGAGAGAGAGAGAGAGATCTGTTCATCAGGTACAGAACGTGGTGGGAAACTCTTGGTCTTTTGACTACCAGTTTGTAATCGGCAATGTGAACATGGAGAAGCTCCCAGCCACTTTTGCATGTCAAAGGTAAGGGAGAGGCCAAGTTAAAAACATTCTACTCTGGGTTCTGGAATGTTGAGCCCAGGACTCCCACCTCCCATTATAAAATCCCTGGATATTCAAGTCTCATAGAAAATGGCACAAGCTTTGCCTATAATCTATGCATAATCCTCATTATGCTTTATGTTTTGTTTTGTTTTGCCATCTGGTCTTAGTATGTAGCTAGATTGATCTTGAACTTGTCAACCTTGGCTTCTTGAGTGCTGGAATATCCTTGCTTTTAATCCCCTTTAGAATGCTTATAAAACCCAAAGCAATATTGATGTTATAGCATGGTTATCTGATTGTGGGACAAATAACAAGAAGAAAGGTCTGGGCACTGGGTCTGGGTTCAGTTGGTAGAGCACTGGCCTAGCAAACTCCTGGGTTTGATTCTGAGCACTGTCATGCAGTCAGCTTGTGATGCCAGCAGGAGGGTGGGAGAACCAAAGCTCAAGTTCATCCTCAACTGCACACCAAGCAGAAGGCAAGCAGGAACAAAAGACTTTATAAAAAAAAAAAAAAAAGTAGGGACTGCTGTTCCAGGTCCTGAGTTCAATCCCAGCACCCACATGGCAGCTCACAACTGTAACTCCAGTTGCAGGGGATCCAACACCCTCACACAGGCACATATGCAAGCAAAACACTAATGCACATAAAAATATATAAATTTTAAAAAAAGAAGAAAAGGGAGTAGAGAAATGACTCGGTGGTTAAGAGTACTGTGTGCTCTTCCAGAGGACCCAGGTTTGATTCTCAGCACCCACATGGTAGTTCACAATCATCCGTAACTCCAGTTCTAGGGATCTGATTCCCTTTGTGGACACAAGGCACATATGCGGCACACAGACATACATGTAGTCATAACACCCCTAAACATAAAATAGTAACTTAATTTTTTTAAAAAGATACTTTGTCATTGGAGGTAGAAACTTCCAATAATGTCATTCACAGCGAGTAAAACACACTTGTGAACTTTCTCTGGAGGTTGCCAGGTTAGAAACTCCTGTAGGCAAGGGATGTAGCTCAGCTGGTAGAGAGGGTGTGCCTAACATGCATGGAGCCTTGGGTTTCATCACACACACACACACCATAAGCAGGATATCCTAGTGCATGCCTATAACCCCAACCCTCAAGAGGGAGACAAAGGATCAGGCAGGAATGCATCATTAGTTACATAGTGAATTGGAGGCCAGCCTGGTATGCACTAAACTCTGAAAAATCATACCGGGCATGGTGGTGCACGCCTTTAATCCCAGCACTTGAAAGGCAGAGGCAGATGGATTTCTGAATTCAAGGCCAGCCTGGTCTACAGTGAGTTCCAGGACAGCCAGGGCTACACAGAGAAACCCTGTACTGAAAAAAACAAAACAGTGAGTCAGTCAGTCAGTCAATCAATCAATCAATGTGCAGTGAAGGGCAGTACTTTCCTTTCCTGGGTTTGGGAGACTAGGTTTCTCTCTGCCATGCCAGCTGCTCTCTAATGTCTTCCTATCTAATTCTCTCATGCTGGGTCTTAGACCATTGCTACTTCTCCAATCAGATTTAAGTAAATGGGAAATGTGTCTAGAGGATCAGAAAAAAAAAAAAAAAAAAAAAGGTAGGAATGGGGCCCAAGGAAACCAATCCTGCCTCTAACTCTCCCATCAGCTGCCCTTGGTTTCACCACTTGGGTAAACAAACAGCACAGTTCTCTGTCTTCCTGCCTTGACTTTTTAATAGAAGTGGCTGCTAGTTACACATTTCTTCTGTGGCATCTCTGTATAACCCAGTGTGCACATAGTGCTAAGGAAGAGGGCTGTCTGACTTCCCTCTTGAGCATTGGTTTCCCTTGAGGAAATACATGATTTATAGGAAACACTAGATTATGTACTGAATTAAAGTGAAAGAATCACGGTCTCTTTTGAGAAGCCACTTCATGACTAACAGAGAGGAAACAGGATTCTACTCATCCTGCTGCACATGGAGAGGTGCCTGCTGTTCTTCCCCAGGCACAGAGGAATGGTGTGTCTACAACCAACAATCCCTGGCTTTCTTCTTTGTCCCTCTCCTCCACAACCCAGCCCCCACATCGGTCCTCCTCCCACTCATGTTTATTGCCTTCCCTCCCCACCCTCACCCTCTTTCAGTCCACTATCGCAATACCTCCAATCTCTTATCACAGAGAGTAGTTGTAGCCAACTCCAAATTCCCCCTAGGAAAGTCCAGGCAATACAGAGAAAAAAATGTAAAGGAAGGAATTAGCTATCAGAAGAATGATAAAACTAAGAGGCAGCATTCCAATGTGGACCCCTAAACCGTTCCTGCACTATCTGAGAATAAGGAGGAAGGTTTGGAGAGCAGGAAGGGTCTAGGCAAGGAGTACATTTACTAGCTTTCTAGAAAGTACCCACCGTGTCCGCTTATTTAGCTAAATACCATACTTGGTTAGTATCCAAGACTAGCTCCTACGGGCTGAATCATAATCATCAAGTCTCTGGAGTCTTGAAGACTTTGCAACTACCTCAGATTGGTCTTGGTGGCTCATGTCTGTGGTCCCAGATAATTGGAGAGCTGAGGCAGGAGGACAGCAGAAGGAAAGTTCAGGACCAGGTTGGGGAATATAGAGGAAATACAATGGGGAGACAATGGTTGTCTAGGGGATTGCAGAATTTGTTCCCTGTTGTGAGCAAAGAATTGAAGCAGCAGATTAAAGTAACAACTTTATACATTCAAGAAGGACTAAAGATGGACACTGGCTTAGTTAGGTGTTTCATAGGGATGCTGGGTCCTCCCCTTTCCCCTATTGGTCCTGTGTAGACATTCACCCATCCCTGTGCCCTCCTACAGTTTCTCCTCAAAGTTTTCTGGGAATAAGAAGCTACCATCTCAGAGAGCCTGCCTTAGCTTTCCTTGCCTACTGTGTTCCTCTAACCCTGTTTCAAAGTTGTGTTATAAAATAAAGCACATCCCATTCTGCTGTCCTAAGAGGACTTGCTTGTGCCCACTTAGATTTTGTAATTGCCATCTTCACCAGCTTCAAATTGAGCCAGTCTGACTTCTAGACTCCTTTTTGAGTCATCACCAAAGATGGACAGATTTATCTCCAAAAATGTTTCTGATTTTGTCAGTTCCTTGTTTAAAACCATCACCAGCTCCTCACTGCTTACAAGATAAAATCCAAGCCAGAGCCTCACTACCTAACTCACTTCAATCTGCAGTGGCCGGCTGCTTCCCTCCGCCCAGGACTCTTTCCTAAATATCTCCTGTCCTTGCATACCAGGCTGCTCCTGCAGTCAGCACCTCTCCATGGTATCTGTCATTCTACACCTGACTCTTCTCAATTCTAAAAACATTTTTATCATGTCATTTTGCAGCCCTTTTGAATTAATTTACATCTGTACTGTGCTATATGATAGCCAGATGTGGCGATTTAAAGTAAGATGGGGGGGCTGGAGAAGTGGCTCACCGGTTAGAACAAAAAACTGCTCTTCCAGAGGACCAGAATTCTGCTCCCAGCACTCATATCAGGCGGTTGGTTCACAGTCACTTTGTAAGCCCAGTTCTGATGCCTCTTCTGGCCTCCTTGGGCACCAACACACTCATACACACATATAAATAAAACTAAAATAAAAAAGATGAAAAAAAACCAAAGATGGGGAAAATAAAGATGAAATGGAATTCTGGAATAAGATGCAAAAATTCAATTCCTTGGCCTGGCAGTGGTGACACACACCTTTAATCTCAGCACTTGGAAGGCAGAGACAGGCAGATCTCTGTGAGTTGGAGGCCAGCCTGGTCTACAGAGTGAGTTAGTTCCAGGACAGTCAGGACTACACGGAGAAACCTTGTTTTTTTTTTGTTGTTTTGTTTTTTTTTTTGTTTTGTTTTTTAAAAAAACCTAAAAAGAAAAAAAATTCAATTCCTTTGTCCACTAGCCACATTTTTTTTTTATTTTGATAGCCATATATGGCTAGTGGCTACTGTGTTGCATGCTACCAGCATGAAACATTTTCATCATTGCAGACAGTTTTATATATGCTCTCCCAAGTGTGTGCATCTCTAGGTTGAATCTGGTGAAGCCATTAGATCTAACAATTTTATGAACTTATGGAAAATATATGAGTAAGAGGAATTTCTAAATAAAACTGGTGACACAAGTAGCAAAACTGAGGCTAGGGAAACTCAACAGGAGTGATTCGGTCCCTTTATTATTATGCCACTGGGCTAGCATGATATGGTTTCTTGTGGTGAAACAGAATCAGCAGTTGAAGGCCAGCAGGGGTCTTAATCCCTAACCCCAGCAACTTATGAAGCTGATTTGGGTGACAGTTCCAATACACACACATTCTCTCTCTCTCTCTCTCTCTCTCCCTCCCTCCTCCCACCCTCCCTGCTTGTCTCTGCTTTTTGAGATAGGATCTCTCTATATAGTCCTGAATACTCTCCCTGGAAATATATATATATATATATCAGGCTAACCTCAAACAAGAATTCTGCTACTGCCTCCACAGTGCTGGGATTAAAGCATGTTCCACCACACCCAACCTACACTCCCTCCCTCCCTTCCTCCCTCCCTCCCTCCCTCTCAAATAACACCTCTTTTGTTCATGCTGGCTCAAACTTGATCCTACTTTCTTAGTGAAAAATTACAAGCATGCATCATAGTGCCCTTCCCCCAACATAAAGGAGTTACAAGTGAAGGAGATGGCACTGCTGCTCTTCCAGAGGACACAGGTTTGCCTCCCAGCACCTACATAGTAGGTGGCTCACAACCATTTGTAACTCCAATTCCAAGGGATCCAACATCCTCTTTGGGCCTCTGTAGACACCAGGCAAGCATGTAGTATACAGACATGCATGTAGACAAAAATAACTACATACATTCTGACGGCTTCCATGGGCTCATATGTTATAATGCTTGATCACCAGTTGGTGAACTGTTTGGTAAGGATTAGGGGGTGTGGTCTTGTTGGAAAAGGTATGTTATCGGGGATGGATCAGATGTAAGCTTTCAGCTACTGCTACAGTGCCACACCCCCCCCCACCACCACCACCAAGACTGTTACTCTAATCCTCTGGAACCATGGTGTCTCTTCACTGCAATAGAAAAGTAACTCAAGACACACTCTAGCCTGAGCTATGAGACCCTGCTTCATTAATAAAAATTTAAAATGTGGGGTTGGAGAGTTGGCTCAGTGTTTAAGAGTGCTGGCTGCTCTTACAGGACCAATGTTTTGATTCTCAGCACCCACAACTACCTGCAACTCCAGTTTCAGGAGGTCCAGGGCCCTCTTCTGGTCTCTGTGGGCATAAGGCAAATACACAGTAGTCTCTCTCTCTTTTAGTTTTTTGAGATTGGATTTCACTGTGTGGCCCTGTGTATCGTGGACCTCAGACTCAGAGATCCTCCTGCCTTTGCCTCCTCAGTACCGGGATTGAAGACATGAGCAGCAGCAGCAGCAGCAGCAGCACCCGCACCGTCAGAACCTATACCACCATCACGAGCACCAGCACTAGCAGTTGGCTCACAGTATTTTTATATACATACAGGCAGAACACTCATACACATAAAATAAAAATTAAAATGCATAGCTCTGAGATGCATATTGAGATAATGAAGAGGTGACATGTGACTGAGATTTGTTTCTAGTTGTCTTCGTAGGAGAGAAAGAGGGAGCATGTTAGGCTGAGGTGGATCCAACAGGCCTGGACCTGTGTTGATGGTTACTGGGGTTGGCTGGTTGGGATAGCACATGAAGGCTTTTTTGTTCTCTTCTGCTCTGCATGGGTTTGTGTGTGATGTATGAATGTGTATGTCTGCATTGGTGCACATGTGCATTGTACACCAGAGGTCAGGGTAAGAGCAGGGGGTCTTCCATTATTGCTCTAACCTTTGGTGGCTCCAGGGATCCTTCCTGGCAGTAGTACTACAGACCTGCACCACATCAAACTTTTTACAAGGATGCTGGGGAATCCAAACTGGGGTCCTCATGCCTACTAAGCCATCTCTCTAGCCACTGTTTTGTACATTTTGTTCCCCACTGAAAACAAAAATTCCGGTATCATTGGCTTATGAGTTCCAGGAGTTCCCTTATGTTCTTTTTTTTTTTTTTCTTTTGATGGTACTTGGGAATGAACCTAGGCTTCAATGATATATAGTGCTTTATCACTGAGCTGTATCTTCAGCCTTGTTTTTACTTTAAAAAATTAAAGTTTTATTTTAAAAAGATTTTTATGCGTACAAATTATTTGCCTACATGTAAGCATGTGTATCCTGTGCATGCAATGCCCTTAGCAGTCACAGAAGGGTGTTGAATCCCCTGGAACCAGAGTTACAGACAGTTGTGAAAAAGTGTGTGGGTGCTGAGAACTGAAAACAGGTCCTCTGAAAAAGCAGTCAGCACTCTTAAGCAATGATCCATCACTTCAGTCCCTAAATTTTTAATTTATTTTTGTGTATGATGTGGCCAGGTAGGTGAGTGGCGCAGGCACAAGACATGGTACAGAGAACAAATTTTGGGAGTTGGTTCTCTCTTTTCATCCACCCTGTGGGTCCCAGAGATCAAGATCAAGTTGTCAGGCTTGGTGGCGAATACCTTTACTAGGCTGTGCCATTTCACCAGCTCAAGGCCTCATCGGACTTTTTATTCTCCTGCCTCAGTCTGCTGAGTAGTTGGGATTCTAGGCTTGTGCCAACAGGCCTATTCTGAAGTTTCCTTACCTCTGCATTCTCCTGCTATATCCTGGCACTGTTCAACTTGACCATTGTCATGTCAAAGCCTAAGGGAAGAAATTTGATTTTTTAAGAGGGTATGACCTGTAGCTTTGGTGTTTTGGAGCCTGAAGCTGAGACAAATTAATAACCTCATCAACTTCTATTTCATACCACATATTAGTGAGCAATCTCAAGGAGGGCACACTCCCTGTTCCAGGGAGAGGGATTGGCTTGTGGGCCCTCCTGCTCCACCTGAACACAGGGAGACATTTTAACACTGAGTAACCTGTGATTTCTCTACATGGCACACTCAAGGCAAGACACAAGCTAAGCTTCATCATGGCAGTTTGGTGTTTGCAGACTTAGGAATTTCATGCATTTGTCAGGACTGAGGCTGCCTGTCACAGGCAGCTAGATCTCCAGTTCACTCTTATCATTCCTTTTCAATGGGTGTTTGAAGACATAAACATTACTAGACTAGAAAGGTACTTTCCAGGGGCCAAACCAATGTGCCCACTCCCCAGCCACTAACATCCCAAACACAAAGTCCACACTCACAGCAATGTAAAACCATTTAATTCTAAATCAAATCACTTTCACAACAGTGAAAATCAGTGCTGGTCAAGGTATGCTGCCTTACATGTTCCCATTTTCTGACTGTCCTTGTCCATGCAGGTGGCAGAAAGGTGAGGCTAAGGCTACCTTGGCCATAGGACGAGTGGTGAGCCTAAAGAGAGATAGCCTACAAAGGAGAGGGGACTCCTAAGTTGGTTCTCCTGTCTTAGCTGCTGGCAGGTGTGTAGCCCTGTAATGTTCGCAAAGGGTACATGGCCACCACAGTTTTGCTACCGGCAGGCTCCTGGGATGCCTCTGCTGAGCACAGACCTGGGCTCATTCCATTTCACCAGATTCCAAATGATTTTCTCCACTACTCAGAACTCTTCTTTCTTTTGTGTTTATTGTTCAGATTTTCCCTCTACTACTTAAGGCTATACTACACTACGGGATCCTACCAATTCTCTCTAAAACAGAGACACTCCAAGGGCCCCTGCAACTGGGGATTTCCATGTGACAAAGAGTATTTAAAATCTGTCAGCACACTAAAGTTGGTGGCTTATTCTTACCAGCTGTATTTGCCAAACCACCCTCCTACTCAATACTTCATACTGTATCCACTTCAATACTAATACTGGCATTGGCAGGTGGGGACCGTGCAGTGAGGAGGAGGGCTCTCTTGCCATCCTCAAGGTCTAGGGTTCTGTACATTATGCAGAGCTGTATCTAGAAAAATCAGCAGGCAAGGCAAGAATGTAGTTTCTGGTTATTGCTGGGGCAGTGGGTGCTAGAGAAGTGAACAAAAAGATCTAGTAGAAGTTCATCTTGCTGCCCTGTTAAGGTCTCCAGGAAGAGACATTTCTAAGATGAAGCCTCAAAGGCAGAGCAAGAGTTGTTTGAGCAGGTGAACTATTCTCCTGCCTGGCACCACACCTCCACAATCAGGTTCAGAGGAAGCAGCTTATGAATTTCAACAACAAATCAATGTGTGGGAAGAATACGGAAGGAAAACCACACTTCATCACTGTGGTCCTTTGCTTTTACATATCACCAGGGGTTGCTTGCTCAGGAGCCTCATGTGTCCTTGGGTTCAGCACACATTCAATGAGTTTTCAGGTAAATCCATCAATCTATACCAACATCAGGACCACAAGTGTAATGACAGTCCTGGACTCTTTTAAAAAGGACAATGGCTTCTGAGGATGGTAGTTCTATGTGTATCGGGGCTGACCTGAGAAAGCCTCCAGTTTCTCTGGGTAAGTTCTGAGAGAGGATTACTCAGGCTTCCACAGCCTAGGGGCAGGGCTACTTGCCCCGCTGTCCCTGCATCAAAGCTCTGAAGCAGAGTAGATGGTTCAAATGCAGCAGTAGTTTAGAGGAAAAAGCTGACAGGAAATCTGACCCAAGTGATACCAGGGATAATCGGCCAAGAAACCAGGAGGTCAAGCTGCTTTCTAAGGTCAAGAAACTGACAGAGGCCCAGAGCCAATCAAAGACCAGAGTCTCACAATGTCACACAGCATCTTCAGCTTCTAATGCTGCAATTATGACCTTCTTTGTTGAGGAAGGGGAGGGCAGGAAGGCAGACAGAATAGAAGTGGAATCTGGAAGGGAATCTCTCAGTATAGGGAGTGGAGTCCACTTACCAAGGGTATTTAAAAAAGATGAAAGTAAGTTTCCATAAATACCATTTGGTTCATCCCTTCATTTTTGTAATATAAAGTTCTGGTGAAAGAAACTGTTTTTCTCTTCCCATCTCTTCCCCATGTAGAGCTGGGACCTGCTGAGAAGGCTGCAACAGGACTTCACATTGTCACCCATGAGAGGTGATCCAACACAAGACCTGAGGTTATAGAGGGTGTTTACAGCAGTAGTGAAACTGGGGAAGTTTCCTCACCAACTGGTTTTGAGTTCAAAGCTCTAATGGAGAAGCAAGACTCCTTGATGTGTTTCTGACCCTTGATTCCAGGGGTTGGGATTAAACAAGTCAAACACCAGGAGCAGGTGTGGCATATCACCAGTCCAGAGGTGCTGCTGTAGATGCGAATAGGGGTCCTGTATTAGGCGATCAGGAGCCAGAACATGATCACCAGGGCTACAAACAGGAAGAGGCGAGACAGGAACTGCTCATCCACGTACTGGGGTGTCCCAGGGACAGCTAGAGAGACAAGAGGAAGAGACTTTGTCAGAAGTCTGTGTGCATACTGCCCATTGGGGCCAGAACTGGAGAGGATGAATCTTTGTTTCCTTTTAATAACAGAATCCTGTAATAAAAAGACTCCCAAGCTTGAACCAAAACAAAAATAAGTGAACTACTACAATAAGACCTTGCTCTCCAGTGATCTCAAAAGAGCTGTCCTGTACATGCAAGTGAGCCAGTAGACTATCAGGGACTCCCCGCAGGGAACAGACACCCTCTTACCTGTCTTCCCTATGCTGCCACATGCATGGTAATACTTGGTAGGTCTCATTTAAAAAGCAGTAGCAGAAGCAAAGCATGGGCCTTCTGAGACCATAAGGGCTCACACATGAGCAGTGGCACTCTCCTGCCTCTCTGTACACTATTCCAGATGGCTCTCTGTCTGTCTGTGTGCATGTTTTTTCCAGAAGAGAACCAGGGCCTAGAAATCATATGGTAAGGTAGAAGGAGACTGAGTGAGAACCTCTTCTAGTTAAGAGTTCTCTGCTCAGACTATAGAGGAAGCAAAGTGACAGGATCTACATCCAGGCAGTGCAAACTATACCAAACTGTGACAACAAAAAATGATCCAGAGCCCAGCCTGGCTGGGAATGAACTGGGGGAGAGCCAGTCTGAATGCTGGACCAGGCTAGAAAGCATCAAGCTAGTCAGAAGTTCCTGTTGCCGCTACAGGGATCTGTCTTTCCTTTATGGCAAATTACATCCTGCCCTTTGGGGTTCCCTTTCTCTGAGAAAACAATGTGTGAACAGCAGAGAAACATTCCAGGCAGATAAGATGGAGTAGTGCCCAGTATTTTGTGGGGTTGCATGTCATTACCTCAAAGTTGGTTGCTCTGATAAACTCATGCAGGCAGGCAACCAAGAGGTTTATTGCCTATGTTCAAGGAATCAGGTGAAGCAGGGAACAGCTTTGATGATTTCTGAGTGGGTGATCATATTCAGAGCACAAGTTCCTGACCAGAGCTACACTGGTCACTTCTGTTCCTCATACTGTACTCAAGTCCCAGAAGGCTCCAATGACTGTAAGAAGGGCTCAACTAACCATATCATCTTTTATAGGCTCCATGACATGAATGGTGGCTCAGGTGTCAGAGTGTCAGTCTAGCATACACCTTGCTGCCTTGCTGTACTCTGAATGCAGCTGTTATAGACAAGTAGCTGAAGGGAGAAATGCAGCAGCAGGTAATAGATATGAACACAGTTCACAAAGCTTTCAAGTTTGGTATCAGCCCCGTTTTGTGTCCTGAGAGAAGCTGGGCAGAGATGCCAGGGAACAGGAAACCCTAACATTTCATTTCTCCCTGGCCTCAAATGATCAAAGACAGAGAGAGAGAGAGAGAGAGAGAGAGAGAGAGAGACAGAGAGAGAGAGACAGAGAGAGAGAGACAGAGAGAGAGAGACAGAGAGAGAGAGACAGAGAGAGATAGAGAGAGAGGGAGATAGGGAGAGAGAGAGAGAGAATTAAGCTTTTCATTAGCTAGGTATTGTCTATAATTCTTTTTTTTTTTTTTTTTTTTTTTTTTTGGTTTTTCGAGACAGGGTTTCTCTGTGGCTTTGGAGTCTATCCTGCAACTAGCTCTTGTACACCAGGCTGGTCTCGAACTCACAAAGATCCACCTGCCTCTGCCTCCCCAGTGCTGGGATTAAAGGCGTGTGCCACCAACGCTGGCTAATAATTCTTAAGTCTAATGGTCATGGGCTATGTCTTGGAATCATTACTGAGAATTTTACCTATAAAGCAGCTAACTGCATAGGTATTTGGAGTGCAGATGATGAGCCCCTCAGTATGTAATATAACATAAAGCATCCCACATATACCTAGCACATGGCATGTGCTCAGAATTGCTGGATGAGTGTGGTAATCTGCAAAGAATTAAGGGAGTTTGCAAAGCCTGATACCCATGTACTGACAATTATCTGTAACTTCTATACTGCTGAATTCCAAGGAGTTTTCAAGCAGGATTATTTATGTTTGTGAGAAATGGGGCTTACCTGGAGGAGGCCGTCCATCGTTTATGTTAAATGCTGTGGCAAATATCCCAAATGGAAATGCTCCGATTCCAAAAGACATCTGAAAGCCACCGTCTCCAAATCCAAATCCTTGAAATCCCTGTGGAGAAGAAAAGCAATTAAGAAAAATAAGCAGATTTATTTCACATTTCTCAAACTATGTCTTACATCATAGCGCATATGACACATACATTTCTTCTTGTCCCTTTTCCACAAACTAGGGCCTCAGCTCTTCCTCCCATCTAGGCCCCAGAGTGAAGGAACACTAAAGGCACCTCTGACCTTCTAGCCTTAGCTCCAATCTAAGGAGCTATATGGTGCAAAAAGAGCCCACTCTGACGAGAAGTGAAACACACTTTTATCAGTATGTTTAGATCATTTTCCAGGGTTCCACATTAGCCAGGAAAATTTCCAACATGCTATTTATATAATACCCTTGGCAATTAGTGTCATACCCAAATGCAAAGGAATATTACAAACTATATACTATAGGCAATAACAAAAAAGATGGAACTCTGGTCAATAATATCAGTCAAACAAAATCTTGTAAAATGTTCTCCAAGGACCCTGGTGCTCATTTATGCAACAAGATAGTAAACCTTGTGATTTTAACGGTCAAACTTCTTAAACACCCATACATAACAATATGAGTATGTTTGTCAAGATATGGGTAAGCATTTCCCTTAAAACCTTCAGATGCTGTTGGGTATAGCCCTGGATTTAATATAAAGCACAGCATAAGTCAGGCATGGTGGCACACACCTATCATCACAGCACTCACAAAGTAAACATAGGATGATCAGAAGTTCCAGGTCATCCTCAGCTACATATTGAGTTCAAAGCCAACCCAGGATACACAACAGGACCTTGCCATAAAAAAATTATCTTAAGCAGGGCATTGGTGGCACATGCCTTTAATCCCAGCACTCGAGAAGCAAGAGGCAGGTGGATCTCTGTGAGCTCGAGCCAGCCTGGTCTATAGAGTGAGTTCCAAACCTCCAAAGCAATACAGAGAAACCCTGTCTAGAAAAAAAACAAAAAAAACAAAACAACAACAACAACAAAAGATTATTTTAAGCTAAGTGGTGGTAGTTGGATAATTAAAGTCAGAGATCTTCCTAAACAGCCACTGTCAGCAGTTTGTACAGCAGCCTTGGTTTCTTCCCCCAAACATATTCACCACACGAGATCTTTTCCAAGGATGGACTCCTCAAAACAACAGCTGTTAATAAACAACACCTCTGTCTGAGTGCAAAGTCTCCTGGCACAGGATACTCAAATCCAGCCTTTCCTTTCCCTTATCCCAACTCTGACAGGATCTCACAGGTGGCGTAGGCTGGCCTCACATTTGCAATGCTCCTGCCTCAGCATCCTGAGTGCTGGAATCACAGATGAGTACCTCCTAGGGTGTCAGCTTATGTTTAATTCTTGCATTAGCATTTTACAGAAGACTAAACCCGATCTGATCTGAAAATCCAAACTCAAAAAGATGTGTTTTAATTGTATATAGTGTGCCTATGTGTATTGCACATGTTTCACGGTGCACATGAGGTCAAAGGACAACTTTGTGGAGTCAGTACCCTCTTCATCTATGTGAGTTCTGGGGATTGAACAAAGGTCACTGGGCTTGCATGACAAAGAGCCTTTACATACAGCCAACTTAATCAAGTGCACAACTTACAAACTCTTTTCCTTCCTTTTTACTTCTGGTGAGCTCTTTAGAACAAATGATGAAATAATAGAAAGACAGGGGTGTTAGGGTACTGGAATGGTGGCATGCACTAATCCCAGCACTTGGGAGGCAGAGGCAGCTGGATCTCTGGGAGTTCAAGGTCAGCCTGGACTACATATTGAGCTCTAGCTAACAAAGACAGGGCTCCACAGTGAAACCTTAAGAGAACAAAAATAAAAAAGACAGATATACTAGACTACTAGCAGCTGCAGGTGCTTATAACCCTAGGTCTGTCCTCAGCCATCAGGGCTAAAGCCTCGGGCTTCCTGGGGTCTCTGACTTGTATTGGTTGATGATGATGCTTGAGCAAGCAGAGCCTGAGAAGGTAAAGGGCTGCTGTCTAGCAGTCAAGAGCAGAGACTTGGGTAGCACCCAGGTTGGGTTTTGGCTCTGTGTGTGCACCTAGACAGGCACACCACATATATCTGACCTCAGTTATCACCTTTCCATGTGTTTATGAGGCTTAAATGAGGTCATGAGACAGGGTTTCTCTGTGCGGTCCTGGCTGTCCTGGATCTCATTATGTAGACCAGGATGGTCTCAAACTCAGAGGTACACACTACCACCACCCAGCAAAACTCTTAATATAGGAGAAAAGAACCTCAACTTTCATCAGATCCTTGACCTTATCATACTGGGACTCCTAAAGAAATGCACCAATTCAGCTGGGTAGTAGTAGTACATGCCTTTAATCTCAGCACTTGGAAGGCAGAGGCAGGTGATGTTTGAGTTCAAGGTTAGCCTGGTTTACAGAGTGAGTTTCAAGACAGCCAGGCCACACAGAGAAACCCTGTCTCAAAAATCCAACCCCCCTCAAATGCACAAATTCAAGTGAAAAAATGATGCGTACAAAGATTATCATGGTGTTACTTACATAGCAAAGTCTGTCAGTAACTCTAAGACCCTTCAATGATGAACTGAAATTATACCAAATCAAAATTCAATGGAAGGATAGTGATATAGCTCAGTGGTACAATGTTACCTAGCACACTTAACACCTTGAATTTAATACCCAGAGCATTCCTCCACACCCCTATATAGACATAATCTCATTCTCATTCTCTCTGTCTCTCTCTGTCTCTCTCTCTCTCTGTCTCTCTCTCTCAGATAACATGGCAGCCTTCACTAAAGGGAACCAAGAAGGCTGGAGGTGCAGCTGGGTTGAGTAGAGCTGTCTAGCATGCACAAAGCTCTGGGTTCGATCCCTAGCGCTGGAGAAGTGCAGGCAGGGGAATCCAGAGGTCCTATGTCCTTTTCTGGTTTCCACAGGGAATAATCTTACATATACATAAATAAATGATACAAAATAATTAAAAAAGACTAGAATATGAACAAACATCTCTCTAAAACAACATATTAAAAAGGAAACACAATGACATTAGAAGATACTTTGTTTAGAATATCATGAAATATACTGTCAAAATTAAATTTGAAACCAGAATAGTAACAGAATAGTGGGAGTGACATAAAAATAAGAATATATAGGCAGGAGACATGGCTCCATGACTAAGATGACAAATTGTTCTTGTAGAGGACCTGAGTTCAGTTCCCAGCACCCATGTTGGGTAGCTCAAAATTGCCTTCAACTCTAGCTTCAGTGGAATATGATGCCTCTAGTGTATATACCCACTACAAACATATACATAATTTATAATAAAATCAAAAAGAATATATGGTTACAAATGATGAGAACTGCAGAAATTAGTATATACTTGTTTCTAGGATTCTAACAGTTCAGGCATACAAGTTCCCTTTAAATTTTCATTTAATGTACATTTTAAAATTTTTAATTGATTTTCTGACACAGTTTCATATTCCTAGACTGGCCCTGAACTCACTAAGTAGCTGCAGTGGTTTGAATGAGAATGACCCCATAGGCTCATATTTGAACGGTTTGATCCTCAGTTGGTGGAATTGTTTGTCAAGGATTAGAGGTGTGGCCTTGTTGGAAGAGATGTGTCACTGGGGTGGGCTTTGAGGTTTCAAAAGCCTCGAGGCATTTCCAGTCGGTTCTCTCTGCTTCCTGCTTATAGATAAGGATGTTAAGCTCAAAGGTGCTGCTCCAGCACTATGCCTGCCTAACTGCTACTATGATCCTGGCAATGAGCTACATTCCAGTCCCCATTAATACTTTAACAGAAACTGCTATTTGGAAAAAAAAAAGACTAATATTTCATTTAAATGCATACATATTTTGAGCCACTAATTCTAAGAATTTATCATAATAAAATAATTGTGGTTCTACACAAAACTTTGTAATTTCATCCGAGTATGTTTAAGACAGCAGGGTAGTAGGTAAGTGTCCCATAATATAGTAGATGCCATTACATTAGGTCTACACAACTGAGCATCAGCTGTTAAATTTCGTGACATTTCAGTGACATTTCAGTAACATTTTAAACTGCACTGTTGAAATTCCAATTCTCATGAGGACATTCCATGAGGGCAGAGACCATTTGCTAGGTTCACTGATAAATTATCACTGCCAAAATAGTGACCAGAGCACATTAAGGTACCTAGTATCTGTAGAATAGATAAAAATTTTAAAATTAGAAAATAAGAGCCAAATATTGTAAAACAAACAAACAATCAAAAACCCAAAAAGCAGGAGGCTAGAGAGATGGCTCAGTAGTTTAAGAGTACTGTCTGCTCTTCCAGAGGACTTGGGTTCAATTCCCAGCACCCACTTGACATCTCACAACTGACTGCAATTCCAGTTCCAAGGATCTGGAACCCTCACATAGATGTACACACAGGCAAAACAACTGCACATAAAATAAGTAAGCCAGGCATGGTGGCCTATGTCCATAACAACAGTACTAGGAAACAGAGGCAGGAAGATCATTCATTCCAGATCAGCCTGGGCTACATAGTGGGACCCTATCTCAAAAGTCCAAGAAATCAGGCTGGTAAGACAATCTGGTGGTAAAGGGGCTTGCCATGAAGACTGATAATTAACTCCAGAGCCCATGATGGAAGGAGGGAACCAACTCCCCAAAGTTTTCCTCTCATCCCTATACATATGTCCCCACCATATATACACAACAATAATAAAAGTAAAAATTAAATTTAAAAAATCTAAGGAATAAATATATAAATGTACAATCAACAAACATACATATATCAATTAATAAACACACACACACACACACACATGCATGCACACACATATACAGTAAAAGAAGATGAGGAAACAGGTCCAAATGCTCCCAGTGGCTATCTCTGGATGAGTGGTTCTAGGATTTCACCCTGCTTGCCTCCTTTCTGTACTTTACAAATCTTCCTTTAAAACTTTTCTTCTTGTTTAGAACAAGGAAAAAAAACCCGCAAGTTCAACAGCAAAGTTTTAAAAGTCACAGGCACACTTCTAAAAGATTCTTTTAGAATGTTCCTCACCCCTCTATTTTCAGGCTCCGGCCTCTGGCCTTGAGGACGAGGAGGAGTCTTCTCTCTGAAAAGAAATTGTACAAAGTAAGGCCATCACAAAATACTGTGAGTTGCTGTCTGTGAGGACTAACCAACAGGGTTTGGGCCACTCTCCTGTTCAACACATAAAATTACTTGGCTGGGCCATAGCAGTGCACGCCTGTAAATCCCAGTACTCAGAAGACAGAGGCAGGCCATCTTCTGAGTTTGAGGCTGGCTTGGTCTACAGAGAGAGTTCCAGGACAGCCAAGGCTACACAAAGAAACCCTGTCTTAAAACAAAACAAAACAAAACAAACAACTATCCAAACAAACAAACAAAAAACCTCAAATTCTGGTTTTAACTCCTCTCTACCTCAAACCAGGAAAACCAGCTAGTTCTGAGAAAGCCATCAGATTGCACAGCCTATCCTTGCAACAGAGGTCTTGACTCAGTTGTCTTCGTTGGGACTGCTTGATAGGAGCTCATGGGTACCAGAGATGCCAAGCCAGACCAAGGGATGAATTGTGGACTGAGACAATTAGGGCTCAAGATCTCTCTGATCTGCCCCTATTAACTTCAGTTTGGCCTCCATTACTCTTGGGCTAGTACCTCATGCTATCTTTTACTTTTGCCTCTAGTCCTCAGACCCTCCCACCACTCATCTAAACAGCTTGAGTGAGAGTATATTTCACATTTGGCACTAGGTAGGATGCAACCAATACTAATATAGTGACAGATCCCACTAGAGATGATGATAATTTCAGGAGAGACACAATCAATCACAATACAGGAATAAAGGTGGGAATAAAGGTGAGGGCAGTTCCTATGGAGACCACTTCAAGGAGGGAACTTTAAGGTTTTCATAAAATATGGGTAGGAATCAAGAAAAGGCTGCAGGATGTAGGGTGGTAGCTTGAGTAGGACCAGGGATAATAGAAGACACAGAGCAAATACAAGTGTGACAAATTTGATAGAACAAACCGTTTAAGAGAAGTTCAATATGTCTAGTAGATGGGGAGTTGCATGAAGTGCTAGAAAAATGAAGGCATTCTTCTGGAAAGGTACAGATTCCAGACCTACATTTTTGAAATCCCAACCCCCAAAGCCATCCAGACTTGTTGGTCCCTGTTTCCCTAGAGTTACATTTACTGGTGCTGCAACCCCACTTCTTAGGCTCACTTCTGCTTCCCAGTGTAGTTAGTGCTTCCACAACACTCTGCACACTTGCTATCATGATGCCCTCAACACTGCAGGGTGCCAGCCAGCGGTTGCCTGCTGGTAGATGACACTGAGCAGCTACTTAACACAGGCCAGCACAAGGCAGCTTGGCTCCTCTCCTCTCTCAAGCCTCACACCTCCCAGGTGACTCTCATCTTGACCAAAATGCCTCAAAACGAAGCAGCCAAGAGTTAGAATGCTAAATGCGTGTGAATTCACACCCAAGGGGGAAGTGAGTATCAGATGCAGTCAAGTCTTTACCTGGGGTCCTGTTGCCCGGTACTGCCCCTGCCATAGAGTGGGATGACCTTGTCTCGGCTGATTCCAGCTTTGCAAACTGGACACACTTGTCTGTTAGGTCTGGTCTCCAACCACTGCAGGTGAGAGAAGAACATAAGAATGGTCCAAAGCTACCCCACCTTCAGCTAAGTATGTGTGTGAATGTGGAGTCAGAGTCCTTTAAATGGGAAACAGCATTGGGAGTAAACTGAGTTGGGAACCTTTAGGAACCAGAGTCTGATCTCTGTTCCCAGCATAAAAAAAATATTTACTGGGGATAAAAATCAAAATTGCCTTTAAGTACCAGTAATTAAACGAGCTCCTTCTTTGTTACTTTCCGGCACTGTGAGCAGTACAGAAGAAGGAGTGTTAAGCCTGAAACCTCCAGGCAGGCTTCTGTGGTGAACAGAACTTACATTCAGGATCAATTTTATTTTGTTTTTCTTTCTGTGATTTCTCATTTTTCTTTTTCTTTTCTTTCTTTCTTCTTGTTCTTTTCTTTTCCTTCCTTCCTTCCTTCCTTCCTTCCTTCCTTCCTTCCTTCCTTCCTTCCTTCCTTCCTTCTTTCTTTCTTTCTTTCTTTCTTTCTTTCTTTCTTTCTTTCTTTCTTTCTTTCTGGTTTTTCGAGGCAGGGTTTCTATGTGGCTTTGGAGACTGTCCTGGAACTAGCTCTTATGGACCATGTCTCGAACTCAGAGATCTGCCTGTGTCTGCCTCCTGAGTGCTGGGATTAAAGACGTGGGGTGTGTGAGAGGCCTGAAGCTGGAATTAGGGGTAAATGTGAATTTGGGTACTAGGGACAACACTTGGGTCCCCTGGAAGAGAAGTATGTGCTCTTAACTGCTGAGGCATCTCTCCACCTCCAATGTCTCCTCTTTACGGCATTTCCCCAATGGTATAACCTGACATCAGCACATGGACATGTTCATCATTTTGTGTCACTTGTGTTCAGAGATAGATTTTGCTTATTATCTAAACTTTATTAATAGCTTATATTAAAACATTTAAAAAATTCTTTTTAACTTCATTTTTATTTTATGTTTATTGTTTTACCTGCATGTGTTTGTGTGAGGGTGTCAGAAGCCCTGGAACTGGAGTTACAGATAGGTGTAAGCTGCTAGGTGGGTGCTGGGAAATTGAACCCTGGTCCTTTTGAAGAGCAGCCAGTGCTCTTAACCACTGAGCCACCTCTCCAGCCCTGTTGTGTTACTTTATTATAAATGAGCAAGAGATTTTGTTTGTATGTTTGTCTGTTTGTTTTTTCAAGACAGGGTTTCTCTGTGTAGCTTTGGAGCCTATCCTGGCAGTCACTCTAGAGACCAGGCTGGCCTCAAACTCTCAGAGATCGCCTGCCTCTGCCTCCCGAGTGCTGGGATTAAGGTGTGCACCAATGCCCGGCTGCAAGAGATTATTTTTAAAATATTATATTTGTATTTTTTCCTTTTCTTTTTTTTTTAAGCAGTCTCATGTATTTGAAGACAATGCTGAATTCTTAATCATCATGTTTTTGGCTTTCTAAGTACTGGGATTATAGGACTATGTCACCACACCTAACTTGTGACCTCTTTCTGGGCAGTGGATGGTTTCTTGTGTATATTTTCTCAACCTTTATTTATTTTTTGCACTAGGGGTTAAACAAAGAACTTTGAGCATAATCAGTACACACACTGCGGATGAACTATGCCCCAAGACCTTCAATATTATTTTAGGACATAGACTGCATCTCTAGACATGAGATCTGTCTAGGGATGAGCATTCAGACCAAACTGAACCTGGAAGAATAGACTGGGCAGAACATGTTAGTGTGAATACTGAGAGATCATGTAACTTAAGTTTGGAAACCACTGACAGGTGGGGAATGTAGGGTATAAAATCATGAGATGCTGCTATTTCTGTATCCCTGTGTCTTTGGCTCATATTCATATAATGCTCATCCCTAGCTCCCTCTTCTTTCTACTTTGAGGACACAAAGCAGTCTAGTCTCTGTCTGCCCTCTATACACTCTAATCCACCTAGGAGTGTGCTGTACTTTGGACACCATGGAGATGGTTACCTGGTTGTGACTGTTCACATTCAGTTGCTAATCCCAAGCCCAGTTCTTGGTTTTCATAATAAATTAAAACAAGGAAGACTTTCCTCCTCTGCAAAAGCTATCTATTGTCACCAAAAGTTTACCTCTTTTCAATGATTTCAAGATCTTTCAGCAAAGAGAGGTATACTGATATGAAAGGAGCTACCTTTTTACTTCTGGGACTGGGAACTGAAATTGGTGCTCTGTAAGAGCAGCAAGCACTCTTAACCACTGAGCTGTCTCTCTAGTCCAGAATTTATCTTTTATAAATATAAAATCTCAGAAACAAAAAATGATCTAATAGCCGAGGATGTGGCTTAGTTAGCAGATCAACTGCTTAGCACAGAAGACATCCTGGGTTATCAGTACCATATGAAGTGGGCATTGTGGTGCACACCTGTAATTCTAGCACTTTGAGGCAGGAAGATTTCACAGTTATCCTCAGCTACATAGTGAGTTTGAGGGACATGCAGTTTCAAAACAAACAAAAAACAAAACAAAGGCCCTAACATAATCAAACCCAACTCATTTGCAAATGAGTCACTGAGACAAAGAAAGTGGTGGCCAGCCAAGACCATAATGGCTATTCTGTTGTTGGCAAAATCAAGAACTCAGGTATGAAATGACCTCCTATTACTGCAAATACCTGTCAGTGGGTAGGTATATAAAAAGGGCAACTGAGCCCAGAAGCAAGGGAGATTGCAGCTTCTGACAGTAGTCCCTTGAGATGAGGGATGTCTTGTGCAACTCTAGCTGATGAAAGACAAAGTAAAATGAAGTACATCTTACCTGATGCAAACACGGCCAACTACCAGAGTCCCCAGGGCAGCCAATCATCAGGAAGGAAAGCAGGAAGAAGGAGAAAAATGCTTTCATTAGCAGAAACAGTCCATAAGTAGGGAGGGGACATCAGAATGGGGTAACTAGGGTGCTATAACCCAGTGAGGCTTCACATGGGTTACTGGCATCACAGATAAGAAAAGGTAGGGTTAGGGTTAAACTAGATACGGAGGCATACATCTGTAATCCCAGCACTTGGGAAGTAGGGGCCGAGGAGGAACAGGAGTTCAAGGTCATCCTCAACTACACAGTGAGAAGGGATACAGTCTAGGCTACAGGAGACCCTGTCTTAAAACAACAACAAAATGAAAAGAACAAAACAGATAAAAGGCTAAATCCACAGGGGAAAAAAAAAATGAGAGTAAAGAGTTAAGACTCGTCTCCAGCCTAAACTCCACTGCAAAAGCAGACTCCCATGACCCAGACTACCCAGGCACAATTTATCCACACATTGTTAGTCTTGGAGAGATTACAGGTTCTGAAGGAATCCAATAAAAGTCAGGTATTCTCTACATGAAAGGTCACCACTGTCATGTACCACATGACAATATGAACACACATACATATACTTGAAATTTCCACCAATGTCAGCAGCCTCCTCAGGCTCACAAGTGATATATGGATTCTCTGTTATTTCAGATCAGGGCCATGGCAGGATGTGGTTTAAAAGTCCAGTCCTACTCAAAGCATCTTTGTAATGGAAAGGATGAAGAAGCTACTTGGAAAAGAGGGTTACCTCCATCTTACAGAGCTGCTACCCAACAATGCTTTTCTTTCTTTCTTTTTATAAAATTATTTCTTTACTTAAATGCAGGGTCTCACCATGTAGCCCAGACTGGCTTCAGACTCATGATCCTCTGCCTCAGACTTCAGAGCACTAGGCTTATTTTATTCATTCATTTTTTTTTGCTTTTTTAAGGCAGGGTTTCTCTGTGGCTTTGGATTAGGTTCAGGAACTAGCTCTTACAGACCAGGCTGGTCTCGAACTTACAGAGATCTCTGCCTGCCTCTGCCTCCCGAGTGCTGGAATTAAAGGTGTGAGCCACCACCTCCTGTATTTATTCATTTTTATATGTATGAGTGTTTGCTTACATGCATGTCATGGACCACATGTGTATACTAGGTGCCCATAGAATCCATAGGTTTGTTGGATTCCCCTGGAAATGAAGTAATAGATGGTGGTTAGCCACCATGTGGGTTCTGAGAATCAAACCTAGGTCCTCTGGAAGAGCACCTAGTGCTCTTAACCACTGAGTCACCTCCTCAGCTCCCTTTAGGGTGTTAGGATTACAGATGTGTACCATACCCCTGATTCCTCTCTCTCTCTGGGGGCAGTTTCGAGACAGGGTTTCCCCGTGTAGCTTTGGAGCTTGTCCTAGAACTCACTCTGTAGACCAGGCTGGCTCGAACTCACAGAGATCCCTGCCTCTGCTGGGATTAAAGGCATGTGCCACTACTGCCCAGTTCAGTGTCTCACTTTTTAAAGGAGGAAGCAAAGGTACAGAACATGTAATTTACATCAGGATAAAAACTCGCTCCTGCCATGTCAATACCTAGCACTGCATAAAAAACATGACATAATATTGAGAGAAAATTATTCAATTCCAGATTTTTAGTATTTCTTTTCTTTCTTTCTTTTTTTTTTTGGTTTTTCGAGCCACGGTTTCTCTGTGGCTTTGGAGGCTGTCTTGTTACTAGCTCTTGTAGACCAGGCTGGTCTCGAACTCACAGAGATCCACCTGCCTCTGCCTCCCGAATGCTGGGAATTAAAGGCGTGTGCCACCAACGCCCGGCTTCTCTTCTTTCTTAGTAATAAAATTAGTCAACAAATACCTACTACAACTTACTATGTGGCAGCCACGGTGTCTCTCATACATCATGTGCCTTTTCTAGATGAATAAAACTGTGGCCTAAGACTCTCAGTCCCTGAATGAAGCCAGCTTCACAAACAAATGCAGTTTCCTAGATATAAGAGCTGCCTCATCTCTGAATCCAATACTGAGTTTATGGTGACACCGTAACCTCTGTAGAGGGCACCTCAAATCACAATAGCACTCTACTAGAGGTCTCTTAAATATTATAGGGAGTAGTGTAGGTGAATGAATGCCCTTCAGTGCAAAGCTTAGGGTTATACTAAAGGCAGATTCCAGAGGCAGAGGCAAAAGGAGTGCTAGAATTTCAAGGTCAGCCTGGTCTACATATTGACCCTGTCTCAAAACACAAATGAACAAAACCATTTATGAAGCAACTGCTGTGTGTCAAGAGAGTGGCTGAGTTGATTTTTATTTTTTCTTGTCATTGGATTGTCACCAGGAGACATAAACAGAAAAGAGGAAGGTGATGGGCAGAGAAGAAACAGATTTGCCTAAAGACACTGCAGTCTGGACAAATCTGCTCCATCTTCAAATATGTTCTTTCTAACGGTACTCTGCCTCTTAATTCTGTCATTTTGATCTATCTATACAAAATAATTAAGGTAAAAATCTCAAAAATAAGAAACAAAAACCTCAGCTCTATTCTCATTCATCAACAAATTTACCTTTTATATTGCTAAGATTTTAAACTCCCCCAAATATTGCTTTCTTCACCATATTCCTGCATAAAAACATTAATCAGCTCTATATCCCCTACATTTGATAATCTGGTTCACCCTTCCACAACCATTCTAGTTTCCTAACAAACCCAATCCCCATCCAGGGTTCTGTTGAGAGGAGGACAATAGCCTCAGGGACTCAGACACTGACAGAACACTTATCTACCCCTAGGAATTACCTGCTTTGGGGTGGCACACACCTTCACCTTATTTGCCATTATTTCCTCTCTACTATCAAGGTTTTTCCCTACCCTTCAAGGTTTAGCGCAACATCTCAATAGAAAAAAAAACAAACAAACCCAAAAACCAAAAAAATAAATAAATAAACAAATAAAAAAAACTACTACTCAACATCCACAACATCCACCTAAGTTCTCAGAGACAGCAGGGATTTCAATAAGCACTGAGACTAGAAGGACACTGACCTTGCTGCTTCATTTCACAACACACACATTAAATATAGAACAATTACTTATAGCCATCGATAGCACACATGCTATGTGCTCTTTTAACTTGTTTACTGTTTTTGGTTCACTCACTTATTACTCATAAATAAGCCTGTAAAATGAAGCAGACTGCATGTAAGTACCCTGTCTAAGGTCATCTAGTAGGGAAGTGGCAGAGTTAAGACTAAAGAGAGGGAAGTCTGGCTACACAACTCTTGCTTAAAACCACGAATCAATATTGTCTTTGACTCAGTACAGCAAGTGACAGTAATGCCCACTAAATGGGGTTGCTCCTGGAGAGACAGGAAGACAACTAGGATGCAAACAGGATTTGCCCACCCAGACTTTCAGCAGTAGAGCTGGGATGGAAACTGAGGCTTCTTGTCCCTTGGGTCTGAGTGTATCAGGATTCAGTATGAGTGAGACATCTTCTGTCCAAAGTGAGACATTTGCCCAGGGCCATGGCTTTCAGATTTGGTAGGGTGTCTGAGGAGATGGCAGGAGGGGTACTCACCAGAAGAGGTGGCCACACAGGCTGATGACAGCATCCTTGGCTGTGTCCAGGCATATGTTGCACTCAAAGGTACTGTCCTGCCCTCCACTTTCACCAGTGCCATTGCTGCTGCCACTGGGCCCCCCTGCACTGGAATTCTCAGTGGATGTAGAGGTCGAGGGCCCCTTACTTGCCATTATTGACTGCCAGCAAAGATTTCAGTAAAGATTCTCAAGGCAATCCTGAAAGGCAGAAAACACTTGATTGTTCATTGCTGCAGCCTACTTCCCACAAGACCCAGGTCAGCAACTCCATCTTCTCTCAGCTCCAAACAATAATTGTGACTGAATTGAGAGCAGGTTTCCCAGAAGGCTGCAGGGACGGTAGTTGTGGGGCTATGCACTTCTCATGAGTTGCTTATGAACATGGCCCAAAACACACTTCATAAAAAAAAACACAGCCGGGTGTTGGTGGCGCACACCTTTAATCCCAGCACTTGGGAGGCAGAGACAGGCAGATCTCTGTGAGTTCGAGGCCAGCCTGGTCTCCAGAGCGAGTGCCAAGATAGGCTCTAAAGCTACACAGAGAAACCCTGTCTTGGGAAAAAAAACAAAAAACAAAAAGCAAAAAAAAAACAAAAACAAAACACAAACTGCAAAAATACTGAGCAGCCTCTGGAAGGTTCTCAACAAAGCACTCCATTTATATTTATATTCTCCTGTATTAACCACACCAGTTGATAAATATATGCTCAATTAAATATTCAGTTGAACTGTCAAGCTATCTTTTAATTCTGGACAACTTTTATGTTGACCATGAGAACAGACTCTACTCAAGACTATAATTGGTATTTGGCAGCATAAAGAAATTCCTGTGACTGAAAGATTAGGAAGCTTGGAGCAACCAGGTGATGGTTTTTGACACTTTCTGCCAGATGGAATACCACTTACCTTATTTTGTCTAAATTTATCAACACACTTAAAGAGGAACATCAGATTGAGTTATCTGGAAGGCTGACTAGTGTGGGGTTGAGACCAGGATTCATGGCACACTATTTGTATTCACACCACCATATCACCATAGACAAAGCTGGTTACTAATAGCCTGTGGAAACGTATCACTGTTGACCACCAATTCCAAATCAAAGAAACCAAGGAGAGACAATGAGATCCATACAAGGGATACCCAGGAATTCTGTCAGGAGCCTTATCTGGTTGCCCTCATTATGTCAGAAATTAGAAGCAGGTGGTTACCACAGTCAGCGAACTAAAGCTTAGACTCAGCCCAGCCTCCAGCTTGCTAGGAACCACACTTTTTCCTGCTACGCTTTCTCATATGTAAAATGAGGACTCACCACGGGGGTACCTGAAGACCACCTTGATTTCAGCTTCCAAAGTTAAGAAATTTGAAATCCCAAAAGCTGGTTTTCTCAGACCAAGAAGCCTTCTACTATTTCTTCACAGGGCAGACTTAGAGCTTGGGGCTTAGGAGATCTCTCACTACAACAGCAGCTTAGCGACTTGAGCAGGGAAAGAGGCCGGCTCTCCGCCACTTTTTCACTCAGTTACATCATTTTACATGATTTCCCAGAAGGGCAGCTGGCTTCTGACAGTAGCAGTGTCTCACTAGCCTCAGTTCCAAGACCTTCTCCATGGTGGAAAGCTTCCTCCTCTTTTATAAGTAAGTGTGTGTGTGTGTGTGTGTGTGTGTGTGTGTGTGTGTGTGTGTGTGTGTGTGTATGTGGTGTACTGGGGAATGAATGTAGGCCCTCACACATACGAGCTAAACACTAAGCACTCTACCACTGAGCTACAGACATCCCCAAGCCCCAGTCTTTCCTTGTTGAAAAAAAAAAAAAAAACTTTTTGGGATTTATTTCATTTTATGTGTACGACTGTTTTGTCTGCAGGTATTTATTTGCACCGCATGTGCACCCAGTGCCCATGGAGGTCAGAAGAGGGAATCAGATTCCCTGGAACTGGAGTTATGGATAATTGTGAGCCAACATATGGGTGTTGGGAACAGAACTCAGGTCCTGTGAGAGAGCAACAAGTGCCATCCCCAATCACTTCCCTGTTTGGAAAAAGGTATTTCAAAATTAAGAATTAGTTGGGTATGGTGACACATGCCTGTAATACCACTTAGTACTCTGGACATTTAGGGAATTGTCAACTGAGAAAAAAAAAATCACTCAAGAAAAAAAAATCAGCCAAGCTGACAAAGAAATGGTTTTTGTTTGTTTGTTTGTTTACTTCTTTTGAGACAGGGTCTCTCTGTGTAGCCCAGATTGGCCTAAAACACACAGGGATTCCTGCCTGCTGGGTGGCTGGGATTAAAGGTATGACCACCACATCCAGCTCACTAATTAGGACTATAACCCAGGAAAACCACATTTAAGTAGTCTTAAAAATCTGTTCTGAGGTCTTAGAAAATGATATCTTTAAACCGTTAAAAGATCAGAGATCTCATTACTTACTTTTCAGGAAGTATGTCTTCTACAAAATTGATTGGGGGCCAATGAGACTGTTCAGGTGGTAAAGGCTCTTGCTGCTAAGCCTGATAATCTGAATTTGATCCCTGAACCTATATGTTAGAATTAACTCCAGCAAGTTGGCCTCTGACCTCATGGTGCCATGATAAGCATGCCCCCCCCATAACCATCCACAATAAACAAGTATATGTAGTTTAAAAATTAAAAAACAAAGAAATAAATTGACAGAGTACAGTCTCTGTGTGAGGGAAGAGTTCACTGTGTAGCTCAAAGGAGATTAACAATGTTTCCAAGGTCAGCTCCCATCTGGGATGGCCTGTCCAGCCTGGTTCAAATGCTTAACTGGGGAAATGTCTAAGGTCTAAAGAATGGTCTGCTTGTTCCATTTTGTGTCTCAAACTAATGCTCATCTGTTTTGTTTTTCCTTGGCAGAATTACTGTTAATTTTGTTGGGTATGGCGGTACTACGTAATTTTTAAAAAAACAACCATCTGGGCTGGAGGGATGTCTCAGTAGTAAAGTGCTTGCTGTGCAAGCATTAAGGCCCGAGTTTGATCCATACAGTCCATGTAAAATTGTCAGGCATAGTGGGATGCAATTGTAATCCCAATGCTGGGAGGGATTCCTGGGGCTTGCTGGCCAGCCAACCTAGCCTAATCAGGACAACTCCAGGCCAACAAAGGTGAAACCCTTAGTCAAAAACACAAGGCAGATTACTCCTGAAAAGACCTACACACACACACAGACACACACAGACACACACAGACACACACAGACACACAGACACACACACAGACACACACACACACACACACACACACACACACACACACACACACACACACACACACACACACACACGGTGGGGGTGGGGCTATTAGAAATAAATGATGTGCCAGGTCTGCACAGTGAGTTCCAGGACAGCCAGGGCTACACTGAGAAACCCTGCCTTGAAACTTGCCACCCCCCCAAAAAAAGAAAGAAATGGTGTGTTAGGATTACGTAGTATTCTATTTTTATGTATATTTTGAAACTTTCCACAATAAAAGAAATTTTTTAAAAGCCAAGTTGTTCTGTGAGTTCGAGGCCAGCCTGGTCTACAGAGCAAGTTCCAGGACAGGCTCTAAAGCAGTACAGAGAAACCCTGTCTCGAAAAACCAAAACAAACAAAAAAGCCAAGGTGCCAAAAAGTATACTTATGAAATTCTTTTGAGTTAAAATTTATACATGCAAATATATTTACAAAATGTTCAAGAAGGCAGTACTAAACTATCAATTACTTCTGGTATTTTGAGGACAAAGAAATTTGAACTTCTATATTCTTTTCCTATTTTAATGTTTTAGAACAAGCCTGTTATTACTTTTAAAATAACTTTAAAAAGGAAGTAAATGTGTGTATTTTACTTTTGTTACATAAATCATAATTTTAGGAAGTGTCTTTAAAAATTTTTTAAGCTTTATTTTTATTTTTTTCCCTCCAAGACAGGATTGCTTTTTGTAGCCCTAGCTGTCCTGGAACTAGCTCTGTAGATCAGGCTGGTCTCAAACTCACAGAGATCTGCCTGCCTCTGCCTGCCAAGTGCTGGGATTAAAGGCTTGCACCACCAATGCCTGGCCTTTTTAAAAAAATTAATTTATTATTATGCATTATTGTTTTGCCTGTGTAAGGGAGTCAGGTCCCCTGGAACAGCAATTGTGAGCTGCCATGTGGGTGCTGGGAATTGAACCTGGGTCCTCTGGAAGAACAGTCAGTGCTTTTAGCCACTGGGCCATTTCTTTTTTTTTTTTTTTAAGATTTTATTTATTTATTGTGTATACAGTCTTCTGCCTGCATGCCAGCAGAGGGTACCAGATCTCATTCAAGGTGGTTGTGAGCCACCATGTGGTTGCTGGGAATTGAACTCAGGACCTCTGGAAGAACAGTCAGTGCTCTTAACCTCTGAGCCATCTCTCCAGCTCCCATTGGGCCATTTCTCAAGAGCCTTTGTGTCACATTTTTTTATTATTCTTGAAATCAGACCAGTATAGCAGTACCCATAATATCTACATTTTCCCAATCCTGAAAAAGCTCTAAATTCAAGCTGTGACTCTACTACTGATTGGCCATGGTTTAAATTTCTTTTCTCTGGAGCTGGGGGTGTAGCCCAGTTGGCAGAATGTCTGCCAAGCAAGCATAAAACACTGGGTTTCGCTGGGCAGTGGTGGCACACACCTTTAATCCCAGCACTTGGGAGGTAGAGGAAGGCAGATCTCTGTGAGTTTGAGACTAGCCTGGTCTACAAGACAAGAGCGAGTTCTAAGACAGCCTCCAAACAAAACAAAACAACCCCCCCCCCACACACACACGGTTTCATTTCCAGCACCACCTAAAATCAGGCATAGTGGGACACACCTATAATCTCAGAACTTAGAAGGTAGAAGCAGGTGGATCAGAAATTCAAGGTCATTCTTGGCTATACAGTAAGTTTGAGGTCAACTCAGGTTTCATGAGATCTTATCTCAATAAAATAAACAATTAATTTCTTTTGTACCCTGAAAAGTAAATACAGGTCTACCAAGATCAGTGATCTGGAAGGGAAACCAAAGTGGGAGTGTGGGCTATTGTCACATATGTACCACTTATGATGAACACATTCTACCTGGATCCAACAAGGTTCTGCACAGCTCAATCTACCACTTACAGGTATATAGGAAAAACTGGGGTAAAGGTAGGTGTTCTGGTAGGAATAGTCAGGAGACAGTAACAGCCCAGCTCAGAGTTTGCAGGATGTAGCAGCCATGCAGCAGGTCAGATACTGGGACAGGCTTATACATGCCACCTCTGAACAGATCACATCACTCTTATTCTAATTCCCTTCCCTGGGCCTCAACCCCAGTAGGCACTCAGATAACTGCTGAATGAGTGGGTATAAGCATGCATGACTGGTTTTGATCAACTGCCAGGCTGGCTGGCTGCTCACAAAGTCCTCTGCAATTCTGGGTTCCAAAGCCACATACTCATCTCTGAAGCCTCACCTCTCCTCTACCTCCTCCCTAACCCCATGTACAAGAAGAGGGGAGTAGCATCCCTTTGGGGCTATCTACTGAGTACCTATAGAACAAAGGAATGTGGCCACAGCCTCATGGGTCCTGCATGACTGGGGCAGTGGCCAGATAATATCGGTCCTGGTTGGCCACATACCAGACAAAGTAAGAAGGAAATAGGGCCGGGTGTTGGTGTTGCACGACTTAAATCCCAGCACTCAGGAGTTCGAGGCCAGCCTGGTCTACAGAGCAAGTTCCAGGACAGCCTCCAAAACAATACAGAGAAACGCTGTCTCAAAAAATCAAAGAGGAGGAGGAACAGGAGGAGGAGGAGGAAGAGGAAGAGGAGGAGGAGGAGGAGGAGGAGGAGGAGGAGGAGGAGGAGGAGGAGGAGGAGGAGGAAGAGATAGGGCCTAAGCATTGCTGAGCTACTAAAATCAATCCTGGTCCCTACAGAACCTAGAGACTCTGACCTCACCAACACAGCAACCTCATTGGGGCTGGTCTTGAACTTCTGGGCTTAGGTGATCCTCTACTTCAACTTCCTCTGTGCTGGACTAAAGGATGTGCCACTGTACCCAGCCATTCATTACTCTTCACCTGGAGCACATTCCAGTTTTAGACCTATCACTGCTTCTGATCCTTACTCCATTTTACAGTTAAGAGCATGACGCCAGGGAGGTTAAAGGACTTGCCTTAGGCCAGGCTGCCTTCCAGTGCCAAATTCAGACTTTCCAACACAATCATCAGCACACTTTACATTCTTATAGTCAGTAAGTATGGGTGCTGGGAACCGAACCTGGTGCCTGCATAGGACAGAAGGCATGAGCTGCCATGTGGGTGGTAGGGAATCAAACCTAGATCCTTGGAAGAGAGGCCAGTCCTCTTAACCACTCATCTCTCCAGTCCCATCACTCTACATTCTTTGAGACAGGGTCTCATTTTATAGTTCTGGAACTTACTATGGAGACCAGCCTGGCATCAACTACATTCTTATATGCTACCTCGTTAACATGTAGCTTTATGAGATGAAATGCACAGTCTTTGTTTGCCCTAAGTTGTATTTGGTCATGCAATTAAGACAACCTTTTCCCAAGATACTTGACTCCCTGGCCCTTCTCATAACATTTTCCATGCCCTAAAATGATTCTTTCTGTTAGACAGAGTTTCAGAAATCCAGTTCTAAAAGGGGGAGAACTCTACTAAAAGCAAGCAGCAACATCAGCATAACACAGTTCTTGAGAAGGATGGAAAATAATCTATTCTTCAGAATGTACAACCTTCAGGCACTGCAGAGATGTCAGCTATATTGGGGTGGTGGCCAGATGAGGTGGCCCATGCTTATAATCTCAGTATCTGGGGGACTGAGGCAGGAGAATCACAAGTTAAGAAGTCAGTTTGCAACACATAGTGAATTCAAAGCCTAGACTAGACAGAGACACCCTGTACCATTTAAAAAAGAAAAGAAAAATAAAACTAACTGGGATGGAGGCAACTCTGTTGAGATCTCAGACCAGTCTTCACTCTGAGATATAATGAGATATAAATGGTATAAAATAGTCATTTGGTAAACAAGTACACACCTAGTCTTAAAAAAAAAAAAATTTCTCAACGTGAGAGGTCTAGGGTGACACAAGTGGTGCTTCAAGAATGTAAAGCTTAAAGGTGACCGAGACAGCACCCTCGATTCTTTGGTTCACTTGCCCTGGACAGTGAGAGAATATAAGAGTTAGTTGACTATCCTTGCAGCAATCATCAATGAACTGACTCCCATTCTTGTGTTCAATTCTTAGGTTCTACAGAACTTTAGGCATTTGGAATCCATCTGTCTTATGTGCTCCTTTTCTTCTCCCAAGACAGCATTTCTCTGTATAGACCTGATTGTCCTGGAACTCATTCTGTAGACCAGGCTGGCCTCAAACTCAGTCAGAGATCAGTCTGTCTCTGCCTCCCAAGTGCTGGAATTAAAGGCGTGTACCACCATGCCTGGCTTATATGCTCCTTTTTAATGCTCCACCCCCATAGTTTCTGAGGACAAAACCCAGGTGTTGGACATGCCAGACAGGCTCTCTGCAACTGACTATATTCCAGCTCCTATACCCCTTTTTAACTCTAAAGTTTCCAGGCCAAGGTGTACAGAGATATCAAAAAAAGATGCCAATTTTCATTATGAAAATTACAAATCTGGACATGTTCCCAGCAAAGGGCTTGTTCCTGTGGCACGTACTTGTTCACATGGGAGCTCTCTTCGAGGAGCCTTGGCATGTCTGAGCCTGTCTACACTGATGCTTAGGCTGCTGATGGACCACATGGAGACAGATGAGACTTGCATTCCAAGAATGTCTACGTCACACTCACAGAAGGCTGCAGTGGGAAGAAATAAGTAGGTTGAGTGGAACTTGGGACGCACATTAACCAGCTGTAAAGTTCAAGAGTCTAAATGGTGTTTAAGTCCCAAGGCTAGTCCTCCAGAGGCCTGGCCCCAAATACAGTACCAAAGACTTGAATGATCTTTTAGGTTTAGGAGGACAAAGAAGGCTGGGCAGATAGCTTCTTTTTCTGGGGACTGCACTGGTCCTGGTCTTTGCTACCTTGTAATCTCCCTATTTACTCAACCTCCCCTACCTTCTAAGATTTATTTTAAAATATCCCATTATTTGCCAGACATTCAGGATACAGAGATAAAGGTTTCAGCCTAAGGGTGACAATGACAAGTAACCCAACAAAGCAGCCCAGTCTGCTTGGCACTGACAGGTATACAGAGTGTGTGAGGACAGAGGATACAAACACAGCACAACAGACAGGTGGACAATTGACTGTGCCAAATTCAGTGTAGAAGGAGCCCGGGGAATAGTAAGGAAGGCAGCAAGAGCTAAGAAAGAACAGGGAGGAAGCCCCTCCCCAGAGCCCTTCAGCCTTGGCCTGCTTGCTCATATTCTAAACTGGGGTCTATATCCTGAACTCCCCACCCAACCTTCCAAAATTATTTTAATGATTCTCTCCCTATCCAGCTTATTCCAACTCCCTAGACAAGTGGACTGGGACATCCACATGGTAGATTTGGATGTATGTAGATTATACTATGTGATACAACACTATCCATTACACTATCTTTGATTTTGTTTTGTGGTTTACCTGGAGCTTGCAGTGATGCTCCTGTCTTTGCCTCTTGAGTACTAGGATTATAAGTATGTGCCACCAGAGCCAACCCATCACATTTCCCCCCCTGACATGAGGAATGTCTAGGGGAGATATCTCAATTGATATTTGCTCACAAATATAAGGACTTTAGTTTGATCCCTAGAAACCATGTAAAAATGCTGGGCATGGTGGTGCCACACAAATGTAATCCCTGAACCAAGAAACTCAAAGCAGAAGGATCCCTGAGGCTCTCTGGCCAGTTAGTATAGCCTACTTGGAGAGTTCCAGTTAATGAGAGTCTCTGTCTCAAAGGAGGTGAACAGTATTCCCAAGAATGACACCTAGGTTGTTCTCTGGCCTCCACATGCAAGTATACACACACACACACACACACACACACACACACACACACACACACACACACACCTAGGTTGTTCTCTGGCCTCCACATGCAAGTACACACACACACACACACACACACACACACACACACACACACACACAATTTTATTATGTGACACTGGGCTTCACCCAGGGTCACTGACCTAGGGCAGGGTGTCATACATGGAAAAAAGTACTCTGCCCCTGAGATGAATTCCCAGCCCTTCCAGTCTGTTACACACAGATTATACTTCCACAGAAATTTCACTTACATGAGAATTTTACTTACATAACATAATGTTAAGTGAAAAAAAGCAAGATACAAATTTGTATACAAAGAGCTGATGTGGAAGTGCAAACCTATAAACTCAGCACTTGGGAGGCAGAAGCACGAGTCTGAGGCCAGCCTGAACAAAACTGTTTCTCATAAAACATAATGGTATACAAAGTCAAACATAGTGCCATATGCCTGTAACCTCACAGCTCTTAGAAAGGTGCATTATAATTTTTTTTTCAAGATCATCCTCAACTACAAAAACAAGTTTGAGGCCAGATGCTCCCTACATGAGACCCTGTCTCAAGATAAAACCCCCAAACACCCTGTTTACAAAGTTGAACATATTCTATGGCCACAAGAGGTGAAAACCATGTAAAAAAGATATTATTTGTGGTGGTCTATGGAAAGCAGAATTATGGTCAGAATTCTTAAACTTTAAAAAATTGTTTTGGGAGGATGGTTCAGGTATTAAAAGCACTGGTTGCTATTTCAGAAGACCCTGGTTCAAGTCCCAGCACCCACATATTGGCTCAGGAGATCCAGTGCTTGCACACATGTGCACAGATACACTTAGGCAAATACTCATACATATAAGATAAAAACAAAATCTCAAAAAAAATTTTGAAACAGGTCACTGGCTAGTCTTGAGCTCAGAGCTCCACCCATCTCTGCCTCCCAATGAGGCTAGAATAAAAGAAGTATACCACTACAGCCAGTTAAAAAATTTTTAAATTGCAGTTTTACTTATTTTGTGTGTGTGTGTGAGAGAGAGACCATGACAAGGCATACAGGGGGAAATTGGAAAACAACTTTTAGAAGTCAGTACTTTCCTTTCACCACATGCACGTTGGGGGATCTGAATTCAGGCCATTAGGCCCGGAGAAGATATCTTTACCAGCTGAAGTCATCATGACTGCCACAGGGTTGTGTCCCGTCCCCCACCCCGCCTCCATTCGTACTTTCTGCTTTGTCCACAATAAATACTATATTTAAACCTTTTATTACAGTTATTCAATTTTGTGTGTGTATGTGTATACCTGCCACAAATGACTTGTGTAGGTCAGCATTTTCTCCTCCAATCGTATGGGACCTGAGGACTGAATACAGGTCATCAGGCTAGGCAGTAGGCATCTTTACCCATTGACAGCCCATTTTGACAGCCCACATATTAATATTCAGAAAAACAGGGAGTCGTTTAAAGTCCTATAACTTCATATTTCAACAGAGGACAAAAAGCAAGCAGACTAAGAATCATTCACATAAAATTGTGAATGAGTCTTAGTATATTTCTCTTAGAAATTTTAGGATTGTTTTGTTTTGTTTTTTGAGACAGGTATCACTATGTAGATTTGGCTGTCCTGGAACTCACTACTACATAGGCCAAACTAAATCTCTTACAGAGATCTGCTTGCTTAGGATTAAAGGCATGAGCTACTACATCTGGTGACATTTTAGCACTTACACACACACACACACACACACACACACACACACACACACACACACACACACTTCCTTTCACCCTGTTTTGGTAATTAAACCTAGGACCACACACACTGAGAAAGTGCTCTACCACTGCAACACATCCCCATCCTTTTTAACATTTTGTTTTGTTTTGTTTTCCGAGAGAGGGTTTCTTGCCAGCCTGATTTACAGAGCGAGTTCCTTTTTAATATTTAATATGTCACTGTTTTGAGACAGAGTCACTTTTTTTTTTTTTTTTTTGGTTTTTCAAGACAGGGTTTTTCTGTGGCTTTGGAGGCTGTCCTGGAACTAGCTCTTGTAGACCAGGCTGGTCTCAAACTTTGCCTCCCGAGTACTGGGATTAAAGGTGAGCGCCACCACCGCCCAGCTCAGAGTCACTTTATAACCTGTATTTTACTAGAGCTCTTGGTAATTTTCTTGCCTCTGTGTCCCAAGTGTTGGAATTACAGACTTAGGCCACCATGCACACAGTTATTTTATTTTATTTCCTGAGACAGAGTCAGTCTAAGTTGTATAGACCAATCTTGAACTCATTCTGGAGCCTAGACAGACCTTAAACTTGAGATCTTCCTGGCTCTGCCTCCCAAGTAGCTGGGATCACAGGTCTGTGCTACTAGGGTCAGCTCATTTTTAATTTTAATTTCTATTCCGTTTTCATTAAACAACAACAACAACATTTTATTGGGTCTGGAGAGATGGCTCCAAGGTTAAGAGCACTGGCTGCTCTTCCAGAGGTTCTGAGTTCAATTCCCAGCAACCAGATGGTGGCTCACAACCATCTATGATGAGATCTGGTGTCCTCTTCTGGTGTACAAGCATACATGCAGGCAAAACACCGTATAAATAATAAATAAATCTTTAAAAAAAATTTATTTTATATGTGCTTGTTTTGCCTATATGTATGTCTGTGCACCATGAACATGCAGTGTCCTTAGAGACCACAAGAGGGAACTGGAGTTACAGATAGTTGTTAGCCAACATGTGGGTGCTGGGAATTGAACTCAGGTCCTCTGGAAAAGCAGCTGGTGCTCCAGCCCCTTAATGATTTATTTTTAATACCTTCAGATGCTCAAAAAGAAAAGACTCTCCCACCCCTGGAACTCAGTCACCTTGTTCTCTGACCTAGAGACCAAAGGTACTAGATTATGTCTTTAGGATAAACCCTAGAAGTAGAACTAGAGTCAAAGGGTGTGTGTATTTGTCATTTTAACAAACACCCTCCAGAAATAATGTACTAGTTTGTATTCCTAATAAATATGCAAAAGTGCTTTATCTTCAAATCCTTGACAATGCTATGTCTTTGTTTTCAAAAGAGAATGTATACTTTCAAATGAAAAGTAGAGTACCTTTTTAGTTTAGAAAGATTTAAAATGAAATTCACTGTTTCCTTCATTAGTTATCAGGATCCATGCACTATGACAGATGCAAGAAATACATCAGTTTTATCAATTTTGCAAGTACAAGTCAAATTTGAGAAGGGAATCCAGAGACAGCTCTGGCTTTTTCATATTTTCTTCCAATATTCTTAATTCAAATGGCGTTTCTCTTGGTGAGACTCTGTTACAGAGAAACCCTGTCTTGAAAAACAAAAACAAAACAACCAAACAAAAAGATAAAAAAGGGGGGCTAGAGAGGTGGCTCACTGGCTAAGAGCACTGGCTGCTCTTCCAGAGAACCTGGGTCTAGCTACCAGTATCTCTGCACAGCAGCTCACAACCATCTGTAACTCCAGTTCCAGGGGATCTGACACCCTCTTCCTGCCTCCTCTAGTCCCAGTGTACATGGGCATGCACACACACACCCTTTCACACACAAAACACCTTTCACTGACTAGTATTTTGTCAACTTGACACAAGCTAGAGTCATTTAAGAACAGGGAATCTTAGCTAGGCAGTGGTGGTGCAAGCCTTTAATTCCAGCACTAGGGAGGCAGAGTCAGGTGGACCTCTGAGAGGCCAGCGTGGTCTACAGAGACAGTTCCCAGACAGGGATACACAGAGAAACTGTCTCAAAAAATAAAATAAAAATAAAAAAAAAAGAGGAGGGAACCTCAATTGAAAAGATGTTCCCAACCAGACTGGCCTGTGGGCAAGTCTGTAGGACATTCCTTGAATATTGGTATGGATGCCCAGCCTACAGGGGTGGGGGCCAGTACCAGTCCTGGGCAAGTGGTCCTGAATGGTGTAAGAAAACAGGCTGATCAAGCCAGTAAGCACACTCCTCTATGGTTCCTGCTTCAGTTTCTAATTCCAGGTTCCTGCCCTGCTTGAGCTCTTGCCCTGACTTCCCTCAGTGATAGAGTGTGACCTGAGAGTTACAAGCTGAAATAAACCCCTTCTTCCCAAGTTGCTTTTGGCTGAGGTATTTTATCACAGAAATAGAAACCCTAACTAAGACAATACCCATACACATATTTTTTAGATTCATTTTATGAGTGTTTTGTCTGCACATATGTCCTTATACCACATGTATGCCTGGGGCTCAAAGAGAGCAAAAGAGGATCCCCTAGGACTAGGTTGTGAGCCACCATGTGAGTTCTGGGAATCAAACCCAGGTTCTCTGCAAGATCAGGTGTTCTTAATTGCCAAGCCATCTCTCTAGGCCCCAAACATTTTTTTTTTTTTAATTGAAAGGAAAAAAAAAAAAACAAAAAACTGCAGAACAGCTCAGTGGTAGAGAGCTTGCACAGCATGAGACAGGTCCTGTGTTCAATCCTAGTATTTTAAAAATAAATAAATACAGTTTCATAAACAGCATGCCACAGAGGCATTTGAATTTCAGTCCTCACTTACTTTGTAACTTTGCACAAGTTATCTCCTCTCTGTGCTTGTCTGCAGAATGGGTCACTGCCTCCTGTACAAGATAGCTGTCACAGTCACAGAGAAAACAGTAAAGGGACTCCATTCAGGAAAGGACTCTGAGTTCAGAGAACAGTACTGTTTACACCCACTACAGAGCAATGAAATCAGCAGGTGGTTACATTGCCACATGAGTCACAAGTTCCCTTTCTGAATGAACATTGCTCTTGAAGGGAGACTGGACAACTGACTATATACTGACAGGAAATCCAGTATGGGATACAGTTTGACCCAGAGAAACAAGATTTCTATCCGAAGTGTTGAAGAGTTGTTGCACTCTTACCATAACTTCCACTAACTCCATGCTCATCTTTTCCATATGAATTATTTCATTTAATCTTCACAGCCCGCCTTGAGGCAAACATTACTACAAAACTGTTAGCATCTCCTGGGATATTAAATTAGGCCCAGAGTAGTTAGGTCATTTGGTTGGTCACTGAGCCAGTCAGTGATAAAGCTTCCCAACCCCAAGTCACATGTGTAAAAGATGGTACCTCAGTGACGTGTACTTGGGTGTTTCCTCAAGTCTGTCCCAGCTTCCAGATACATTACTCATTACTCAGCACAAGGCTTGGCACACAAGGAACACTTCATGTGAATGGTTTGTCAAAGCTGATGTCCAAGAGCACACAAACTGTACAACTCAATACAAGACAATCTATTCAACTAAAATTTTAGAAAATCAGTATCCTACAAGAGCAGTGGTTGTTTTGAGACCTAGAACTGTATTATATAGCTAACTCACTCCTTGTTTTTCAATTGTTGCTCCAAACTCTTTTGGTAGGGGTGGGAGGTGCTAGGGATGGAACCCAGGCTTCACAAAGGTAGACAAGTACTCCCACTGAGCTACACTCCCAGCCTCGGTCCAGACTCAGAAATAGAAAGGGGTAAGTACAGGGGTCAGACAACAGGGATTTCATGGATACAACCAGAAAACAGTCCAGGTTGTCAGACTGTCATTTGTGATTTGTGTATGTGTGTGTGTATGTGTGTGCACTCACAGGGAAGACTAACTATGGAGTTTATTGTACACTCTTGTAAGACCCAAATCCTAAGTTCAGCAGCAAACCTGATAAGGAAAGGGTATCAAATACTGTATGTGAATGAATAGGAATTCGGCAATTTTAACTCAAATCAATATAACTGAGCAATGCTGCACTAGAGAAAAGCTCTTCAGTTTGGGAAAGATCCCACTTAAGGGGCTGTCACTTTGCAGTAAAACAATTAAAAAAAAGCATTTAGAGCCAGAAAACTTGGGCTGAGGCTCATCTTTGCCATTCACTTAGCCAGTGTCCCTCACCTGTAAACAGGAGAGAGCTCCTGCTCTCTGCTTGCTACGAGAAAAGTTTGTAAGACAAGGAGTGTTTTGCTTCTACTTTCATGCAAGTCAGTAGAACCTCATTAATTCAGATTTTCCCTGAGGTTGAGCTAAAGGCCTCTAAAATATTCTAAACTATTAAAGGAGAATGAATAGAGTTGACAAGAATTAACTAATTAAGGAAAAAACTTTCTAAGAGTTTAATACCACACAAAATAATGACAAAATAATGATCTCATTTCTTCATTCAATAGGAGTTCTTGAAGAGGAACTGTGATCAAAAACAATAAAACCAGGCATGAGGAACAAATCAGTTGGTAGTGCTTGCTTTGGGTGCATGAGGACCCAGGTTAAATTCCCAGAACCCCTCCCCCAACACACACACACACACACACACACACACACACACACACACACACACACAGAGGCATATGTATACATATGCAATATAAAGCCAGGCAGCACTCAGAAAATCTGCAACATCAACTCTTACAAATCAGGTTTGCACCCTAAAGCTTCCTCTACCAGTTGTGTTTACTACCATTTAGAAAATGCCAACTAGGCTCAATGATTAAAAAGAAAAGAAAAGAAAGCCTGACAAGACCTTTTTCCTGGCCCCAAGGAGTCTATGGCTAAGTCTGAATTTAACTTTTATATAACAGTAACAAATTTCCTCATACTGCAATGTATCTTGGATCCACTTTCATATTCAAAGAGCTGTCTGTCTTTACAAACCCACTTCTAAGGAACAGCTGGTAGAGTAAAAACTAGCATGACAACCCATGTTTGACTCCCCAGAATTCATGGAAGACCAGACACTGTAACAAAAGTGTCCATAAGCCTAACGCTCTTACAAAGAAAAGACTGGAGGATTTTTGAAAACTCATGGGCCACCTAGCCTGACACACACAGTGGAAAACAAAACAGACCCTGCCTCAAACAAGGTGTTAAGGAGAGGACCGACACTTGAAGTTGTGTTCTCTGATGTCCACATGTACACTTGGCATGCACACCAACCCTCTCTCTTTCACCTGCTCAGACACACAGACACACACAAAGACACACACACCTGTGTTGTACCCAGTGACAAGAAACAAGGAAATAAGAGCAACTCCAACAAAGGTTCTCTTTATATGATACAGGGATGACAAGGTGGGTAAGAGGGATACTTCTCTAAAATTTCCAAAGTAAGTAATCTTTAATAATTTAAATGATTAGGGTATTTGTTTTAATATTCATGATGGTATGGATATAGCCAAAGGATATGGAGTCAGAAGCAGCATGGTGAGCCAGCAGTTCTGGAACCCCAAGCCTACATCTGTCCTAAGTACTTCACAACACCATTCACCCCGTCCTCGCTGCCTGTGACAGACACAAGGATCGACACATGCTCACCACATTTTGGATGATGCTATTTTTCTGGGCATAAATAGTACCTCTTTCACAGGAACAAGGTTGCTCAAATCAGCAGTGGCTGGGGTTGCGCCAAACTCTGCATGATCAGCAGTCTAAAATGAACATCTTTATTCTATGCTTTAGAATGTCCACATTGCCAGGCAGTGGTGGTGCACGCCTTTAATCCTGACACTAGGAAGATGAAGGCAGGCAGATCTCTTTGAGCTCAAGGCCAGTCTGGTCTACAAAGTGAGTTCCAGGTCAGACAGGACTGTTAAACAGAGAAACTCTGACTTGAAAACACCAAAAAGAAAAAAAAAAAAAAAAGACAAAAAAAAATGCCTATAGATACCCAAATCAAACTTCCTTCAGATAAGGAAGTTATTGGCATGTCTCCATTGTGCCATTCGGTTCATTCTCAGTTACTTCCAGGGCTGTCAGATTACAAACACTCTGAATATTGATATCCAAAATTGTATATGTGGACAAATAACTCAATTACAGAATGGGTAAAGGAACTGAATGAATATTCTCCCAATAAAATGTAGAGATGAATGGGTCGATGAGCAGCTTAGTAGGTAAGGGTATTTGGTGTGAGGCCTAAAAACTTGAGTTCAATCCCCATAAACCCAAATGGTAGGAGAGAACTGATACCTCCAAGTTATCTTCTGACCTCCACACATCCATCTTGGCACATGTATGTGTGTACACGTACATACACACAGAGACACATACACAGACACACATACACAGACACACAGACACAGACACACATACACACAGACACAGACATACACAGACACACACAGATACACACAGACACACACACACACACAGACACACACACACACACACACACAAACAAATGAATAAAAAAATGTAAAAAACCTACAATACTATCGGTCATGAGGGAAATATAAATCAATAACATAATACGATAACCCTATCTTATGTACGTATATGTATATATGGTATTTTGTTTAGTTGGTTGGTTTTGTGATTTTGAGACAGGGTTTCACCATGTAGTTCTGGCTGTCCTGAAACTCAAAAACAGACTGGCCTTGTACTCACAGAGATCCCCCTGCCTCAAGTGCTGGGATTATTCTTAGATTTAGTTCCCCACTTAGAAATATAAAAGCTAGGACTGGGGACATGGCTTAGTTGGTAAGTGCTGCTGCACAAGTATTAAGACCTGAGGTCAGATTCCTAGCACTCATATAAAAGCTGGGTAAGGCGACACTTATCTGTAACCTTGGCACTGAGGATTGGGAGAAGAGACAGGTAGATCCTGGGAGCTTGCTAACCAGCCAGCTGAGCTCTAGGTTCTGCCAGAGACTCTGTTTCAAAATAAAAAAGTAGGTAATAAGTAAATAAATAACTAAATCAGACAGCAAACAAATACCTTCACACATATACAGCCCCCAAACACAAGAAACTTAGAAGCCAGACAAGTATAACAATACATATCAGCAATTGGACCAGCCTAAGCAGGAGAGGGGTTAAAAAAAAAGTCATTCTTAGCTCAGAGGCTATGCAAAAAAACACCCATTGGGCTAGATTTGGCCTATAGGCCAAAGTTTTTAGGTCAGGATTTTTCAATGTGTGTTTCAATTAAAAAATACATAAAAATAACCCTCTGTGGTAGCATACGCTAGTAATCTCAGTACTTGGAAAGCAGAAGCAGGAGAGAAAGTTTGGCTATTATAAATCAAGGCTCTGTATTAGGGATTTAAAAACAGAGGTTTCATACCAAATAAGTTGGTAACACTAAGCAAGCAAAACATGTTAATTATGCTAGCTTATTATAAGCCCGAATTTTTATTCTGAGACCTCTCAGTGCCTTTAATGTGGTCTTACATTAAGACACTAATAAAAGATAATGGTTAGTAGCTTTTCCCAAACTTATTTTTTTACCATCAGATTTCTTCTCACAGGCGTTAGACAGTGGCCAGTAGAATACACTTACTAAAGCATCAATCTGATATCACTTTAAAAAGAAACTCCTGGGGGCTGGAGAGATGGCTCAGAAGTTAAGAGCACTGACTGCTCTTCCAGAGATCCTGAGTTCAATTCCCAGCAACCACATGATGGCTCACAACCATCCATAATGAGATCTGGTGCCCTCTTCTGGCCTGCAGGGACACATGCGGACAGAACACTGTATACATAATAAATAATCTTAAAAGAGAGAGAGAGAGAGAGAGAGAGAGAGAGAGAGAGAGAGAGAGAGAGAGAGAGAGAGAGAGAGAGAGGAAAAAAAAAGAAACTCCCAAATCAAGTTTTAAAAACTCCAACTAATTAAGAGCATTTTCCTCGACACTGAGATGGCATCTGAGTCTAAAGCCACATAGTCTTGAATGTCATGTAACAACTGAATGAACATTTTACACTTTTTAAATTTTTTTTTTTGAGAAACATAAACAACAGGAAAACAGGCAGGAACTTTTGGTTCAACCCTAACCTTTTGTTTTGTGGAAGAAGTGTCAGCAGAATTGGATCATAATATGGAATCTCTGCTTCAAAAGACAACATAAGCACTGTGTGTGTGTGTGTGTGTGTGTGTGTGTGTGTGTGTGTGTGTGTGTGTGTGTGTATGTGTGACAGCCCTGGGTGTCCTGGAACTTGACTCCCGAGTGCTGGAGTACTGAGAATAAAGGCATCGGTCACCACACCCAGCAGCATAAACATTAAGTGCTCTAACAGGCGATGGAAAAGTGATCTACTTAGTGTTTGGTAAAATACAAAATAAGGAAATCGAATGTTAGATTAGAAAACTATGGGTATGCTTGAAGGATCATCTGGCAAGCCAGAATGTACTGGCAAGCCAGGACCATAAAAGTGTTGGTTATATATGCTAGATGGATAGCCAGCTTACAAACTGCAAAAATTCTCTCACATCTATACACACACTGTTGGAGAGAATATTAAGGCTCAGTTTATAAACTATGGAGAAGCCTGACACAAAAAACTCTGTGGTTCAGAGTTCACTGGCAAGCAGAGCCCTGGGGGAACACAAGCAACCCCAGCATTTGGGAGGCTGAGGCAGGAAGACCCTGATTCTGAAGTCAGCCTGGGCTACATAAAACTCTGGAAAAGGAGAGAGAGAGAGAGAGAGAGAGAGAGAGAGAGAGAGAGAGAGAGAGAGAGAGAGAGGCCAAATGTTAGTTAGTTCACAGTCTTCAGAGGCTTTCAAAATTGTTCTTAGAAAACAAATTATAATGTCAGATGTAACACAGCATTTGGGAGGCTGAGGCACAAGGATCACAGCCTGGGCTATCAACTGAGACCCTGACTAATAAAATAAGTAAATAAATAAATAAATAAATAAATAAATAAAGCAAAAAAAAAAAACACTAACCAATGGAATGGATCACTGTCTATCAATACAATAAACATTGCCCACATCTTTATCAGATATTGGGTCATTCCAAAGTCCTTGAAAAGAAGGGTAGTGAACATGGCAACCAGGAAAAGATGACATAAGATTAAGTGTGCTGGTCTTATTTACTGGAGATGTCGGCTAGGGAGGAGGGTCAAGAAAAGAAAGGAAGACAAAAGAAATTTCACATTCAATAGACATAATGGTACTAAGTAATGTGGAATCCCAGCACTCTGAGACCGAGGCAGGAGATCGTGAGTTCAAGGACAACCTGAACTACAAAAGGAGTTTGAAGACATCCTGACACCCATGTTATGCTGTTTCAAACAGGAATGTCACATACACTGTGAGAGCAGAGTTAGCAATGGAAAGATAAGATTCACAATAACTACTCAGAATAAGGGACTTTCAAGTTGGAAAGGACCTCCATCTAATACCTGTACACCTTCTTTCACAAGGAGACAAGTCAATCCCATCAATGGTCAACTCTGATGATTCTTCCATTAAATTCTTAATATTAAGCACAATTTGTCTTCCCGTAGAACCCACCTATAATCCTGGTTGTACTTCTTTCAGCCCCAGAGGTTAAGTGGGAGTCCTCTTTGACATAACCAACGTGCGCCACGCCCCCGGCCAGTTTTTAAAGATACATAGTCTCTTCTGGTGGTCTTTCCTAGGCTAGACTGATGGATGTTTCAAAGAACCGAGCCGGCTCCCGCTGCCTCCAAGCGAATCCCGCATTCACAGCGAGAGCACTTCAGAACCGGCTTCAAACAGCGGTGGGTACAGGAGTCCCGAGGAGAACGTTCAAAATAAGGTTTCCTAGGTTCCAAACCCAGATTCGAAACCAGCTGTCGCAGGAGTCCAGGGCTGGGAAGCCGGCATCCCAGAGGATTTCAGGGCAGGTGGTTTGAGGACCGCGTTTTGAGAAGCGGTGCCTGGTTTTACAAGTGTGGGGACTAGGCTCCGTGAGGTAGGGGACTTGGCCTAGAACGCACAATTAGCCGTAGGCGGCGAACTCGAATCCAGGTCTCCTACCTTCACCCCAAATCTGTTCACCAAACTCCGCACCTCTCCTCTCGGCCAAACCATTACCTCCGGGGGAGGCGGCCCCGCACCCGAGGTAGAGAGGGAGTCAGGGTGTGCCCCTGTCTGGAAGGGGAGCTCACGCGCGCCCTCCTCCTTTCTGGGGCCTCGGTTTGCCCAATCTGTACCCAAGGACGCCGGCCTGACTTTCCTTCTGGGACCCGGGCAGAGTCAGGCATGCTGTCCCGGGCTCCGGGTTTCAGGTGCCTTACTCCCCGAGTCCCGGAAGGGGTCCCACGCCTCCCGGGCCCGCCGCCCCAGCTCGTCACGTACCTGCCGCAGCAGTGCGAGCGCCGGCGACGCCACCAGTCCCTCTCTGTCCCACAGCGGCCAAGCCAGTCTTAGAGACTCGTCAGTCAGAAAGATTGAACCTCCGGCCCCGCCCACCCGGACTTTTGTCACCTGACGCAGAGCCGCCTCTGCCAGAGCGACTTCCGGTTACAGCCGGAAAAGGTTGGTGTGCCGCGCCGAGCTCGGGCCAGGTGCATAGCTCCTCAGTTCCGCCCTGGCAGGAAGCAGAGGACTTCCGGCCTTTTGGTAGTGTTTCCTAGAGCGTGGGGAGGAGAAGGGAGTTCAGTGGATGGAGTGTTTGCGTCTCCTTCTTGAGGTCGTGGGTTCGATTCCTAACATCGCACAAAACGTGTGCGTACGCGCCAGCAATCTCCGCATTCACTCGAGTAGTGGGTCAGAATTTCAGTGTCGTTTTCGAGCATGAGACTGACTATGTTGCTAAACAACAGTAAAAGTGTGGGAGGGGGAAGAGCCGCTGTGATGAAAAAGCCAGTTCTAGAGACACCGCCTTGGAACGCCTTGTACTAGAATATAAAGACGGTGCTGATGGCTCTTTCTGGCTCTTCTCCCCAACCCCTCTTTCTAATAAATCTTCTCACTTAAAAAAAAAAAAAAAAAAAAGACGGTGCTGATGGATGGGAATGTGTAAAATGACACTGGAGCTTTGAAGACTCTACCAACCAAATCCGTGAAATTTCATTATCAAAATAAAGATAATAAGAGTATAACTAATTGGAGGCAATGAGATGGCTAGGTGGGGAAGGATGCTTGCTACCCAGCCTGTCCACCCTACTCCAATCTCCAGGGACTCACAATTGTCCCCTGACCTTCACTTGTGTACAGGACACACTTAATAAATACATGGTAATTTTTTTTTATTTTAAGAGTATAATTAGATACTGAGCTGGTGACCAATGAGGGATTTTCCTACAGTAGCAAGCACACTTATTATATATAAAAAGTAAATGAAGAGAAAATTCGATGTCTTAACTTTGAATATGTAACAAATATTACTCCAGTGCAGCAGTCCTCGACGCAGGTAAGTGGCTCAGCCATGCAGCTGCTACAAAGCTGTGCAGATGCGATGTCACACAGAGTGGGCACAGCAGACAAACCTCATTCTGGAAACAACGGGGCTAGCACATCGTCTTGAAGTATCCTGCACCGGATGGCTTTCGGCTTCCAATTGACAGCTTGAGAGCCCAAACGCCATATGACAGATGAGATTGCACGCTCTCCCCAGAGTTCTTCCATTATCAGACTCTAGCTCCACCTGTGGAGGACCTGAGGGAACTATCAGTATACACCACTGCTTTTGTTCCTGGGGAAAACTACAGTTCTTTTGGGGGTTCCTTAGTCTCAATAAAAGAATTTAGAAATGGACTCAAACATAAGGACAATAGTATTAGAGTTTAAGAGGAGAGCAGTACAGGTTAGTTGAAAACCTCAGAAGCTGCTAGGAAATGGAGGAAAAAGTCATGTCTTTTAAACTAGACAGGGAACAGAATTAGTTTATCAAGAAAGGGGAAAACTGGCCTGGCAATGGTAGGTGAGCCTGGTCTACAAAGCTAATTCTAGGACAGCTGTGCTACACAGAGAAACTCTGTCTCAAAAATAAAATAAAATTTAAAAAAGGGAAAGAAAGAAAGGGGAAAACGGGGCTGAAGAGATGGCTCAGCTGTCAACACTGCACCAGAGAACCCAGGTTTCATAGTGACTTGCAACCTTCTCCAACTCCAGTTTCAGGGGATCTGGCACCCTCTTCTGGTCTCTGTGGGTGTTGCATGAACATAGTGACTAGACATTCTTCCAGGAAAAATACCCATACACATAATTTTTTTTTTTTAAAGAAAAAAACTGGGCTGGAGAGATGGCTCAGCAGGTAAGAGCATGGGCTACTCTTCCAAAGATCCTGAGTTCAATTCCCAGCAACCGCATGGTGGCTTACAACCATCTATAATGGGATATAATCCCCTCTTCTGCCATCAAGCATATATGCAGAGCACTCATGCCTAAAAAAATACATAAATAATAAAATTTAAAAAATAATAAAAAGAAAGAAAGAAAAGCCACCCCCAAGAATAGAAATGGCCCAATAAGCTGAGCAAAGAACCTAAAAAGTGTCTGGTGTGCGGGTGTATGGTCTTTTACAGCCCACTCTTCCTGTTTGTCTTTCAGTGGCTTTAAGTGGCTTTGTTTTTCTCATGCTCTGTTCATGATGCCAGAGTAAGGAAAGGCTTTGGGTCTTCCTCTACAAATGGACTTCTTTCCCATTTTAGTCTTGATGTAGCTTTAGTTGTTGTCCTTTCTCTCCTGTCACATTCTTGTGAGAACCCTTGACCCCAGTATATTTTTAACATGCTGAGTCAGGACAAGATCTGAGAGTGCCCATTTGTCCCCTGGATAGCTGTGCTGGACAGGGGCCCCTCGGCACAGTGGAGTGGCTTGCTGGAGGTACTTTGGTGCCTCAGAATCCTTCCGGGGACTTCTGGCCATCCTAATCATTGGAGTACTCCAGGCAGTGAGAGTACTGAAGCCCCTGGTTTCTTGGGGTCGTACTGTGATACTTACACGCTGTTGGCTAGTCCAGCTGCTAGGACCTGGGTCCTGGTTTCCATCTACTGAGTGATATACGCTTTAGTGCATTAGTGTGGAAGTACTTGGCACGTTTGCTCCCAGTATGAGGCCAGCAGTGGCCTGGCCCTCAGATGTCGTGTCTCAGAGTGTAGCAAAGTGGTGACCCTTTACTCTATTCTAGAATCTGACTGAACTGTTCCAAATCAGGGTTTTCTGACATGAAGTAATGACATAAGCAGAAATCTGCAGCTCAGGCTTCTGCACTTGCCTCAAGTTAGCACCCTGGACCATTCTTGCAGCCACCAGCTCCAGCTTCACTTCTGTACGGTGATTTTATTTTCTCCTCCCACTGCCCATTTGTCCTGGAGGTCTCCTTCCTTATCATCTCAGGTTCATGGAGGGGTTGCAGTCTTCTCAGCTGCACGTGGAGTGCTCTTCCCAGCCACCATCAGAGTACTACCACTTAGCGCTTACATCTTATCCACGAAACACCTTGTGTTTCAACAGTCAGGAGAGCGGGTCCCTTCCTGCATTGTCTGACTCACTGGGGCTTTCCCCCTGTGCCTCCCTTGCATGTTGTCATTCATCCAGATTCTTAGCACATGTGAACAATGGAGGCCACTGTTTTGTAAAGAGACAAGTCTGTTGTGGCTGTGCTATCACAAAGGACTGGCACAATCCATTGCTGGCAGCTAAGGCAGTTTGTTCTCTCTCTCTCTCTCTCTCTCTCTCTCTCTCTCTCTCTCTCTCTCTCTCTCCTCTTCTTCCTCTCCTCTCCTCTCCTCTCCTCTCTTCTCCTCTCCTCTCTCGCTCTCTCTCCTCTCAAAACTCATGTTATTCCAGGCAGTTAGTGGTACATGCCTTTAAATTCAGTACTGGGGAGGCAGAGGCAGGCAGATCTCTGAGTTTCAGGCCAGCCAGATAGGGTTCCAGGACAGCCAGAAGTATACAGAGAAACCCTGTTGAAAAACAAAACAAAACAAAACAACAACAAAATCTATGTGTATGGATGTTTGCCTGCATGTTTTTCTGTATATGGCTTACGTGCAGTGCCTATGGGGGACCAGAAGAAGGCATCAGAGTCCCTGGAACTGGAGTTACAGGGAGTTGTGAGCTGCTACATTTAAGTGCTGAGAACTGAACTCAAGTCTTCAGGGAAAGCTGACAGTGCTCTTAATCAAGCAGCTATCCCTCCAGCCCCCTTTTCTTTTCTACTCCCTGATGCTCCCCTGATTCAGGATAGTCCCTTCTCTCCCTTGTGCTGTGGTTGGCTCGTCTTCTAGTAGGACAGAGTAAATCTATTTTTGTTTCAGAGGTTCCAGTCTGTTATGGCAGGGAGAGTGTGATGGAACAGAATGGCTTACCTTCCAGCAGCCAGGAACCAGCAAGAAAATCCATGAATTTTTAATGACACGGAGAGGCAAATAAAGGAGCCAGGGAAATGGCTCACCAATAGTGACTTTATTCTTCAGCAGCCGTGTAAAAAGCCAGAGATAGTGGCTCTTGCTTGTTACACCAGCACTAAGGAAGCAGAGAAAGGCTGATCTCTGGGGTTTGCTGGCTAGCTGGTGTCTGGTCTCACTGAGAATAAGAGATGGTGAGATGGCCCAGCCAGCAAAAATACTTGCTAAATAAGCCTGAAGAACTGAGTTTAGTGCTTAAAACTCATGGTGGAAGGAGAGAAGTGACTCCTAAAAATCATCCTATGATTGATTCCCCTAGTTAAAAATAATCAGGGAGCTAGCTCCTAAAGGAGCCAGAGGTTGACCTCTGGCTACATGAACACACGTGCTAGTGCACATGAAACCACACCCACATGAACACACACTCATATATATGTAAATACACACACAAACACAGAGAAGTGAGTAAAAATTGCCTGTGGTGACTATAATCCTAGGACTTGGGAGGCTGAGGCAATAGAGGTGTGAGTCCAAGGCCAGCTGGGCTACAGCATGAGATACTGCCTCAAAACATACACACAGAAGCTGGAGAGATGGCTCAGTGGTTAAGAGCAATGGCTGCTCTTCCAGAGGACCTGGGTTCAAATCCTAGCACCCACGAATGGCAGCTCACAGCTGTGTGTAACTCCAGTTCCAGGAGATCTGATGCCCTCTCTGGCCTCCATGGGCACCAAGCATGCATATGGTACACAGACATAACGTGCCGGCAAAATACTCACATACACGAAAATAACTAAAACACTTGTGGGAAAGAAAGAAAACAGTAAATGGGGACAAGGCAAACTTCCAACCTTGCCTTTGAGTAAAATGCCAAGTAGTAAACATGGCAGAAACTAAACAGGATGTTTACACAGACATGTCTTTCACCAATTAGTCATCATAATGCAAAACCAGTATGCTATAAAGTCTTGGCTGAGCAGAACAAATTAAATCAAAGTGATCAATGTCAACATCTTTTTCCATAGGTCAAGCAGAGATCAAATGCCTCCCAATAAGATACACTGAGGACAGCAGGCATCACTTCTTTGTGGCTGGGGTGTTATGAAGTGACAGAGAGCTCTTGTGTAGCATTCTTGAGGTCCTGGGTCTCATCCTCAGGACCTAAAAAAAGGTACATGGCCAAATCTCAGGAGAAAACACTGGATCAACTACAGAGAGTCCTGAAAAACTGAGGACTAAAGAAGACTAAAGGAGCATGACAGCAAAATGTGCATGGTTCTAAATTGTATCCCGGACTGAGGATTGCAGTAGAGTAGCTTTAAAGAACAGTATCTGGACAGTTGGCAGCATTTACATATGGATGGTAGGTTAACTATTAGTACATATTGTTTCAAGTGGAATACATAAGGAGTGTAGCTTTATTTGGCACCCAAGTAGTTTTCCCAATAGTATCTTCAGTTCATTCAGCAAGTGCTTATTAAAGGGATTGTTAGTGAGTGGGCCTGAGTAGAGAGTGAGCGTGATGAAAGAAATAGAATCATAGATGAAATACCTACAATGCAAAAATGAAATGACATGGACTTGAAAACAGGCTCAAATAAAGGAAAATTTAACCTGGAATTCCTAGGCACTCACAGATAGGCTTTCATATTCTGTTGAACATGACAATTTCACAGAATATTTACATCCCTTTATGTAGCCTGTTTGGGGGGGGAGGGACCACCAACAATAAGGGTCACAGAATTAGGAAGGTTGAGAACCACTGTCCTAATCTATTGACGTTTATAGTTCTGAGAAAGTCCTTAAATGTGGATACCTCGAAACAGGAATACATGCCTGGCACTGTGGAACTGGTTAAAAGCTTTTGGTTAGGAAAGTCCAAGGTCCTCTGGGAGCATCTACTATTAATGTTTTGCTAAATGAATGTGTAGTTAAATTGTTCTCCCCCCCTCTCTCCTGTCTGCCTGTCTGTCTCTCTCTTTCCATGTGTGTGTCTGTGTGCGTATTCATGCCCATATATGAGTATTATAACAGGGCCTCAGACCTTAGTAGGCCCTAGTACAACTAACTTTATGTCCGGCTGTAAAACTCAGCTTGTAGACATCACCACCTGACAAAAATGAAAACAAAGACCTAATCCATCAAAGTCCATAGTTCTGGGAAAGTCTTTAAATGTACTAACCTTGCTATTTGGCTCTGGTAATTCTGCTTCTGGCTAACTGTTCTTGTTAACTGAAGTATGTTAACCCAGGGCTTGGTTTTGTGCATAAAAGATCACCTTGAGAAAGGCTTGGGACTACCCTGGGATCCTGAACACCTATTGGCTTAAACCCATGTCTGAGCAGTCTTCTCTGTGAGCACCCCATAACACTTCTGGAGGTCCTACCAAGATTCCCAGAGACCAGACTGAAATGCTGGGGGTTTCATGAGGGCCTCTTGGAGTGAGGAAGAGTGTAGTGTCCAGGGGACTCTAAGGGAGCAAACAACCTGCGATGTTCCAGGCCCCCAAGGCTCCCTCTGCTCAGTTGCTGCCTAGTGCTTCAGAGGGGTGCTTCCTCCACCCCAAAGGAAACTAATTAGAAAGTCACCTGGTCTCTCACCTCTGGAGGTAAGTCTGGCTAAAGAGCCTTCTGTTTGAACACACAGGAGAGGTCGGCGAGGAATCAGATCCAGTGTCCAGTGTCTCGGATGTGGCTTATGTGTGGGTTTACAAGGGCCTGTCAAAAGAAAATTCAGAGACACTTTAAGAATGAATTTAGTTGTTGCAGCTGCAAGGGACCTCAGCTTCATGGAACTGAAGTACATTTCCTATGCCCAGGACATTTTTATTTTTCTCAATATTTACACTTTAGCCAGTTGATTACCATATGCTCAGAACAACTAACATGAATGAGGCTTCCAAAAAGATAATGCCATGTGCAGAGTCTCGATTCATAGCTACCACAGTTTTCTGGGTTTCCTGAACCAAGTTTTGCATAGGTCTTTGTCTTCTTTGGAAAATTCCCAACAAAGTTCACATAGGGGAACAAAAGGCATCTGGTCAGTCAAAGAATGGATTAGGCTAGGTACTAGCTCTCCAGAGCAAGGTCAGGTGTGTGGTTAGGGCTAGTTGATATCCCTGCATTGCCAGTCCAGCAGGATACTGCTACAGTCCAGGATCCATGTAAAACTGAATCTGTCTGCCTGTTCAGATACACGAGTGTGTGGTGGCCACCTCTGGTCATTTCTACTGTGTGTGTGTCTGAGGCTGTGTGTCTTTCTATGTGTTTCTGTCAGTTTTGTTTCCTTGTATTGACCAGTGGCTTTCTCTAATGTGAGACCCACCCCCATTGACCTAGCTTAAGACCTGTGCTCCTTTCTGTTGGAGGCCTGAATCCTTTTGGTTCTGCCAGGTCACCCAGAGAAACCCCCCAAATCTCACCTGTCCCATTCCAGCAGCAGGAGCACTTGCTTGTTTTTTGCTTTGTTTTGTTTTGTGTTTTGGTCTGTTTGTTTGTTTGTTTTTGGATTCTTTGAGATAGGGGTTCTCTGTGTAGTTTTCTCTGTCCTGGAACTTGCTCTGTAACCAGGCTGGCCTTGAACTCCCAGAGATCGGCCTGCCTCTGCCCCCCAAGTGCTGGGATTAAAGGCATGCGACATCATCGTGCACTTGATTGCTTCATTGCTTGATTCCTACTCACGGTCAGGGTTGGTCCCTGGGTGGAGGTTAGGAGGAGCTGGGCCTCTCTCCCAGGGCTCCTGCCGTCTAAGCAGAATGCACACAGGGAGGAACAGTCCTCCAGGTGAGCATCCCCTCTGCTCCTGCCTGCTCTAAGCAGCCCCAAGAAGGGGGAAAGCTCTCCTGAGCTGAGCCCAGAGGAAAAGAGAAAGTTCCACTTCTTTCTCTTTCATGATTTATGTCTTTTAATTAGTGATCTTTGTAATTGGAAAACTCAAAACCCACCATTCTCTGGGGGAAAAAAGTAGAAAAACCACCCCAAGGCTGGGTAGGGGAATTGTTGCCAAGCCTCGCAGCCTGTACAGAACAGATTTTCCCTTCTGTCTAACATTGACCAAGGGGACTTTAAACAATTTTCAGTAGGTCCTTTTAAAAAGGATTAAAGACAACTGCTAAAAAGATGTCCTTTATTACCAGTTGGCCCCAAATATTTAAAAAGTTATGAAAGTTGAAACATATAAAGCTGTAAGTAGGTCCCAGTTGCTGGGGTAGCTCAAAGGGTGTTTAACAATAGAGAACTGATTTCAACAAGACCTTTTGCATAAACTGGAAAGCACTCTCACCTTCTCTGATGATGAAATGCAGTTAGACTTACAAATTTTACCCAACAAATTTTGGTCTCTTACCCTCTGTCAGGAAAAACCACCTCCCAGGACCAAGCTCCTACAATTGTTCAACTAGCCAGTTCAGATACCTTTGTCCAGACCATACCCCAAAACTCCTGAAACAAGGGGAAGATGCAGTCCATATTGCCTGGCTTGAAGACACAGGCATCCTAATACCTAACAAGTCATCCTGGAATATGCCTTTCCTGACTATGACGCAGCCTGGGACCTCTGATTCTCAAGGGTCTGATTCTTTCAAAGAAACAGGTGTGCACTGCCTTGGACCTGAAAGATGCATTCTTCAGCCTCCCATTGGCAGAGGTGAGTCAACCCATCTGTCTTAGGAGTTCTGTTGCTGTGAAGAGACACCATGGCCACCACAACTCTTATAAAGGAAAACATTTAATTGTAGCTGGCTTACAGTTTTAGAGGTTTAGTCAATTATCTTCATGGCAGGAAACATGGTGGCATGCAGGCAGACATGATGCTGGAGAAGGAGCTGAGAGTTCTACATTTTGATCCACAGGCAGCAGAAGGAGTCTGAGTCCCACTGGCCAGACCTGAGTTTGTTAGACCCCCGAAAACTCAAGTATCCGGGGTCTCAGGCCAGGTTCGCGGTCACCCCAATCACCAGGCGGATTCGAGAGCTTGCTGCAAACTGCACGAGGCTTTATTGTAATTTAACGAACTAACCCCATGTTAGCTCGGGTCTTTCACCCACCCGCCATGGCGGACGGCTAGAAAAGATGGCTCCTTGGGTCTCCCAAAAGATCTTATAGGGCAGCGTAAGGGGAGTGTCTAGGGGTACGCACAGGCTTACGATTGGTGTGCTTCCAGGCTTGGAGGGCTTGCCCTGTGTTGATTGGTCAACTGGTTGTTATGGCTCATAGGCCCTCCCAGGGTGGTTGCTATGCTCTCTACGTCATTGCTGTGCGCTTGTCCGTAAAGCACACCCAGAGCCATAAAGCATAGCGCCACCAGCTAACTTCTGATTGGTTCCTTGTCACGAGACAGGCATCTGACTTTCTAGTGTCTAGGTCAAGGTCATAGAAGCACATGTTTGACCATTATGGCTGCCAAAAGGGAAGCCGGTTCCTTCAAGCTTATATGACCTCAAAGCCTGCCTCCACAAGGACACACTTCCTCCAACAAAGCCACACCTACTCCACAAGTCCACACCTCCTAATAGTGACACTCCCTATGGGCAAAGGATTCACACACATGAGTCAATTGAGAGCCACTTCTATTCAAATCACCATACCATCTGTGCTTTTTTTTTTTAAATATATATATTTTTTAAGATTTTATTTATTGCCTGGCGCTGGTGGCTCACGCCTTTAATCCCAGCACTCGAAAGGCAGAGGCAGGCGGATCTGTGAGTTCGAGGCCAGCCTGGTCTACAGAGTGAGTGCCAGGCTAGGCTCCAAAGCTACACAGAGAAACCGTGTCTCAAAAAACCAAAATAAATAAATAACAGATGGTTGTGAGCCACCATGTGGTTGCTGGGAATTGAACTCAGGACCTCTGGAAGAGCAGTCGGTGCTCTTAACCTCTGAGCCATCTCTTCAGCCCCGTCTGTGCTTTTAAATGGACAGGCCCAGTGGGAGGTTACAGGGAAAGACTTACATGGACCAGGTTGCCCCAAAGATTTAAAAATTAGCTAACCCTGGTTGATGAGAGACTTAGTGCTGACCTTCTGCCTTTCCATCAGAGGTTTCCTGGGAAAATAGGTTATAAAAGGGCCACTAAGGGACTGCTACAAGAGTTACAGAACTTGGGCTACAGAAGGCTAAGAAAGCCCAACTTTGTAGAAGGTTACCTATCTTGACTTCCAGCTGAAGGGAGTAGGACTGCTGCCATCCTTCAGATCCCAACTCCAAAGACTAAGAGACAGGTTTGAGAGTTCCTAGGTGCAGCTGGTTATTGCTATCTCTGGACACCAGAGTTTGTAGAAATCCATCAGCACAAAGTGGGGCACTGAGGCCCTTTATCTGGACTAAGACTAAACAAAAGACATTGCAAAAGGGTATTAACCCAAACTTTGGGGCCATGGAAACACCCTGTGACATATCTGTCTGTAATAGGTCTTTCTTTGGACCGCCAGCTCTCTAATAATGACACGGAGACTTTTTATTAATTATGAAAGCTTGGCCTTAACTTAGGCTTGTTTCCAACTAGCTCTTAAAACTTAACCTGTTTATATTAATCTATGTTCTGCCACGTGACTTGTTATCACACCTCAGTACCTTATGTCTGACTTCCTTCGAATCTGACGCATGAATTTCCCCGTCTCAGATTCCCAGAGTTCTTCTCTCTCCCTGGAATTCCTGCCAATCTTCTCCTGCCTAACTATTGGCTGTTCAGCTCTTTATTGAACCAATCAGAAGGTGCCTTAGTTAGGCAAGGTTAAACAGAGACACATCTTTACACAGTATACAAAAAGAATATCCCAATATCTGTCAAAACACCTATAGTCACGGGATGGCCTACAAGAACAGTGGTAACTACTGTTAGTTTAATTAAAGAAAGCAAACAAGTTAACTCTGGGTCAGATCTTATACTTGAAGTGGTGGTGCACGCCTTTAATTCCAGCACTTGAGAGGCAGAGGCAGGTGGATCTCTGAGTTCTAGGACAGTCAGGGCTACACAAAGAAACCTTGTCTGAAACAAAACAAAACAAAATCTTGTACTCATAGTACCCCATGACATGGTTGAGGCCCTCTCCTGAGGAATACCAGAACGCTGGCTGTATAAAGACTGTGTGAGCCAGTACCAGGTCTTACCCCTGGAGTCCAATTTGAGAAACCCACCACCATTAATTCTGCTACCCTCTTGCTTGATGATGCAGGTGCTTGTCAATGACTGTCATGAGATGAAAGCTGAAACCAGGTAAGGGAGAACTGCAATAATTACTTTTGTTAGACCCCTGAAAACTCAAGTATCCGGGGTCTCAGGCCAGGTTCGCGGTCACCCCAATCACCAGGCGGATTCGAGAGCTTGCTGCAAACTGCACGAGGCTTTATTGTAATTTAACGAACTAACCCCATGTTAGCTCGGGTCTTTCACCCACCCGCCATGGCAGACGGCTAGAAAAAGACGGCTCCTATGGGCTCCCAAAAGATCTTATAGGGCAGCGTAAGGGGAGTGTCTAGGGGTACGCACAGGCTTACGCACAGGCTCATGATTGGTGTGCTTCCAGGCTTGGAGGACTTGCCCTGTGTTGATTGGTCAACTGGTTGTTATGGCCCATAGGCCCTCCCAGGGTGATTGCTATGCTCTCTACGTCATTGCTGTGTGCTTGTCCGTAAAGCACACCCAGGGTCGTAAAGCATAGCGCCACCAGCTAACTTCCGATTGGTTCCTTGTCACGAGACAGGCATCTGACTTTCTAGTGACTAACTTCTGATGGGTTCCTTGTCACGAGACAGGCATCTGACCTCTACGTGACCAAGGCAGGTTTATGGCAAGCACGTGTTCGGCTGTTATGGCTGCCAAAAGGGAAGCCGGTTCCTTCACTTTGATGGAAACAATTTGGGCCCAAAACAGGTACCCCAGCTCCACCACCACATACATGGACTGTCAGCAAGTATGCTTCTACTACTAGACATGTCCATGGTGTGATCTACAGAGAAACAGGACTTCTCACTGCTGGAAAAAAGAAGATTAAGAATCTTGGCTTCCTCGAGGCTATTTGGCTTCCCCTTTACTCCTGGGGTGCAGATCAGGCTGCCTGACAAAAGGCCCTAAAACCAGTGGGGCCTATTGATATTTTGATGACATACCAGGACCGAGTGCCTGAGACTCCGTGGTAAAGATGAAATGGACAGATCAAATCCTCAGGTTGACAGAGAGCACCAGAGGAAAAGATAATTCTCCCAGAAAAAAATGGGAAAACTCTGGTAACTGACTTTCACCAGGCTACTCATCTGGGGTTTACAAAACTTTCTGAGTTGCTCAGATCAACATATGTTATACCTAGAATGAGCAGCCTAGTGTGGGATGTCTCAGACAGATGCCAGGTTTGTGCTCACGTGAATCCAAAACAGAGAACCCTTACCCAGGAAGGGGTCCAAATGAGAGACCAACACCCTGGTGAACTCAGGGAAAACTGACTTCACCAAGATCCTGCCTGTTAGGGAAGAATAAAAGTACTTACTAGTTTTTACAGATGGCTTTTCCAGCTGGGTAGAAGTGTTCCCCACCCAGACTGAACTGCTCAAATAGTGGCTAAAAAGCTCCTCCAGGAACTGGTCCCCTGATTTGGCCTCCCCCTAGCAAAGAGGTCTGACAACGGCCTGGCTTTCATGGCCAAAACCTGTCAGTTAATACCTAAAGCTTTAGACATACATTGAGAAATTCATTGTGCAGATAGAACTCACAGTTCTGGGCAGGTAAACATTAACAACAACAGGAAGCCGGGAGGTGGTGGTACATTAATTAGCACCCAGGGTGGGGGTGGGGGGGTGGGGGTGGAGTGGGGGTGGGGGGGGTGAGGGTGGGCGGAGGCAGGCAATCTCTATGAGTTCAAAACCAACCTGGTCTACAAAGTGATTTCTGGGACAGCCAGAATTGTTACACAGAGAAACCCTGTCTCAAAAAACCAAAACAGGACAAAAACAAAACAAAAACCAAACCAAAACAAACAAAAACCCTCTAACAGAACTCTCACTAGAGTTCATCAAAGGATGGATAGGCCTTTCCCTTTGCTTTGCTTCTGCCCACTGTACCCCATATAGGGAGGTATTTACCCCTCTATGAGATTATGTTTGGAAGACCTCCCCACTGCTTCCCAGGCTCAGAGATCAACAGTTGACAAAACTCTTTAACCATTCTTTTCCCAGTTCTCCATGTGTTACAAGCACTCTTTCCAGCCAGCCTGGTCCCACAGCCTCCTTGGCCCAAGTGAACACACAGACACTATATTCATTATGAAACTGTTGGCCGATGAGTAGGGCTTCTTATTTGGCTAGCTCTGTCTTAATTATTAACCCATTTCTATTAATGTATGTGTTTCCACGTGGTCTTATCTTATCGGAGAAGGGTGTGAACCTCTTACTCCTTCCTCTGCTACATGGAGAATGCCTTCTGCCTACATTTCCCAGAATTCTCCTCATCTCCTAGACTCGCCTATCTTGCTGCCCATTGGCCAACAGTGTTTTATTCATCAACTAATAAGATACATGTACAGAAGGACAACCCCTATCATCTCCTCTTTTCTAAATAAAAGAAAGGTTTTAACTTTAACATAGTAAAATATATAACAAAACAGTTGTTAAGCAATAACCAGAATTACAATATTTAGTCCATTACCATTTGGCAAAATTTAAAGAAAATATTCCATCATCTATCCTATCTTTGTGAGTCTAAAGTCTTATATGTAACTTATCTTTTATCATAACTAATGAAACCATAACCATAACTATCTCTCTTCAACTCCATCAAAGACCACAGAAAGATAATATATAAACTCTAGAATTGACAGAGACATCTCGCTGCCTGGACAGTCATCCAAAGTTCCTCTGTAATATTGGAGCATCTATCTTCAGCCCATAGGCCATAGTGTGTCTGGCAGACTTCTCATTAAAGCAGGACATTTTAAGCTGTCCACCTGTATTGGCAGTATTTCAGTCATTTTCTGTGTCCTGCAGAATGTCTAGCAGACTCTTCCATGAAGCAGGAACATGCAGCACTGTCTTTAGCAAGTTCAACAGTCAGTTTCCTGTGGGTCCTGCATGTCCAGATTATACAGCATACAGTCAAACAGTCTAGGCAAGAGCTGTTTCTTGCCCAAAAGGCTAATCTTGCCATGTCATAGGCAAACTCCATAACAAGTTTCTTTGATGCCCATCTTCCTCTCTGAAGTAATTGGTGTTGCCAGGAACAGTTGTGTCTCACTGTCATGAAAATCCTAAACCATTTTAAATGCTATATTCTGTAGGTCTTTTAAAGGTTTGAAGAGTGCCTATCCATTTGAAATATAACTCTATATATCTAGAAAACCTAACTAAGCTAACTATAAGTTTTGACTATTATAGGTAACTATAATCTGTACTTAATTATACATTACATTTTTAAATGAGCTATATAAACACAATACCTAAACAAGAAGAGAAATATAATAAAATTGATCTTAAATTTGTATCAATAAGCCAAAATCTATATCAATGTAAAGTATTCATTTCTATATCATATTCCCTTTTTGTTCCTTTAGAAAGAAATTGGTTGTGATCCTTAACCATTTATAACTAAGCCACACGGGGAAAAGCACCAAAAATTCTATTGAGCAACCCAGAGGAGGAAGAATTACTCCTGACCCAATGTCCCTGGACAAAGGTGACCCCCATTCCAGGCCTCAGCCCCAAAGGCCCTTTCTTCTTCTTCTTCTTCTTCTTCTTCTTCTTCTTCTTCTTCTTCTTCTTCTTCTTCTTCTTCTTCTTCTTCCTCTACAGAGGCCTCCCCAAGTCTATGTCTACCTTGCACACTGCAGTGGCTCCAATTATGCTTCCCACCTGAATCTAACAGATATCTCAATTGCTATCCCCGATTCCCTGGACTCCCTGGATTTAACTGAGACTCCAGCAGTTCCTTCCATTCTTCCCCTCTGGCAAGCCCCTAGACTCACTCTTTTTGAGCCAAAGGATCTGAGTGAGAAGCCCCTATGCACATTTGCGTTATATGTACAACAGGAAGTCCCAGAAACTCCTTTTCTCTGAGAAAGTGCAGGCACTCATCTCTCTCATAGAGAGTGTTTTCTGGACTCTCCAGCCCACCTGGGATGACTGCCAACATTTACTGGAGACCCTGTTTATATCAGAAGAAAGTGGTGGCAGAGGTGGGTGGAGAGATGGCTCAGTGGGTTAAGAGCACTGGCTACTCTTCCAGAGGACCCAGGTTCAATTCCCAGCACCCATATGGCAGCTCACAACTGTTCAATTCCAGGGGATCTGATACCCTCACACAGCTATCCATGCAGGTAAAACACTAATGAACATAAAATAAAAATGAATTATACATATATAGATGAGAGAGGGGAAGGAAGGAAGGAAGAAGTAAAAGAAAGAAAGAAAGAAAGAAAGAAAGAAAGAAAGAAAGAAAGAAAGAAAGGGACTGCATAAAGTTGGAAGCTAAGAAAGCTGTCCTGGGTCTTAGATGGGAGCTCTCTGGCTGGTAACACAGCATTGAGGGCATGTTTCTGTCCAACTGACCCCACTGGAATCCTAACACTGACCAAAGTAAAAGGAAGTTAGACACCTACCTCAGACTTTCCTGGCTGGGCTCTAAGCAGTGGCACAGAAGCCCACAAACCTGTCAAAGGAAAGTGAGGTGGTAAAGGGGACTCCAGTGTATCCCACTGGACTCCCAGAGTGCCTTCTAGAGACTCCCTGTACTTGTATGCCCCTGGACTCTGAAGAACCAGAGAGCAGGCTGATGGTCAACATTGTCTTTGTACCCAGTCAGCCCCAGATATTAGAATTTACAAAGTTTAGAAGGTTTGAAGGCATGAATAGGCCCCAGTTTCTGGGGTAGCCCAAGGGTGTTTAACAATAGAGAAATAAATGAGAGCCAGAAGGATAAGAGACTTTCCATGACCATAGCAGTGGCCCCATTAGAAAACCCAGTCTGGTGCAATAGGTAAGAAGAAGGCCAGGGGACAAGTAGAAGAAAGACCAATGTACCTAAGGCAAAGAGAAAGGACATTGGGAAAATGAATGCCCTAATCAGAGGAAGAAGGCCTGCAAGTACTATAGCTAGAAAAGTGACAGGGCAAAAGGCTCCTACACTTTAAGTCCTCAGGGGTCTAGGGTAACACTTGAAATTGGGAGCAAAGCAATTGTCTTCTTAGTGAACACTAGGAAGACATATTCAGTCCTTAAGAAGCCTCTAGGCCAATTGACTGATCAAAAGATTGTCCAAGGAGCAGCAAGAAAAATGGCCTGCTACCCCTGGACCACTAACCCATTCCATAGAATTAGGAAAGTGGACAGTAACCCCTTGGTCATGCATGATTGTCCCTACCCACTATTGCTATGAGGCTTTTTGCATAAGCTGAAAGCCACTGTCACATTCTCTGGTGATGAGATGCAGTTAGACTTAAGATAGCCAGCAAAATTTTGATATCTTGCTCTGTCACAAGAGTATCTCTTAGCTGAAAGTCATGTCCCCAATCAAAAAAATACAGTTGTATTTTTTTGTAAATCTCTCAGATTTACCAAAAAGGATTCCTAGGGGTATGAGCAGAAAAACAACCTTTTGGAACTGGCCCAACACCAAGTCCTACAATTGTTCAACTAACCAGTTCAGCTACCCTTGTCTAGATTAAACAATACTCAAATGACCCTGGAAGCAAAAAAGGGAAATGCAGTCCATATTGCCAGGCTTAGAGAGACAGGCATCCCGGTACTCTGCCAGTCACTTTGGAATACATCTCTCCTGCCTGTGAAGAAACCTGGGGCCTCTGATAGTAGACCCTTCAAAGATGTGAGGGAAGTGAATAAGAGGGCTGAAATTATCTTCCCACAGTCCCAAATCCATACACTCTCATGAGTCTGATTCCTCCAGAGAAACAGGTGTTCACTGTCTTGGACCTGAAAGATACATTCTTCAGCCTCCCATTGGCAGAGGTGAGTCAACCCATTTTGCTTTTGTACGAACAGACCCAGAGGGAGGTTATAGCAGGCAGCTTACCAGGACCACATTGCCCCAAGGATTTAGAAGCTCTCCAACCCTGTGTGCTGAGGCACTAAGTGCTGCCCTCCTGCCCTTCCATTAGAGGTTTCTTGGGACCACACTATTACAGTATGTAGATGACCTCCTTCTAGCCTCTAAAACTAAAATAGATTGTAAAAGTGCCACAGAGGGCCTGCTGCAAGAGCTACAGACTCTGGGCTACAGAATGTTGCCTAAGAAAGCCCAGCCTTGCATATCAGAGGCTCCCAGCTGGGGGAGGGTAAAAGGATCCTGTTTCAGAGTAGGATTGCTGCCATTCTTCAGATCCCAACTCCAAAAGCTAAGAAACAGGCTCAAGGGTTTGTATGTGTAGTTGGGTATAGTTGCCTCTGAATACCAAGGTTTGTGAAAATAGCAAGGCCTCTATATACTATCACAATGGGGGCACTGAGCCCCTAATCTGGACTGAGGTTGAACAAAAGGCATTTGAGGCTTTAAAAACAACTGTGACTTGGAGTCCAGCTCTAGCACATCAGATGTATCAAAACCTTTTCATTTGTTTGTCCATGAAACAAAAGACATTGCAAAAGGAGTTTAACATGGAAACACCCTGTGGCATACCTATCCAAATGATTAGACCTTGTAGCCACAGGATGGCCCACCTGCCTAAGAGCTGTGGTGGCTGCCTCTAGTCTAATGAAAAACAAACAAGCAAACAAATTAACTCTGGGTCAGGATCATATACCCATAGTACCCCATGTAGTTAAGGACCCTCCTCCAAGGAACACCAGAACAATGACGGTCTAATGCCTGTGTGACCCAGTACCAGACCCTAATCCTGCACTACCCTTGAGTCCAGTTTCCAAAACCCACCACTATCAATCCTGCTACCCTCTTGCCTGATGCTGACTCACAGGTGCTCATCCATGAACCACATGGCCAAAGTTGCCATGTTCTGCTGCTTGCTGGGACTAGAACATGGCCACCTTGTTCAATTACATTTTACCAGCTTTCTGTTGTTGATGGTTTCCTTCACTGCTTAGCTTTTCTTTAATTCCTTTCCACAGTTGGATGCTTAGCTGGGTGGGGTCTTGACCCACTTAAAATATTCAACTTCTTTCCTAACCCAAAGTCCACGATCTGCCAATAAGCAGCATGGTCAGGCTGTCACAGCAATACCCTGCTCCTGGGACCAACTTCTGTCTTAGTGTTCTAATGTTGTGAAGAAAAAACATGGCCAAGGCAACTCTTATTAAAGAAAATATTTAATTGGGGTTTGTTTACAATTTCAGAAGTTTAATTCATTATCATAGTGGAAAACATGGTTGGCTGAAGGCAGATATGGTGCTGGAGAAGTAGCTGAGAATTCTACATCAGAATCCCCAGGCCAACAGGAAGAGAGAGACATTGGGCCTGGCTTGGGCTTTTGAAAACTCAAAGCCCACCCCCAGAGACACACTTCCTCCAACAAGGCCACACCTCCTAATCTTTCTCAAGTAGTGTTACTCCCTGATGACTAAGCACTCAAATATATGAACCTATGGAGGCCATTCTCATACAAACCACCAATGTCTCCAAAACAACTCATCGAAATGTTGATTCCTTGCTGAGTGCTTTGCCTTCCAGGTACAGAGTGTGGAGTGTGTGAGGGGCTGGGGCAGTGAGGGCTGACAGCCCATGCAGAGACATCTAGAATTTCTCCAGAAGCAGAAAAAAGAAATGGAGATTGGGGAAACAAGACTGATAGGAGGCCATTGAGAAGCCTTGGGGAGAACCAAGGCCTGAGCCAAAGGGTTTAGAGGACCAGGAAGGTTGAAGAACGAAGACTGTAGGGTGATGTGCCGGATAGTTTTTTGTTAACTTGACACAAGCCGTGTTATCTGGGAAGAGGGAACTTAAATTGAGAAAATGCCTCCATCAGATTGGCCTGTAAGCAAGTCTATAGGGCGTTTTCTTGATTAATGATGGAAATGGGAGGGCCTAAGCCACTGTGATTAGTGTTACCCCTGGGCAAGTGGTTTCAGGGTGGTATAAAGAAGCAGCAAGCTAGACAAGCCACGAGGAGCAAATCAGTGAGCAGCATTCTTCCATGGCCTCTGCTTCTGAAGATTTTGCCTTCAAGTTCCTGTTCTGGGTTCTGGCCCTGATGTCCTTCAGTAATGGACTGTGATCATGTTAGACCCCCGAAAACTCAAGTATCCGGGGTCTCAGGCCAGGTTCGCGGTCACCACAATCACCAGGCGGATTCGAGAGCTTGCTGCAAACTGCACGAGGCTTTATTGTAATTTAACGAGCTAACCCCATGTTAGCTCGGGTCTTTTACCCACCCGCCATGGCGGACAGCTAGAAAAAGACGGCTCCTAAGGTCTCCCCAAAGATCTTATAGGGCAGCGTAAGGGGAGTGTCTAGGGGTACGCACAGGCTTACGATTGGTGTGCCTCCAGGCTTGGAGGGCTTGCCCTGTGTTGATTGGTCAACTGGTTGTTATGGCTCATAGGCCCTCCCAGGGTGGTTGCTATGCTCTCTACGTCATTGCTGTGCGCTTGTCCGTAAAGCACACCCAGAGCCATAAAGCATAGCACCACCAGCTAACTTCTGATTGGTTCCTTGTCACAAGACAGGCATCTGACTTTCTGGTTTCTAGGACAAGGTCATAGAAGCACATGTTCAACCATTATGGCTGCCAAAAGGGAAGCCGGTTCCTTCAATCAGAAGGTGTAAACCATATAAGCCTTTCCCTTTCCAGATTGCTTTTGGTCACAGAAAGCAAACTGGGCCAACAAGGAACAGGATATTTGTGACTAAGAACCTAAAACCTTAGTGTTCACTTGCTTGGAAAAGGGAAAGCACAACTAGACCAGGAAACCTTCCACTGACGTGATCCCTGCCCTTCTCTGGGCCTTAGTTTCCTCACCTATTCAGTGCAGGGAGGGAATTCCAGGTCCCCAGGAAGTTCGGCTCAGTGAGGGGGTAGGGAGGTGGCATCACTTCATCTTGTAGTCTTCTCACCCAGTGTGGAGTAGATGGATCTCTCTGGGCATGGCTAGTCCACCTTGTTCACCCTTCATCTCTTCTCATGGTTATGAGGTGAAGATTCAAAAATCATATGTACAGTCAGAAGTGAGGCTAAACCAGGGAAGCAATCTTCAGTGTTCCTCAGAAGAGGGTCCAGTGAGCCATATGACTGGGTTGGTATGAATTAGTCCACACATCTGGGGCAACTAGTTAATTCCTTGCTGAGTGCTTTCAAGCCTGTCACCTAACCCCCAGACCTCAGACTCCTCTCATTTTCTGTGTGACTCCTAGTTCAGAGCCTACCTCATTGTTATCATTTAGTCTTCTGCCCCAGTAAAGTTCAGAGTATATTTTTTCCTTTGGAACCCTGAAAATGAACTAGAAGTAAGATTTCCAAATAAAATACAAGATGTGCAGTTACATTCAAGTTACACACACACACACACTCACACACACTCAGTTGATTGGCCAGGGACAGGCTTATACTAAAAGATTATTCATATATGTTAATGTAAAATTCAAAGTTAATTCAGCAACTTTTATTTTAATTTTTTACAGAGCTGTGTCTCACTCTATTGTCTAGTCTGGCCTTGAACTTCAAGCAATCCTCCTGCCTCAGTCTCCTGAGTAGTTGTGGGTCACCACACAACCAGCTTGGTGTTTTGTTTTGTTTTGTTTCCAAGTCTGGAAATCTCATTTAGGGGGAATGTCCAAGCTCTCAACAGCAGGGACAGGCAGGCTGGGAGCCAAGAGATAAGTGTGGGTGACATTGTGACTCCCTGGCACTAATATCAGGCCGCCAGGTGGCAGCCAAGGTCTACACAGCTTTGGCTTCACGGGGCTGGCTCCCACTGACAGAAACAATGAAGACTAAAAGGGACAAGGACCCTTATTCTCTCAGCTTCTCCCAACCCCATACCCAACTGTTCATCTTCAACCTCTTCTATTCCATTGAAGTTAATCTACTTTTGTCTAGTCACACGCCATCCAGAAGTTCAGGAATTGTTCCCTACCCCTAAATATTAGACACAATTTTCAAAAAAGAATAGCCTTCTCTTTGGCTTCTCAGATTTCTTTGTAAGTAAACACTGCACATGCCAAGGCTGATCCAAGCACGGGGCACATGCCTGCAATCCGTCTTCTGAAGAGATAAACACAGGATGATCAAGAGTTCAAGACCAGTCTCAGTCATGTAGTAAGTTGAAGGCCACCAGGCTACAGGAGACCCTGTTTCAAAACCGACAAACACAGAGACATCCACACAGACAGACAGACAGACAGACAGACACAGACACAGACACAGACACAGACACAGACACAGACAGACAGACAGACAGACAGACAGACAGACACACACACACACACACACACACACACAGAGCTATGCTGTTTGACACCCATTTGTGAGCACTTTCCGTGTAAATCCAAATTGAACAACAGTAAGTGTGACATACACAGAATTTGTTTGTGTCAAGGTCTCACACAGCCCCAGCTGGCCTCAAACTTGACATGTAGCTGAGGATGACCCAGAGCTTCTGATCCTGTCTCTCTTCCTGGGTGCTGGGATTGCAGGACCTCAGTGCCATGCTAGGCTGCTCAGATGCTTTTGAAAGGCAGTATGAAAAGGCATGAAAAGTAGCCCTTTCATCATTTCAAAATGTTAATGACATGTCAAAATAATATTTGGTGCAGCAGATTACATAAAATACATTACTAAAATAAATTTCCTCTATTCATTACATTTTAGGCTACAGCAAGAATATTTTAGGTTATCTCTGTGGTTTGCATTAGTGTTCTTTTGTTCAGGGCTGGCATGAGCAGTCTTATTATTTTTGAGACAGAGGGTCTCCTGTAGCCCAGGCTGGCCTTGAATTTACTATGTAACCAAGGTAGACTTTGAACTGTGATCCTCCTGTCTCCTCTTCCCGGGTTGGGATTACAGGCACACACAACTATGCACAGCTGTGTTCATCTATCAAGTAGGTACTTAGAGATGTGTATCCATTAGTTGACAATAACAACTACTTCCAAATCACAGCAGCCAGGAGAGCTTGGGGCCTGATACAACATCCCTCTGCTCTTGAGGTCTTGGGTATAGAGATAGGACTGTTACTATTTAGTCAAACAAAGGCCAAATTCTATAATGAGAGTTCCCTTGAGTGTCCTGATTCACTTTTTATGTCCCAAACACCCATCCTTTTCATTCTCCTGGGTGAGTTCAGCTCCCAGCACTTCCTTTTTTCTTCCTTCCTTTCTTCCGTTCTTTCTTCCTTCTTTCCTTTCTTCCTTCCTTTCTCTCTTTCTTTTTTAAAGATTTATTTATTTATTTAGGTTTTTCGAGACAGGATTTCTCTGTGTAGCCCTGGCTATCCTGGAACTCATTCTGTAGATCAGGCTGTTCCCTGAACTCACAAAGATCATCCTGCCTGTGCCTCCCAAGTGCTGGGATTAAAGGCATTCGCCACAGTACAGTACCCTCAGGGCCATGCTACCCCATGTTTCTTCTGACTTTCCTTATAACTCCGGAGTTACTGGAAGTTTTTTCTTTGTTGAGCACCTTTCCTCCCCTTGGAGCCTACAGTCAATAGCCTGTGCCATTGCTGGGAGATGGTGGAAGCTTTGGGGCCTAGTGGAGTGAAACTGGTTAATTGCTCTTGAAGGAACATCGGCCATGTGGCCTCTTCTATATTTAATTCCTGGCTCCAGGAGGGTGCTATGTGAAACTGTTCCCTCCATGAGGACACTGTTTGACACTGCTTCTGGGGAGTTGTAAACAAATGTATACTCACCCAGATAGGAAACTGATGACAGACCAAAGAACAGATACCACCAAAGTTCAATTTGCTGAACCACTGAGCTTTACTGGAGTTACCGGGAACAGGGTGAGCGGTTAGTTACAGGAGCAGAAATAACTCAAAGCTCTATCATCAAAGCCCACGCCAGCATGCATGACACCCTCCCAAAACTAGAAACACAGAACACCCAGCACAACCTGCATTCGGCTCAACTGGATGGAGAGTATCCTTTCTGAGTAATTCAGATGGTCTGGGTCTCTTCCATGCATCTTGGCTGATCTCTGCTTCTCCTAGGCAGTTCAGCTGGTTTGAGCCTGCTTTAGGCAGCTCAGTTTGTCTGGGCACATCTCTCAGCAGTCCTTACTACTAACATTTGCCTGGGGAGGGAGGGGCCTAGTGAATCTGGTCAGTTTCAGAGACTTCCTGAAGCCATTAAATTGTTTACTTTCCAAGCTTAATGAACTTCCCTTAGTGAATATTTCACTTCCCCTTAAAATAACTTGTTTCATTTCTCGTTTAACATCTTATGTTTTAACAAGCTTCCCACCAAAAGGGAAGGTTTTAATCTTAGAGGAAGCTGTTACACAACAGAGGAGGATAGGCTTCTAGACTTCCTCTATCACATGCTCACAGTATGAAGTGCTGTTGCCACAAGCCCAAAGTAGAAGGGCCAATGGACTAAAACCATGAACCTCCATTTAAGTGATCACAAGCGTTTTGTCAGTGGTGGGAACACAGATGCAAGCATTTTAACCATACAATGCATCACAGGTATTTAGTCAAGGAAGAGACTATCTCAAGGCTTTCCAGGGACAGGAATGGGACTGGTTATCTGTAGTTGGGTTTTTTTACCCTTTGAGGACCCACCACCCAGGTCTCAAATAAATACACAGCGACTTATTCTTAAGAATGCCAGGCCTTTCCTTGTCTTGTTTCTAGTCAGCTTTTCTGACTTAAATTATCCCGTTTCTTTTTAACTACATTTTGCCTCTGGGCTTTTTACCTTCCTTTATTCTATATATCTTTCTTACTACATATCTGGTTGTGTGGCTGTGTGGCTGTGTGGCTGTGTGGCTGTGTGACTGGGTGGCTGTGTGGCTGTGTGGCTGTGTGGCTGTGTGGCTGGCCCCTGGTGTCCTCCTCTCCTCTTTTTCCTTGCTCCCTCACTCTTAGCTTTCTTCCCTAAATTTCTCCTCCTATTTATTTTTTCTGCCTGCCAGCCCCACCTATTTCTCTCTCCTGCCTAGCTATTGGCCATTCAGCCCTTTAGACACATCAGGTGTTTTAGACAGGCAAAGTAACACAGCTTTACAGAGCTAAACAAATGCAACATAAAAGAATGCAACACATCTTTGTATCATTAAAAAAATAATTCCACAGCATCAATGAATGTAACACATTTTAAACTAATATTCCACAATAGGTGCCGGAGCTTGTCAGACCCCTTTAGCAGGCAGGCACCTTCTGCTAAATGGAAATGGAAAGGGCTCATGTTCTGCAGCCCTGGGAACTGGGCTCCAGTCAGTCACACTGTCTCCTTCCTTGCTCTTTCCCTCAAGTCTCCTCCCACTTAAATGAAGATCTTATTTACCAAATAGCCCATGCCAACTAATGAACTTCGCTTCTACCCACATCAGTCCTTGAGCCTTGAGGACTGTTACTATCTCTGTTTTATTAACAAAGACTAAAGAAAAATTTGAGCTCAGGTCATCGAGATGGCTCAGTGGATGAAGGCAGCTGTTGATAAGTTTGACAGCCTGAGTTTGATCTCTGAGTCCACATAGTGGAAGGAGAGAACTGACTCTCTAAGGTGTCTTCTGACCTCCATGTGTGTGTCATGGTGTGCTCATGTGCCTCCTCCCATGCACACACACACTCACACACACACACACACTCTCACAAACACACACACACACACAGTCACACACACACACACACACACAATGAAAAAAAGTTTTAAATTTGAACTCAAATTAAGGCCTATCTTGGGCTTATTTCGTCCTGTCATTATACACTAGATGACCTGGACCAGCAAGTCGCTCTTCAGTGACAGGGTCCTTAGCGGGAGGATCGGGGACAGGGAAACAAAGAAGATAGGAAAGTTGGGACCAGGAAGTCTTGCATAAGCTGATAGCTTATGCCAAGCAAGTTTGTTTATGCCAAGAAGTACATCTTATGTACGGTTTTCTGGGGAAAATGGGACAGAGTTAGCAGAAAACCATCAAACAATGGGACAAATTAGCAGGAAGCTAATTAAGCAACCTTACACACAGGGAACACAGGATATCTCAAATGTGTCACGGGCCACACACTTAGCAGCCTTGATAAACATAGGCCTTCAAGGGGCAGTGGGGAGCGGGGATGGGGCTGTGGAGTTCCCAGGATCTAAAACCACAATGGCCCGGTCCCAGGACACTACTGGGTTTGCAAAGCATGGTCCTGGTTTAGGTAAGAGATTATGTTCTGGGGCTGAAGAGATGGCTGAGAGGTTAAGAGCACTGGCAGCAACCACATGGTGGTTCACAAAAGAGATCTGGTGCCCTCTTTTGGCCTGCAGATATAAATGCAGATAGAACACTGCATAAACAAACAAACAAACAAACAAATAAATAAATAAATAAATCTTTTTTTAAAGCTGTTAAAAAAAGAGAGAGAGCTGGGCATTGGTGGCGCGCACCTTTAATCTCAACACTCGGAAGACAAAGGCAGGCGGATCTCTGTGAGTTTGAGGCCAGCCTGGTCTCCAGAGCAAGTGCCAGGATAGGTTCCAAAGCTACACAGAAAAACCCTGTCTCGAAAAACCAAAGAGAGAGAGAGAGAGAGAGAGAGAGAGAGAGAGAGAGAGAGAGAGACTATGTTCCTTCGCTACATATCAGGACCTTAAGGAAAGCCCAGTACCTGATTCACCCTAAGTGTTAGAGGTCTGGTGTGTCCGTGTGTGGTCTGGTGTGGTATGTATAGGTGCATATGTCCCCCGGGTGTGGAGGCCGGTGGCTGATGGATGTCTCCTCAGTTGCTCTCCATCTTATTCTCCCTGAAGACTTTTATCTTGGGGGTGAGTGTTTTTTTCGAATGTATTCTAAGTGCACGTCTGATATTTGCAGTGTGAACACCATGTAGGAGCTGGGAATTCAACCTGGGTTCTTTGCAGAGCAGCAAGTGTTTTTTGTTTTGTTTTTAAATTGGTTATTTTTTCATTTTTTAATTTAAATTAGAAACAAGCTTGTTTTATATGTCAATCCCAGTTCCCTCTCCCTCCCCATCCTCCCCTACCCCTATCAACCCCCTAGCCCATCCCCTTTCTGCTCCCCAGGGAGAGCGAGGCCTTCCATGGGGGGGGGTTTCAAAGTCTATCATATCATTTGGAGCAGGGCCTAGGCTCTGCTCCATGTGTCTAGGCTGAGAGAGTATCCTCTGTGTAGAATGGGCTCCCAAAGTCCATTCATTTACTAGGGATAAATACTTTTCCACTGCCAGAGGCCCCATAGATTGTCCAGGTCTCCTAACTGACATCCAGGATCAGGGGGTCTGGGTTGGTCCTATGCTGGTTTCCAAGCTGTCTATCTGGGGTCCATGAGCTCCCCCTTGTTCAGGTCAATTGTTTCTGTGGGTTTCTCCACCCTGGTCTTGATCCCTTTGCTCATCACCCTCCCTCTCTTCAACTGGGTTACAGGGTTCAGCTCAGTGTTTAGTTGTGGATGTTTAGCTACCAGATGAAGGCTCATGTTGTCAGCAAGTGTTCTTAACTGCTGAGTCATCTCTCCCCAGACCCTCTACTTTTATATTTTGAGACAAGGTCTTTCATAGAAATGGAAGCTCACTGATTCAGTGAAGCTGGCAGACCAATGAGCTTCAGAGATACCCTGATCTCTGCCCTCCATCCTCACCCCCATACTGGGGTTACAATCATGTGCTGCCATGCCTAGCTTCTTACATGAGTTCTGGGGATCTGAACTCAAGTCCTCTTGCTTGTGTGAAAGGCACTTGACCAACTGAGCCCTCCCCACCCTGTGCTAATGCTTCAGGAGTTTCTAGGTAAAAAAAAAAAAATCAATATAGAAACACGACAGTTTTGTTTCTTCATTTCCAAGATTTACATAAAATGTTTTTTCTTATTTCATTGCATTGGCTGAGTCTCTAAATTATTGTAGGCACCCATGATGTGTTCTCATTTTATTTTGTTATTATTTACTTATTTATGTATATGTGTATGGATGTTTTACTGGCATGTTTGTCTGTGTACCACTTTCATGCCTGGTACCCACTGAGACTAGCAGGCATCAGATTGCCCAGAACTGGAATTACAAAGGCTAGTGATCCACTGTGTGGGTGCTAAGAATCAAACCCTGTCCTCTGGAAGAGCAGACAGTGCTTTCAGTAATGGAGCCATCTCTCCAATTCTGTGTTCCCCATTTCAATTGAATGTTTCTATATTAGAAATTTATTGCTACATCTAAAACATGTCTCTCTTAGCTGGGCATGGTGGCACACACCTTTAGTCCGAACACTAGGGAGGCAGAGGCAGGAAAATCTCTGGTTCAAGGTTAGCCTGGTCTACAGAGCGAGTTCCAAGACAGCCAGAGATACACAGAGAAACCCTGTCTCAAATAAACAGATAAATAGAGCTCTATATTTGTATGAATCTATAAACTTTAAAAAATCACACCATTTTGTGTCACAAAAAGCATAGTTTTGTAGATGGATTGAATAGTATTTAAATTTACACACACACACACACACACACACACACACACTATTGCCTAAAATGCATGAGCCCATATTCAATCCCTAGCACCATCTCCAGCACCTCCTAAGTGTGTGTGTGTGTGTGTGTGTGTGTGTGTGTGTATGTGCGTGCATTACAGTTTCTGAAGTTCAGGAATTCAAGTAGCTTAGTTAAGTGATTTTGATTCAAGACTCATGAGGTTATGGTGGTAATGTTATGTCAGCTATATTTCTCCAAAGATTTCAGATGTATAAATGGCCAGCAGGCTCTGGGAATATGCTAAGCTTTGTAAGCCATCAGGGAAATGCAAGTAAATGAGATACCACTCCACAACAGGGCAGTTACAGTGTCGGACAGTAGCTAGTGCTGACAAGAAGTCAGAACTCTCACATGCTACTGGTGAGACCATAAAATCATATAGCCACTTTGGAGTTCCTTAAAATGTCATAGAGTGTGATCATGGCTCAGCAAGTTCACTGGTAGGTATATACCCAAGAGAAAGAAAGAAACTATACAAAAGCTTGGTCATGAACATTCATGGAATCACTATTCATAATAGTCCCAAAGTGGAAACAACTCAAATGTCCACCAGCTGACAGATAAACCAAATGTAGTAAATCCATAAAATGGGGTATTATTTAGTTATAAAAAAATCATGAAATGGGGCTGGAGAAATAGTTCAGTAGTAAAGAGCACTGGTTGTTCTTCTAGAGGATCCAGGCTTGATCCCCCAGCACCCACATGGCAGCTCATAACATCTGTAACTCCAATTTCAGGAGTTCTGATGCCTTCTTATGGCCTGTGTGGGCACCATGTATACATGTAGTGCACAGACAGACAGACATGCCCGCAAACCATCCATACATAAATATAAATTAAATTGTTAAAATTTGAAGGAATGAAGTACCATTGCATGCCATAACACGGATAAACTTCAAAAACATGCAATTGAAAGAAGCCTGTCATAAAATACCACATCAAATGCCTCTATATGCAGCCATTCTCCACACTGCATAACACTGGTAGTCTGCACATGCCCCGGTAGTCCTATAAGAATAGAAAGCCTGGAGAGATTGCTTCTTGGTTAAGAGCTCTTGCTGCTAGAAAACCTGAGCTTAGTTCCCAGCATGTCATCTGGCAGCAACTGCTCTTAACTATAGCTCCATGGGATCCAATGCTGTCTTCTGAACTCCAAGGGCAGCTACGCTCTTGTGCCCAACCCTACCCCCCATACACATAATTAAAAAGAAAAATAAAACCATTTATAAAAAGATTTAAATGACTGGAACATTGCAACTGCCTAGTGATTTTGTACTCACAGTGCTGAGAACAGTGCATGACTCATGTTCTGTGACAGTCGTACAAAGAGCCACTGCACCCCAAGTTCTCAAAGTATAGCATATTCAATTATGCATAGTAAATAGCACTAGATAGTTAATGACACATGGCTGTGTTACTGGTTTATGTATTTATTGTACTATTTTATTGTTATTTTAAAGTCTACTCCTATTTATAAAAAGATTTACTGTAAAAGCAGTATGCCTTGTTTTGGCAGTAGTAGCCTCCTCAGTCTCATATTTAAGTTCTCTCTTCGTGCATCCACAAGTCACATCACATGACTGACTCAACTCTCACAGTGTGTGTAAGAGTACTCTATAATGTTTGCACAATGACTAGGATCATCTAGGCAGAAATTTATCGGAACATACCCTAGTTGTTAATACAGCATGACTGGACATGAACTGTATGGAACGGATAACTTCATGGAGACATAAAGCTGATTCACAGTCACTTCATGCTGGAAGGAAGCTGAATAAACTATTACTAGGTGCAGGGTTTTTCTGGGAGATTACGAAAATACTCTGGGATTAGTGGTGCTGGTCACACAGATAGGGACCTTGTATACTTTGTTTTATTTCTTAACATTTATTTTGCTTTGTTTCCTGAGTTGGAGTCTCACTGTATAATCCAGACTGACTTTCAAACTCAACAATTCTCCTGCCTCAGCCCTCGGGGTGCAAGAACTATTGGAGCCTATCCCACCACACCCCTGCTAGTCATTGTGTACTTTAAGTGGATTGGCTGAATGGTATTTGAATTCACACACACACACACACACACACACACACACACACACACACACACACACCAGGGGGGGGGCAGTATTCCTGTGAAACCTGAACTGCTTCAGAGTGGTTTGCACACAGACTGCCTCCAAGGCCTTTCTGCTAGCCTCTCATCACAGGAGCCTTTTCATAGGGCTGCCCCAATGACAATGAAGGACCCTGCTTCCCAGCAGGAGCGATTCCAGAGAAAAAGCAAAGAGGAAAACAATACATTCTCAAAGCTGGAAGTTTGTCACTTCCAGCACATTTTATTGCCAGAGAAAGTCACTGAGTACAGCTTTTACTCAAGCGAGGGGTTTCAGGCTCCTCCTTCTGAAGGGAAGAGTATCAAGAATTTGTGAGCATAATTTTGAACCATCATGGCTTCTAATGGTGCCCAATGAGGTCTGTTGGTTTCTATAATCTCTTACTTTTCCTCAATTCTTCTTTGTTTTTTTCCAGACAGGGTTTCTCTGTAGCTTTGGAGCCTGTTCTGGAACTCTCTCTCTGTAGACCAGACTGGACTCGAATTTACAGAGGTGTGTGCCACCACTACCCGGCTAACTTTTCTTTCTTTCTGAGACAGGGTCTCATACAGTCCAGGCTGATCTTGAAGTTGCTATATTGCTGAGGAGGGTGAGTTTCTGGTCTTCCTGTCCCTACCTCCAAAGTACTGGGATTACAGGTGTGTGCCACCACAGTTGACTGTGCAGCTGAAGCATCAAATCTAATGTGTTTCTTCCTGTTTGCTGAGCTGTTTCGTTGGGCCTCATTCTTTATTTCCTCACACTTGGAGCTTGGCACATTTCTGGTCAGGAGTGCAAGGGACCAAATACCACCAGGGAATCCTAAGGTGTGTTCTCTACCCAGAATCCCTTTCTCTGTGACCTAAAATTTCCTGGGAGAAGATCATCTTTTATGCCTCTGTCCCTCTCACTGGTCTCTTCTGGTCACTGTGCAAGAGCAGTTGACTGACAGCCTAAAGCTGCAGTTCCTTCATGATCTGCAGCAGAGACCACTGTCTTCTTGGAAAGCCTCCAGCTATTGACAGAATAACTGGGTCACTAGGACTTGGCTGATTGGGTCCAAATGGGGCTAGTCTTTGCTGGCTGAGACCTGCTATCCTCCTCTTATATGTCTCTCCTTTACCTCTCTTTCCATAGATGTCAGAGCTGAAACATGGCCTGAAAAGTTCCCCTGCCCAGTTCTACATCCTCTCCTTTTATCTTTATCCAAGTATTCCCTCCAGTAAATCTCTTTTGCTTCTAACTCTGTCTTGGCAGCAGCTTCCTGGAGGAGCCAACTGACACTAGGCTCCAGCCTCTCTTCCACTTTCAGCCCCCATTCTCCCAAGGGAATGTATTCCCTTCCCACCCTCCCAGCTCCCCCCCCCACAGCCCCCATTCTCCCAAGGGAATGTGTTCCCTTCCCACCCCCCTCCACAGCTCTCAGAAGCATGTTCTCTCCAGGGTCTCACCCTGTGCCTGGCACACAGTAAATGCAATGCCTTTTTGTTTCTAAGTGAATTGCATGCTCTGAAGCTGGGCACAGCCCGTCCCCTTCTCAGAGCACAGAGCACAGGCGGCGCCTTCTGGGTAAAGCTGGGGGTGCCAGTTCTGAAGGCCAGAGACACCATTCAGGCTAATGGAGAGGAGGAGTCTGAGGTGGGGAGGCAGGGGTTGGGGGAACAGAGGAGCATCTCCAGTTCCTGGGAAGGTGCACTCCCTCTGGGTGCCAGGTATGTTATGTACTTGGGAGGCCATAGCAGGTAGATCTCTGAAAGTTGAAAGCCAGCATGGTCCATGTAGTGACTTCAAGGTCATCCTGAGATACAATTATAAATCCTCTCTCAAATAAAATAGAACAAAATCCCAAAGATAACAGATAACAGTGAGTAGCAGAGAAAAAGTATATAACCAACATAAGAAGAACAGGTAAGGGGTTCAATTACTCCTAAATTCATCTTTGAGTGCTGACATGAGCTTTAGTTTTTTTAGTGTGTGGGGTTCAAGACAAGGTTTCTCTGTGTAATAGCCCTGGCTGTCCTGGAATTCACTCTGGAGACCAGGCTGGCCTCGAACTCACAGAGATCCTCCTGCCCCTGCCTCCCGAGTGCTGGGATTAAACGTGTGTGCCACCATTGCCTGACAAGGCAGTGCTTTAGGTTTAAACTGAGGAAGAATTGGACAATAGTCTACATGCCTAAGCAGTCCTGGTTCTACGAGGTGGTCCAAAGAGGCTCTTATGTTTGAGACCAGTTCTCAGGTGATAATCTTCATATCCAACATTCGGCCTTAGCAACAGATAATCGCCCTGGTTTGCAGGGTGGTCTGTCCTTCAAGGATCTGCTGTTCCTGAATCTAAGGTGGCTGCAGGTTCAGGACAACTGGGGCCCAGGATAGGACACTGTAAAAGGGTGACAGTAAGATGAAGTAGCTTGCTCTCTGTGCCTTCAGACTTGAAAGGGAATGAAATAGGTGAGGTCCCTCAAGTTCCCAGATGGCCACTCTATGAATGATCAGCATACCTTTGTGCAGAGGCAGGCAAGAGACAGGTGGGGACTGAAGGCTCTCACCCTGCTTTTACCTGTAGTTACCAAGTGAGGAAGGAGTTAATGCTCTTTTAGCAAAACAATCCCTAAGCTTCTGTTACAAAATGGGACTGGAGATGATGCTCAGGGCAGAGTGCTTGGTGAGCGTATATAAGGACCTGGGCTCTAGCCCCAGCCCCATAAAACAAAGGGGTGGGGAGAGTGGGGAAGGAAATGAGACTTATCTATCAAGAGGCAAATGGAAAGGGGTGGAGATAAAGTCAGGGAGATGGAGATACGAGTGAGAAACCAAAAGTAATGGAGTAATGGAGCTGGAGTGAGGTGAGCACACTGGTAATCTCGGAATTCAGAAGGCGGAGGCAGGAGGATTCCGAGTCTGATATTAGTCTGGGCGACTCAGCAAGACCCCACCAAAAAGGAAGGACTGGGAGAGGAAGGGGTGATATGGACAGGAAAAAAAAAAAAAAAGACTGATTTCTTGAACAGACATCCACTCCTTCTCCCCACTGATGCCTGCTGTGAGTCAGGGTGGTCGAGACTCAGAGGCAAGTTTCATGTCTGTCCGATCCTGCTCATTTGGACCCTGCTGTCCTCTGAGGGACACCCTGGTGGGACACAGTACAGCTCCTGTCCATAGACTGATGTGGTCACCCAGTAGTAGGAAGAGAAACCCAGTGATTGCCTCCCTTGAGGCCTGTGCCGCCCCAGGCTGCCTTCCCATGGAGGTCCTCCCCAGGGTACTTCTCACTGCAGAGGAAGAAAACAGGGACCCAGATAAGACAAAGTTCCCCAGTGAGGCAGTGCCCTAGCCACAGTCCCACAGTCCCTGACCCAAAGTGGGTAGATATAGACACTGTGAACCCCAAACCTTAGGATTTGCTTTCTCCTAGGTAAGCTGCTTCCTGCTGCCCTGAGGCATGAGTGAGTGTTTTAGACAGCAGGCGCTGCGCCTACATTTAGAGTCTTGCCTAACATCCTATAGGTAACTGGGAATTGCTTCTGGTCAGAAGAAGAGACCAGCTTCTAAGGCCAGCCTCACACCACTCTAGCTGGGTCTGTCTGATCTTTCCAAAGCTGGGCCCTCGAGACGATTAGGTGATGGGCGAGGAAAGGTGTGGAATGTAGAAAAGGGAGCTGAGCTGGAACTCAGGCCCTGTGACAAAGGAAAGTACCACAACAATACCAAACTTGTTCCCAGAATGTCTCCACAGGACTTGTTTGTGTCTCTGCCCTCTCTCCCCCCAACTACCACCACCACCTCTACTCTGCACCTCTTTTCTTCACCTCTGGAGAGGGGTCTGGTGTCCAGGTCAGCTACACTCATTTTCTTTGCTATTTTCTCCCAGGGCAATGCTAATTCTGAAGCCACAAAGATGGGCCTCATGACCTGGTATTCACTCCCCCGAAGCAGCATCCTGAGTTCCCCATCCCAGTATTGGCTCTGACTCTGACACAATGGCATTTGCCTTTCTGGAGAGAGTAGGATGGGGGCTGGAGGGGGGTTGGACCCAGCCAGCCCTGATTCCCAGCCTTTAACCCCCTCAGACCCATGGGGCCTGAATGTAATTTGAATTTTTATCGTTATGGAGCTTCAGTGTATTTCTTCCTTTTCTTTTCTTCCTTTCTTTCTTTTTCTTTTCTTTTTTTTTTTTTTTTATACAGGGTCTCACTATGTAGCCCTGGCTGTTCTGGAATTTAATATGTAGACCAGGCTTGCCTCAAACTCAGAAATCCACATGCCTTTGCCTCTGGGAGTGCTGGGATTAAAGGTGCGCACCACTATGCTCAGCTGAACTCAGTTTCTTTATCTCTATAATGGGTGTAAGTACCAGCTTCACCAGATGATTGGAAGCTGAATGACACATCAGCTTGTGGACATGGTAAACAGTGCTGAGCAAACCCCTCCCTAAAAGAGAGACCCATGTCTTTGGGGAGACACATGATGCCTTCTGAGCCACACTCCTAGAATAGAAGGCTTGCAGATCCAGCCCTCTGAGCCAATTTCTACTTGTCTGGGGCAAGTATCTCTCAAATACCTAGTGCTAGCTCTGCTCCAAATTGTTTTCAGGTCCTACTCTGGCTGTGGGTTCCAATCATCAGGCAGGAGTATTGGTGTTAGACCAGATTTATGCTTAAAGTTCCAGGGGTCCCAGGGGTCCTGGGGCTTTGGCATATGCCAACAGTCTTTTCGAGACCCAGGACTTGGAAAGAGTACCAGAATCAATCTTCTTTTCCCAGAAGACATGCAAACTCCCAGGGTGGGCCCCAGACCCCCAGCCCTGCTCTCACCTCTTCTACCTGTCTTGCCTGAGTGAGGTCCATGGCCTTTTGCCAATCTCATAGATTTGGGTGTGGCAGCCACAGCTGGGCTAGGAACACAAGGACAGGTTCTGGGGATCTCCTCTAAGTTCCTGACTGAACCCTTTTCTCACTCCAAAGGAGACACAGCTCCTCCTTGGCTTCTCCCCTCCATCCCCCACAGTCACAGCCCAAGGCTTTGGCTCCCAGACTCATCCTTACAGGCTGGCCTAGGGCAGGTGACTGGACAGCTCTGAAGGCAGGGTGAGTGGAGGCGTGGGCCCAGCAATGCATTTCTCAGCCAATCAGCAGCCTACCCAGCCGGTGGATTTGGTTACAAGCCCCATACTCCTGCCTTCCTCCTCCTCCCGCAGCTCCATTCATTGGCCCGACAGACACCCAGGGCCTGCTGGGCATTGCTTCCGATGCAGCCTCAGCAGCTGCCTAGTGGGTAGCCGAAGGCAGGCATCCAGGGAGCTTTGTCTGGCCGGCTGAGCTAGGACAGAATGGGGGTTCTGGGAGTCCTTCTGGGGGTGCTGGCTTTCCTAGGGGTTGCTCCAGGGGGCTCCCTCACCCTTCACTGGGACAGCACCTCCTGCCACTTGGTCAAGCCCATCCCTGGTAGCCCTCTGGGCTCGCTGAGCTTCTTAGGCAAAGATGCCCAAGGCCTGGCCCTATTCCAGGCCCTCTGGGATGCACGCTACAGGCTGAAGGTATGTATCAGGCAGGATGAATCTGAGCTCATCAGAGCTTTCAGAGCCCTCTGTACTCAAGAGCCTTGGAGGGACTCCTTCATCCATAGCCCTGGATCTGAGCTGCAGAAAGCACTGACCACCCTGCAGAGCCAGTGGGAGGCCTGTCAAGGGTCTGAGGACAGTCCTACAGGAGCCAGAGAGAAGCGAGCAACAGGGCAGAGTGGAACACCTGACAGAGGGCACAGTCGAAGGAGGAGAGGCTGGACCATTCCTGGCACGCTGTGGTGTGGAGTTGGGAACTCCGCTGAGAACTCCTCAGACCTGGGTGAGCCATGGGTGTGTGGGGGGTGGAGAAGGACGGTGTCCTTAGAGAAGTGACTTAGGTACTTTGAGCCTCAATTTTTTGTCTGTAAAATGGGGTGAACATGAGTAGCTCTTCATGGAACACATAAGTGATGTCATGGATGGGAAAGGTCTTACTCAAGCCCAGAGTCCTTGTGAATCACCATCTGAGGGAGGAGGTAGGGTGGGGAGGATCCCAATTCTGCTGTTATAAACAGCCTCTAATCATAGTTTAGTGGAAAGAGACCCTAAGACCTGGGTTCAGATCACAGCTAAGCAAGAACTAACACTTCTTGTAGCTCCAAGTTCCTTATCTGTAAGATAAAGGTCAACTTCCCCTTTGGGCCTCTGTGAGCTTGGCTTGTGGGAAACGCCCATGAAAGGCACTATTGCTTGGGCTGTAGTTGTCTGTTGTGTATCTGCAGGGAGCACTGGTGCAGGACCTGACCTGAATAGGCCAGGGTGGCATCTTGGGCACCCAGTGCCTTGCAGTACCAGAGAAAATGTTGCACCCCACCTGTCTGTCATTCCATCACACACACAATCATAACTGGGAGTTTATTTTGGGTGTGAGCTTGGGAACTCTGTGAGTCAGCTCTAGTTCTGAAGAAGACATGTCCACATGCTGGTGTTTGAGCTCCCTGGCACTAGGAGTAGGCCAAAGAGGCTGCAAGCCTTGATGGTCTTCTCTGAAAATGTTGGGACTATGCGTGTCTGTATCCAGAGAACAACTGGTGTGAAGCCACCCATGGGCTGGGATGAGAATGGGGTAAACTCTGCCTACTATGGCCAGGTAGTCATAGCTGGTCCATGGTAACTAGGACCCTGCTCTAGTTTGTTCCCTCTTCTCTCCATGCAGGTATGTTCCATGGCCCTGACCTCTGCTGCCGGGAACACGACCAATGCCCACAAACCATCTCACCCTTACAGTATAACTATGGCATTCGGAACTTCCGATTCCACACCATCTCTCACTGCGATTGTGATGCCAGGTTGGCAGCAGAGAGGGCCTGGGGCTTGGGGGCAGAGCAGAGTTACCCAGTTCTTGGGTATAGGTAATAGGAATCCAGAGAGTTCAGAAGTGGGGCCCCTTCATCTCTCGACCACCCTCAGTGCAGGTGGGAAAAACTGAGACCCCAGAAAATGAATGATCATTTGGTAGGGTGGGCTGCAGAATGTGCCAGGAGGCTCTCTGGGGTCCCAAGACCTGAATTCTGGTTCTGGGGGCAGGTTTCAGCAATGCCTAAGGAGCCAGCGTGACTCTATCTCTGACATCATGGGCGTGGCCTTCTTCAATGTACTGGAGATCCCCTGCTTTGTGCTGAAGGAGCAGGAGGCCTGTGTGGCATGGCACTGGTGGGGCGGGTATGTGGCTACCCCACTTGAGTCCTTGCCCAGTCAGCAGAGCAACTTGGGCTCCAAGACCAGAGAGGGAGGGAGGTCTGTTTGTCCTCTTGGAAACATGCATTGTAGGGTTTGTCCTTTCCTTAGGACAAAGTCAGGGGTTTGGACCCTTCTGGAGTATATCCCATAACCCGGTGGGATGGGGATGGGACTAGCAGAGATTTAGCTTCTGTAGATATGACCCTGGAGCCTTTAGGAACAGAATTTCTGGGTCATCAATTGCCTTGAATTGTCCCCTTCAGGTGCAGGGCATATGGCTCGGTGCCCCTTGCTCATCTTCAGCCCAGGACTTACTATAATGCCTCCTGGAAGGCTGCAGTCACCTCACCTACTCCCAGCCCCCAGAGTTCAGCTCCCAGCAAATACCCCCAGAAGAAGCGACAACAGACACAAGCTGGGCACCAAAGTATAACCTCCACTATGACCCTCCAGACCCCTGAGGTTGCCTCCAGGCTAGATATGGTCCCTAGAGCCCAGCCAGAAGTCCCCCATCCAGGCTATCAAGATGGCCCAAAACCTCAAGGTGAGTTTAAAACTATGCTCTTAGCAGGCAGGTTGAGTGGGTGTTCTTGCTTCTGTGTGCAAATGTAGGTGTTACTTCTTTTCATGTTCTAAATATCTCCCAGGGCACCCCAACTTTCCTCATCAGATCCAGATAGCCAAGGACTTTCATATTGCATAAGTTGGAGCTTGCCACTCCCTGTTGAGTCCCTCACCTTTCATAATATCAGCTGACAATATCTCAGCACTCAGAACCTCAGGCCCTGTGTACTCAACCCTCTAGCTGAAACTTCAGCTTCACAAATGTTTCCTCGAACGCCAACTGCAAGGGTTAAATATACCTGGCTGGATGAATACAGTGGTGAAGCATTTGTCTACAACATGCATGGCCCCGGTTTACATCCATGCTCAAGCCCAGCAGAAACAAAACTCAAGCCCTCACAACCAACTCTCACCATTAGCTTTATTTGGCACATATTCTTTTCCTATTGGGAACCCTTTCTCTTTTTCTCTCTCTTACTCAGATTCATAGTCTCTGTGTCAAGGAAGTCTTATCTGGAATCTCCAGACAGTGACTGTGCATGGGGTAGGGAGCAGTTCATTCTATGTGGGTGACATTCTGTGAACATATAGGGGAGGATACAAAAAAGGGCTGTGTAAGGCTGGAGAGATGGCTCAGAGGTTAAGAGCACTGACTGCTCTTCCAGAGGTCCTGAGTTCAATTCCCAGCAACCACATGGTGGCTCACAACCATCTGCTATGAGATCTGGTGCCCTCTTCTGGTGTGCCGATATACTTGGAAACAGAATGTTGTATACATAATAAATAAATAAATAAATTCTTTAAAAAAAAAAAAAAAAAAGGACCGTGTAACCAAGCACATGAACTGGTGTGTCTCACTGGTGTGTCTCCTGGATGGTGGCAGGCAAGGGTGAGACCTCCCAGGCCGGCCAGGCTTCCTTCCTTCCTTCCTTCCTTCCTTCCTTCCTTCCTTCCTTCCTTCTTTTTTGGTTTTTCGAGACAGGATTTCTCTGTGCAGTTTTGGAACCTGTCCTGGAACTCGCTTTGTAGACCAGGCTGACCTCAAACTCACAGAGATCCTCCTGCCTCTGCCTCCCAAGTGCTGGGATTAAAGGCGTGCACCACCACTGAGGCCTGGCTTTCTTCCACATTTGCCCCTAGGTGCCCACCGAGTCTGCCGAACTCTTCAACGCCTGGACCAGTGTGAGCACCAGATCAAGCCCCAGGAAACCAAGTTCCACCTGCTTAACAGTGCCCAGACACCTCTTTTCCATTGTAACTGCACCCGCCGGTGAGGCCTGCTGGGTGGGCTTGGGGGTGGGCTGCCTACTGCCAGAACTGTGCAAGGGCACCTGGCATGGTTATGGCACGGCCTGAGCCTGCATCTACCCTTAGTCTGGCACGTTTCCTGAGGGTTCACAGCCCACCTGCAGGCACTAACAAGGTTTGGGAGCTCCTGGGAACTACCTGCTTCAAGCTGGCCCCCCAACTCGACTGTGCTGAAGGCAAAGGGTGAGTGATGGCAGAGCTAGGAGGGATGGGGGGCCTTTGCCAAGGGCTGGGTTTGCCTGTACAGAGACCAATTGAGTGCCTGGGAAAAGAGGCCTGGAAAAGTATCACAGGGGTTCTGAATTCCATTTGTTGTTGCCCCTCTGACTCATGCTTCCCAGAGCCCAGCTCTGCAGCAGGCTGGATGGGTGGGGGATGTGTGTGCCTAGGCTCTGAGATTTAATTCTTGTATGTCCTTGATACATTGATTCACCTTCCTAATCCTCTACTATTTCCTTGTCTGTAGAATGGCCACAGGAAAGCCAGATGTGGGGTACATGCCTGCAGTCCCAGTACTTGGGAAGCCAAGGCAGGAGAATATACTTTGAGGCCCAGCTGGGTTAGATAGCTGTTTTAAGGCTGGTCTAGGATATACAGAAAGATCCTGTCTCAAACAAACAAACAAACAGGTGACAGAAGACAAGAAAATAGTGGGTGTGCTGTATATAGCTCAGGACCTGCTTGATACGGAGATAGGGAAACTGAGGCTCAATTATTGGCTCAGGTTTCCACAACCATTCAGTATGGAGCTTAGGCCTCTGGGTACCAGCCTAGGTTAATTCTGCCTCATCTGGGTATAGCCATGTTCTCCTTGCCTTGCTAGTGACCCTCACCTCACTCCTGCTCCTCTCTGGCCTTGGTTCCATTTTCAAAGACTTTGCTGGTTTTGACCCCTTCTCTTCCCACAGCTGTTCCAGAGACCACAGGGCCATCAGGGTGTCAGCTCCACACTTGCAGAGGCTTCAGCAGAAACGACTCCATTTCTGGGATAAAAGCACAGGTGGGACTCTGGCACTGTCTTTGGGGCCTTCAGGGACCTCCATGTCATTCTACAGCCGGTGTCTGCAACTAACCGAAGCAATCTGGAGACCCGGTGGGCAGAAAAAATTCTGGAGCTCATGACTTCAGGCACAACAGCCTGGGCACCAGCCTGGACCTCCTTCCTGGCTTTGCCATGTTCTGAGAGACTTGGCCTCTTCTTTGAGGAACAACTTGGCTCACATGGGCAACTGGAGGCTTGATGGGAGGAACTTCAAGACCTAAATGCTGGACCATGTCTGCTGTGCTGGATGACCTAGAGCTAGTGACACAACCCCTCTGTGCCTGGACGTGGTGTTCAGAAAGCTCCTTCCAAAGCCTTGGGTTTAGACCTTGCCAGGAAACTTCATGCACGGTGGAAATGGGGAGTGACTGATTGCAGAGGCAGAAGCAGGTGCCTGACTGCCCCTGTTACAAAATTAACATGTCCTGAGACCTGCCTGCAGGAGCCTCCTTGGCCTAGAACTGCAGGTGGGAAAACCGGTACAGCAGAAGTACCCAGACCTGAACTCAGCACGAGGAGCGTGTTCTCAACTCTCCCCAGTGGAGACCCCTTCTCTTAATAGCGTCCGGGCCCTTCCTGGCCTCAACTAATCTTTCTGCTCTAACTCTAAATTAGAATCTCGTCTGTGCCCTTGAGTTAGGGATCTCCTTCCTCCACTCTGAGCCTTAGTATCCTCCTCTGAAAAAAGGAGGGTTTTTTGTTTTTGTTTTTTGTCTGAGCCGTGGTTTCATTGTAACCCAGGCTGACTTCTCCTACATACACTAGTATAGCCTTGGACTTCTGATCCACCTTCCTCTACCTCCAAGAGCTGGAATTACAGGAATAAGCCATCACACCAAGTCTTATGTGGTACTAGGGATAGAACCCAGGCTTCAACCCTTCAACCGGGGATTACTAAACAATCATGCAACCAACTAAGTTATACTCCTAGCCTGAAAAGGGAGCTGTAAACAGGAACTACCTCATAGGGCTGCTGAGGAATAAGTAAATTAATAAACACACATACAACCAGTAAACATTCTCTTCTTCTAGTGCATAGCCAGGCTGAGCTTGCTGCCTGCTCTTGAGATGCTGGTGGGAGCTGTGGGAGGTTTCAGTTTGCCCATCTGTGAAATGGTTCAAAAATGGCACTGAGCATACAGGATTATTGTGGAGATTAAAGGAGATGGCATGTTTCCATATACAACTGGTGCCTAATATATGTTAGTTCTATCACTCCCTCAGATCTTTAATTCCTACCCCCCGCCCCCCCATCTGCAGACTGCTCACATGTCAGCAAAGAGCCAGGAGTGAAGCTGGAAAATTTAATTCCTAATGGATGACCTCCAAGATCAGAACATCTGCCAGAGTTTCCCCCACTGTGCAAGAATGGGGTCCCAGGCGAGGCTTTGCTGATTGTCACAGTTGAGGTGGTGCCAGGACTGAGTTAGGGGAGCCCCAGTTGGCCACTCCTGGCCAAGACAGAGTGGCAGGTGTGGTTAACGACTGGAGCAGCAGCAAGAGAGAGGCAGGCAGGTTTGTGGAAGGTAGAGGCAGAGTGAGGCTGTCCAGGTCCATGTGCCTACCCACCTCAGGGCCCCAAGCCCCCTTCCTCTAGCCCCAGTCGGCTCTGGGGGCTGGGGGACAGGCTGTTAGGGTCAGGGGCCTCCCGGTCAGGTCCCCAGGAGCCTCCACCACCCGGGTCTACGGTCTCCAGGCGCAAGGCTGGAAGCAGGCCCAGGCTTCGAGGCACAGCTGGTGGGAAGGCCCAAGGGCCAGGCAGCCCAGAGGGCCCCTCCTCACTACTACCTCGGCTGCCACTATTGTGACTTCTGTCAGGGGCTACCCGAGGCAGCTGGCGACTTTGGGGTGAGGGACTACGGCTGCCACCGCGGCGTTCACGGGATGAAGGACGGAGAGCAAGACTGGGGAAGCGGGCTAGGCCGGGGCTGCGGCTACGGTGTCTCTTGGACTTGCCAGGGCTGGGGCTTCGGGACTTGGGTGCAAGCAGCTCCAGAGTGCTGTCATCCTCACCCTCCGAGCTGGTGCCTGAGCTGTCTGTGCTGCTGCTGGCCGATTCTGAGGTAGGCAGCGAGATCTGGAGAGAATACTGGCCATTGGGACAATCCCATTCTCTAGCCTGCCCACTTTCTCCCTTCCTGTTGGCGGACCCAGAGAGGTTGGGCTACTGGTCTGAGGTCACAGACACAGAAGATTTGACACGTGACTGGGACTTCATGACGTGCTTTGGCCTTAGGGTCTGATCTATTTACCTGAAAGGGTTCAGTTACACCAATGAGGATGCTGTGGTGGTGGCTATAATAACCCAGGATGAAGTCTCCGTGGCCCTTGGGTAGTGATTCCTCACTGAAGGTGACCTGGTGGGCACAGGGGTAGAGGCCCAAGCTGGGGCCAAGGTGTAGCCTCAGGACCCCCACCCCCAAGCAGAATCCTGGTGTCCCCAAGGCAATGGGGCCTTCAACCCGCCACTCCTTGTAAGTACCTGGTAGATATTACCATCTACTTCTTCATGTTTGGCCCAGACATAAGCCACGTAGTCCTTGCAGTGCCGGAAACCCACCTAGGGAAAGAGGAACCAAGGGTTGGGACATCTAATGCCAGAAGCGTCTCAGCAGAACAGCAAACGGGGGATAAGCCAGTGATTCTCCAGGGGGGCTGCAGGCCCCCTCCTTCCGTGAGAGCCCCAGACTCTTGCCCTTCTCACCCGGTATAAGCCGATCCAGTCCCAGGAGCTCCGAGCAAACACGGTTTCCACGCGATACCGCACCACAGCCTGCTCCGGCCGTGCCCACTCATCTGCTACCTCCAGCCGTACCAAAGGCACATCATCCCTAAAGGCAAACTGTCCAAAGCAAGGCAGGAACAGAGGACAATGTCAGAGGATGCCCTTTAACACCTCACATTCCTAGGGCTCTTGGGTAGTGAGCTATGTTTGTAATGACAGTATTACTGGGGGCTGAGGCAGGAGGATTTATAATTTGAAGACAGCCTGGACAGCACAAGTGGTGAACCAGAATGGGCTATATAGTGAAACTGTTGCAAAAACCTGGTAAAAACCAAACCAAACCCAAACAAACAAAAATCCCTGCCTCCATTCTGGGACCCTTTTTATCCTCAGCTTTCTTAGGAAGTGAGTGGAACATAGTCTTGAAGACAGCCAGTCTTAGATTTGGCCTTGACTCAGTCATGGTTGGTTATACAAAGGTTACTTCCTCAGCTTTTCTGAATAGCAGGCCCTTGTCTGTGAATCCAGAGACTTTTGTCCAGTTTTTTTGTTTGTTTTTTGTTTGTTTGTTTGTTTCAAGACAGGGTTTCTCTGTGTAGCTCTGTAGACCAGGCTGGCCTCGAACTCACAGAGATCCGCCTGCTTCTGTCTCCTGATTGCTGGAATTAAAGGTGTATGCCACCACTGCCTGGCTCACTTTTGTTTAGTTTTAATTTTTAAAAAGTTTTGTTTTATGACTATGAGTGTTTTCTACATGTGTGTGTCTGTGCACTATGTGTGTGCCTGGTGCCTGGGCCTGGAGTTACAGATGGTTGTGAGCTGCCATGTGGGTGCTGGGAATTGAACCTGGTTCCTCTGGCAGAGCAATTGGTGAATTCTTTCAATCACTGAGCCATCTCTCCAGTGATGAATGCTTTTGCTTTATACCCGGGGCTGTACTACTGATTCCCTGAAATGCAATTTGTAACATATTCCTCAAACTGCCTAAATGATAGTAAAGTTCTGTGGTGTATGAGATTCTGGGATAAGCCCGGTTTCCTGGAGCCAGCACAAGCCCAGAAGTGGGTGGCTGGAGACCTCAGTTCATTTTCTAGCTCTGTCACTAAATTGGTGTGTGACCACAGACAAGACCCTGGCCATCCCCTAACTCAGTTCCTCCCATCTGAATGTTACCATTAAGGGCCATGGAGACAGATCATCATCATGAGTGTTTTCCCCTAAGACCAGCCAGGACAGCCAGAGAGCCACCTGATAGGTGGAGTTTCTGCAGTGGCAAGCAGCCAGAGTCCTGGCCACCTGTGTCCCTAAGAAAGAGCTCAGGTGGTGCCAACCTCAGGCCTTTGTCTGGTCCCTGTTGATCTGGTTTCAGGTTTCCTTCCCTCAACTTCTGAGCCTAGCTGTTCCAGATGAAACCAGTACATTCTTTCCCTGTCCCAGGCTCCTAACAGAAGGAGAGGTTGAAATGTACTCCAAGGCTTTGCAAGGTCACAATCCCTGCAGAGGCCCAGTGGTCCAGGCCCATAACCTTAGTATGAGGTGGATGCTGGAGGACCAGATTCTAGGATCATACTTGGTTGGAGGCCAGACCAGGCTACAAGAGACTGTTCTAAAAAAGACAAGAAAAATAAAACAATAATAAAACAAATCCCCAAACAACCAAAAAACAAGTCCTGTGAGGTGGCTCAGTGCATAAAGACACTTTATCCTCAGGATGACCCGAGTTTAATCTCTGGAATCCACATTTGGAAAGAGAGAACCAACTCCCAAAAGTTGTCCTCTGACCTCTTCCAGGGAGTGCACACCTGTGCACATAAATAAATGTAATTTTAAAAAAATCAAAGCAAGAGGCTGGAGAGACCTGTGCACATAAATAAATGTAATTAAAAAAAATCAAACAACAGGCTGGAGAGATAGATGTCTCAGTGGTTGAGAGCACTGTCTGCTCTTCCAGAGGACCCAAGTTCAAGCCCCAGCACCCACGTGGTGTCTCACCTTCTAGTTTCAGGTGATCTGACGCCTCCACAGGTACCAGCTACACAGAAATATATACAGCCAAACAGCCACATGCATAAAATAAATACTATCCTCAGTTTCTCCCAACAGTGAACTGGAGAGGAGACTTTGGACGTTTCAGGGCTTAAGGCATTCAAGGGATGATGCGTGGAAAGTATATAACAGGGGGGCCTGAAACTCTCTGTGTAATTCAGAGCAGCTTTGAACTTTATTGTTGTTTGACCAAGGGTCTCACTATGTGAACCAGGCTGGCCTTGAACTCTTGGTCATCTGCTTCACTATTCTGAATCCTGGAATTATAGGTGTAGGCCACCAGTCCCAGCTTATGTTAACTTTTTAAAAAGTTTTTTTTTTCTTTTAATTGTTTTCACAATGCTGGGATCGAACCGGGTACCTTCCCCATTCTAGGGAAATGTCCTACCACTGAGTTGGATCTCAAGCCCCAGGTAATAATGTTTTTTCCCTATCCACCACAGCCAGGACAGGGTAGTGAGGCAAAAGTGCTGAGATCCCTGATTAGGAGCTGGGGTGTGGTGGCACATGCCTATAACCCTAACACTTGGGAATCAGAGGTAGGAGGGTCATGAGCTTAAAGGAGCCTAGTACAAAGCAAGAAGCAATCTAAAAACGACAATAGCAAAATCTCCCACCCTGTCCCTGTCCCAGAGTTTGCAGGAGGCCAGGCTTGGGCTGATCTCCATCCCCAGAAGAGGCATTGGCTTAAGGCCCACGACTGATCATGTGACAAAGTTACTAGGGGAAACGTTCTTTGGCCTCCAGAGCTCCTTCTTTTCAGACCAAGAAACCCAGAAAACACAGCTTAGGTTTCGAGGTTGGAAACATGGGATCTACCCAGTACTGCCTCTGCCGCCAAAACTTTATGTGACTGGAGGCACACGGCCATCTTGGTAGGAGACTGAGGTTACCTCAAAGTAAATCACAGACTACATCGTCTTCCAAACAGCTTTTAAGACTCTAGAACTGCCCTCTTACTTTGACAACTAGGAACCTCAGCTCTAAACACAATAAAGTCATCCCTGAGGATCTGAGTGTGTTTGGTTCCCCGGTACACACTAAAAAAAGTGGAACAGTATATAGTATGTGCATGCAACATGTATATCCCTCTATATACTTAAAATTCTTTCTAGACTATTTATGATCCTTACATTATATATGTATATACATATATATTATGCAAATGCCATGAAGGTAGTTGTTTACACTACATGGTTTAAGGAAAATGACAAGAAAAGTCTATATGTGTTTAATATAAGCATGTTTTAAAAACAATATTTTAAAATTATTTTTACAACTTTGTTGGTATATGTGTGTGGGAGGGTTGTGCATGTGTGTGGGCGCCCACACAAGCTAAAGGCAACAGATCTCCTGGATCTGGAGTTATATGATTGTGAGCTGCCCCATTCCGGTGCTGGAAACTGAACCTGGGTCCTCTGCAAGAACAGTAAATTCCCTTAACTCCTGAGCCATCTCTCCAGCCCCCTTCCTGACACATTTTTCTCCAAATATTTTTATCTGTAGATCTTTTATAAGGAGACTGTGGCACTGAGTTGGGTCCTGAGATGGAATCCAGGGCCTTGGACATGCTAGGCAGCCAGTCTGCCAACTGGTATGTCCACAACCTGGCTTTGTCTTTTTTTCCCTCTCTCTCCTTTCTCATCACTGCCCATTTCATAATGCCTGCCATATGATAAGGTGATGATTATTCACCAAATTAACCATGAATGAATGTCACCTGGGCTTTGAGTAGAAATTTTAACTTTGCTGGTCTTATTATATATGTGAATTTTTTTTTTTTTTGAGACAAGTTCTGATATACCACAGACTGGCCTCAAACTCACTATGTATCTGAGGCTGGTCCTGAACTCTGGATTCTCCTGCTTCCACATTCAAATTTTAATTTGTTGCCCTAAACATTTCTTGGAAGAAGGAAGTCAGTTATAGATAAGTGGAAAGATATGAGCTCTGCAATCAAACTGTCTTGGGTTCAAATACTTCCTTTTCCTCTTACTACTGTGTGGCCCTGGGCAAAGGAGGCCACGTCTCAGCCACGGTCTCCTTGCTTGAAAAACTGGATGCTGTTAAGGACAGGTGGAAATGGTTGCAGATAGATAGAGGACGTTCAGCCTGACCAAGGGACATCATAAGGGGAGGATGCAACCAGGACTCACATGCAGAACAAACTGGGCAGCAACGGGCTTGTGGTCACTGACAGTGTATTCCATGTGGCTGCGGTAGCTGTGTTGGGTCACCTGGAGCCTGTGACTCTCCCGTCCTGAGGGGCTGGGACCTCCACCTGGAGCCTTGACCTTCCACAGAATACGGTCTGTCCAGGCTGGCTTCCGCTTCTTGGCACTGAGTAGGAGAGTTTCAGCGTCTGAGTTGGGGATGGTGTCAAAGCACAGCCCCAGGCTTATCTCCCGTCCTTATTCTCACGGGCTCCTTTCCCTCATCCCGCCCCATCTCACCACTTACCTGGTGTCGTACTTGTTGGTACCCACATCAAACTTGAAGGTGGGAGCAAAGTTAAGGGGCCCTTCCTGGAAACCTTTCAAGATGGGCCAAGTGTTCTTGGCCATATTGAGCTGTGGGGGTCCAGAAAGGCAGAACAACAAACAGCTTGGGCCTTGAAGCATCCAGAGATAGGATGGGACAGATGAGGGTGAGGGCAGAAACCCGAGGTGCTCGTTGAGTTCCGGGTTGAGGGAGGCGAGAGAGAGGGAATCTATGATTCTTACCTGGTCCTTTTCCCAGAGCTGATGGAGCTGGTTACTGTCTATGGCAAACTTGACAAAGTGTAGGTCATAGCTCTCAATTCGGAAGTTCAGGTCCCCAAACCAGAATACAAGGCTGCTCCGGGGTGGGGATAGGGGTCAGTGGGCCCATGGGGTGCAAAGGCTCAATCTAGATCCTTCCTGGCACCTATCCAACCCCATAACACTCATGCCGTTAGAGGTGCCAGTGGGTGGGAGCTACCAGAGCCTTCAGTCAGCCAAGGAATGGAGGAAAATGGGGATGGAGGAGTAAGAGGGTCTAGAGAAATTAGGTCAGGACCCTCAGCAAGACAGTGCCCCTCAGCAAAACTCCATCTTCCAGGACCCACCCTGCCCCACCAAACTCCTATCTGCCTCCATTTTTCTGCAGGAGGTATGAGTGGATCCCTCACACCAGTCAATAGGCCCACCTTTCCCCACCCACCCAGCCCGCACGCACTCTGCAAACCCACTTACTCATGATCCAGGATGCCGTGTGCACCTGGTCCCTGGAACTGCTGGAGGCTAAGGATAGTTTGAAAGTTATCCTTGCGCTGCTCCGCTTTGTCCATGTGTGCCGGCAAGTGGCAGTTTAGGAAGCATAGCATGTGTCCAAAGGCAGCTAGGCGCACACTTACTCCGCCCTTATTACCCTAGGAGTGAGGTTTGACAGGTCATGGATCTGACCTGGGCCAGGAGGAGAGTCCCTGGGTTGGGCTGGGCATAAGAGCAGGTAAGGAGCAGAGGAGGCTTAAGTTTAAGCAGGGATGGGTTCTAAGGAAAGAAACAGCATGCTGGGACAGGGAAGGGCCAGAGAAGGGGTGCAGTCTAAAGGAGTGGGCATAGTGATGGGTGTTTCTTGGGTTGGTGGAATCTCAGGGTGAAGGATACAAGTGTGAGGCAGGGCACACTCAAACCCTTTCCCTCGCTCACCCAGTAGCCACCCAGACCAGTCCTTGTACAATCTGTCTGCACATCCCGCAGGAAGGGCAAGTGGTAGTACTTGGCGAACAATAGCAGGATGACACCCTGCATCCTCACAGTGCTCACCTGCAGGGGAGACCTGTTGGGGGACACTCCACATACAGCTCTCCCCCAGCCTCTGCCTCCTGCCCACCTCCCCATCTCCCTAATTCAAAGGCCCAGCCATAGAGACCCAGCAGTCCCCTCAGAAATGAGAGCAGGAATCCAAAAGTGTCCCTGCTTCCCAAGAGGGTGTCAGTGTTATTACCAGCACGAAGTTGAAGGGCCCCAGCGCATCCATGAAGAGCTCGCTCCACTGGTCGGTGAAGAGGGCATCCTTGAGTCTCTTGTTAATCATGGAATTGACTTCTTGCAACCTGGGAGGTGAGGGGGACAGGAACAACCATCCAACTGGAGGGCTATTTTAGAAATTCCTTCTAAGGGTGAATTTCCAGGGGGCCAAAATGCTAGGGGTGGGACCCACTCACACGACTCCTCACCCTATGGCAATCATATCTGCACCATCACTGTCATGGCCACTGCCCAGGTGAAGAAGAGATGTGACATCATCGGGGGGCATGGCAGTCCCCACATTCCATGTAACCACAGTGATCCTGGAGGAAGGGGCATAGGGGAGTTTACTGCTAGGCACCATTTCCCCACCCGCCCCTTCTTCCTCACGGGACTCTCTCTGGGGAGTTAAACCGAGGCAGGTAAAGATATAAGGGCCCTTAGAAGAGACGCAAAGTGGGCCCAGCAGTGCCCCCTCTCCCCAGGATAAATTCTTAGGAAGTAAACTGAATAAAAATGCATCACCATCCGGAAAGAATGGCCAGTCTCTGCTTTCAAGCCCCAGTAACTTTGCATGAGAGAAAGCCCCTCACCGGAATCCGGGGTCACTCTTGCAGGTAGGCTGAGCTGACCAAGAGGAAGATGGTGAGGTGGTGGTGGAGGCTGGGCTTTCTTGTGCCTGTAGGTTAGGGCTTGGGCACCTGCCAGGCCCCACACCCTGGATGCCAGGTCTTGGGAGTGCTGTGTCAGGGGCTGGGGGCACACAGGGAGAGCGATTGGGAGAACGACTGGGGGAGCGGCTGGGAGACCGAGGTGGCTTGGGCAGAGGCGGTGGCACAGTCTGGTTCGAGGAGGTTCCTGGCCGAAAGGTAGGGGACAGAAGTCCAGGGGAGCGGGTGCCAGGCTCTGGAAGGCCTGGGCTCACATCCAAGGGCAGGGTCTGTGGTGGCGGCGGCAGGACAGAATCCTCCGGGCTGTGGCGTGGAGCCTCTGGTCGGGCACGGAAGGAGGGGGAAAGACGGGGGTCTGAGGAAGCTTGGGCCCTTGGTGGAGAAGTGGCCAGAACAGCTGCCTGAGCTGGAGTCTGGAGACACCCCTCTGCGGGGGGAATGGGCCTGGGTATCACAGCATCCTTCTGTCTAGCTGGAGCGGATGTCACAGATACTGGAGCCAGGGTCTGCTCCCGAGAGGGTGACAGAGCAGGACTGGGCACGGGGGAAGGACTGGAGGGGGATTGCAGAGGCTGCTCCTGAGAAGCCAGGGCTAGGCTCAGGCCCGAGGCTGCCAATGCTGGCTTAGGTTCTACAGAGGTGGGTGACAACTGCTTCTGGTCCCTGGAAGTTGGAGATAGGATGGGCCCCAGGGTAGCTTGAGGTGGCCTTGGCATAGCAGAGGCAGATATTACTAGCTGCCCAAGAGACTTTGGAGCCAGGATTGAGACTGAGGTGGCTGATGGAGGCTTTGGTCCTGCAGAGGCAGATACCACCAGCTGGCCCACAGATGCTGAAGCCAGGTTGGAGCTGCGGTGGACTGGAGGTCTTTTCTGTTCTCCAGGGGTGGAGAGTGAAGCTGGGATGGGCCGGGGAGATGCTAAAGCTGGCCTTGGTCCCTCTGAGGGAGGTGACACAGCTGCTCGTGGTCCCACAGGTGCCAGAGCCAACCTTGGTTCCGTGGGTACTGGACCTGTGTTCTTTGCTGGAAGCTGAAAACTTGAGATCACCTTGTAGAGGACAAATCAATGACGCAGAGTGACTTTTACCAAGGGCTTGAGTCTCCACTTCCATATAGACCCCAGTAGACCCACACAGCTAAGAAGGACGTATCATTCCAAGGAAATTCTTCCTGTTATCTCACTCCAACCCATTCTGCTCTAGGTCAGTTTCTCTCTCAGAAGAGATGGGATTCAAAAGCCATTTTTCCATATTAAACTTTAAAAGCCTTTTCATAGATGGACAGACAGACCCTGAATGGACTGAGAAGAGCATGAACCTGAATCTGAGGGCTCGCCTGGTTTTCTCAGATGGCACCTACTCTACCCTGACCAGCTTCCAGGGCAATTCTTGCTGTAGCCCCTGCAGCACCCGTTACTGAGTGCCGCTGACTCAACACCCCAAGTCTGTCCCGGTGGGTATGGGGATACAGGGTCCACCTTGCTGAATGCCCTTTCCTTTCTCCACAGTGCAAGTAGCCCTTAGGTGCTCCTCACACACCACCTACCACCTCTGACCCTTTGGTCACAGCCTGCCTGTGCTGATCCATTCCCAGCTCACCACACAGGGTCATGAGCTGGCAGCTGAGACTGCCATATACATTCTCATCCCAGCTCTGTGTGATTTTAGGTAAATGTTCCTCAGCCCACAGCCTGTTTCCCATCTGTAAAACAAGGGGACAGTGGCAAGGGTCCCTGACCACACCACTTTGCCTAGGGCAAGTGACCTGTACTTTTAGCCTAGCATTTCCTGGAACTTCCTGAGTGCTGGAGAGTGAGTCCACCCTCTGGTCAGTGAGTGTGATCAGCTGCCACGCCTCTCTGTGCCCAGGCTGTGCTCTCATGCCCTGCCTACCCTCTCCCTACCTGTGAGGACAGGCAAATGGGTGCCCTTTATACCTGACAGGTGGAAGGACAATAGCTCCCCCACCTTGTCCATCCTGTTTACGATGTTCCCAGGCTCCAGAGGCCAGGAGAACTCGTCCTTTGCCAGGGAGGACAGAAGAAGGTCTACATTTGCCTCAGGGTGGCCCCATCCTGCTCTGGAGACGCAGTTCAGTCCCAGACTCTGTCCCCGTCCTTCTCGGTTCAGAGAACCTGAAATTCTTCCTCCACTTCCTTCCCTGAACTCCGCTCTTTGAGGCTGCATTCTGGATACTCTTCTTGGTTCCAAGTGTCCCGCAGTGTGCCCCCTTCCCCCAATCACCATACCGCCTCCAGCACTAACAACTTAGACATCCCAGATGTCACAATTCTAGTCTTCAGACACAAACCCCCTCATTTTGCATTGGTTCAGAGAAGACAAACAACTTGCCCAAGGTCACACAGCAAAGCTGGAGAGCAGCTGGGTCCCCTGACAACCATCCAGAGCACTTCTGGGGGCCTCCGGGTCATGGCTGATTCTATTTCTCTATGGACATCCCACCACTGCCCCTCCAGGGTGACATTTTTTGCCCAGTCCCTGCTTGGTGGGCACAGAAAAGTACTAGTCCCTTAGCCACTTAACCAGGGGCACCAGAGTGCCTGCAGAGTGTGTGTGGTAGGGGAATGTGAGGCCAGGGACCAGGAATGGGAGCTAGGGTTTGGGCGCTCTTACCTTTGAGGGTGTACCAGCTTTCGAAACCCCATGGGGCACAGGCAAGGGTCCCAAGCCAGTCCTGGTACCTGGCCTGGCACCACCACTGCTGCTCTGGCCCTCCATGTCTGCAGCCCCCAGCAGCCTAGCCTGGCTCCCTTGGGTTCTGGCTCCAGCTCCTCAGCTCCCGGGAACCAGTGATGTCATCAGCCATTTCAACCTGCTGAGAATTTAAAGGCACAGACACCCACTTCCCATATTGAAGGTGGCCAGGGCTAAGTGGCTAGCCCCTAGGAAAACTTTGAGCTGACTGCTGATGCTGGCACATCCGTGGGTAATATAAGCACCTATCAGCCTGGTCCTACTCCCTCCTGGACACTGGAGGAGACCCCCTGTTTGCCCCACCCTGCAGACGATTGGCCAGACCCACCCTTCCTCCAGGGAGGGCCATAGGCACACCTTCAGGTAATACAGGGACAGGTGGTTCAGAGGTCAGCAGCCTCTTCTAGTCCCCAGGGACACCAGAGTCCCTGCCCTGTCGTTTTTTCCTGGCTTCCTGATTAGCTCAGGACTTGGCTTGGCCCCCACCCTTGCCCCATTTTTAAGCCTTGGGCCAGCTTGCCCTCCTCCACCCCATCCCTGTCTGGCTTATTCTTCCCATACCAAAACCAGACAGTCAGGCTCCAGTCACTGGAGTCTTCTCCTTTTCAAACCCAGTGCCAGCCCCTCCTCTTCTGAGGCTATCTCATCATCCTCAGATGTCCCCACACATAAGCCTGTCCCAGTCCAATCTCAGCCTCTAACACTCACTCATTGCTGTGGCTCTGAGTCACACTAGTCAAGGTCAGGAGCTAGGAGCTCCTCTGAGTTTCAGTGGCTTGACCCAGAGATCCAACTAACTTGAACCAGTGGAGTATGTGGTCGAGGAAAACTGGGGAGGAGAGGGGTCCAGCACTGGAGAGGGTCTCAGCCAGAGAGTTAAAAACAGGCCTGCAAAACTTATTGTTACCCCAGCACCAAGGAGGCCAATATAGAAGGCTTACTGACAGTTTGAGGCTAGCCTGAGCTATAGCGTGAGTCCAAAGCCAGGCCAGTTTGGGATACATAGGGAGACTTCTTTCAAAAAGCCAAAACTGGGGGCTGGAGAGGTGGCTCAGCAGTTAAGAGCATCTACTGCTCCTCCAGAAGACCCAGGTTCAATTCCCAGAACCCACCACAGCTCATAAGTTTCTGTAACTACAATTCTAGGACACCCAACTCCCTTTCACAGGCAAAACAAAACACCAATGCACACTAAAAATAAATAGTTTTAAAAGAAAACCCCAAACCAAAAACAAGCCAAAAGCTTACTAGGCTTTCAAACCTTAAGGATCAGGACCCAGAACAGAGCCTGGTGCCACTCAGCAGGTACAGGGGTATGTTTGATAAACAAGTGAATGAATGAATGAATGATGAATGAATGAATAGTTGAACTTGCAATCCCAGCATTTTGAAGTTGGAGGCCAGAGAATCAAGAATTCAATGCCATGGGGCTGGAGAGATGGCTCAGCAGTTTAGAGTGTGATTGCTCTTCCAAGGGCCCAAGTTCGATTCCTAGAATCCATGTCAGGTGACTCACAACCGCCTGTGACTCCCGCTTCAGGGGATGTGCTCCTGCAAGCACCCACACACATGGGCGTGTGCGTGCACACACAGAATGAAAACTAAAATAAAAGTTCAATGTCACCTTTTGCTATAAGCATTGAGGCCCTCTGGGCTAAGTGAGACCCTTTGTCAGTAAAAGTAAATAAGAAGGAAAGAAGAGAGAGTGATTTTGAAGGCAGATTGGGCCAGAGATGAATGTGGGCTGTAGGTTTTCATCCTGCTCCACTTTGACCCCTCTCAGCTAAGTTATCCCTGGAACCCGAATTCAGCTAGGATGACTAGATTGTACCAATGATGGAGTACATCCAGGTCAGGCAGAAAGAGTCCAGACTTCCTTTGTGTGTTATTTATTTATTTGCTTGTGTGTGTGTAGGAGCACGTGTCGAGGTGCACACATGTGGAAGCCAGAAGATGACCTCGGGCGCCTTGCTCTATCATTCTCTGCCTTATTCCTTTGAGGCGGGGTCTTTCATTGAATCTGGAACTAGACTGACAGCCAGCAAGTCCCAGCAAGCCCCTGTCTCTGCCCCACATTCTCTCCATGTTAGGGTTTCAGGTGCACACAACCATGCCCGACTTTTTACATGGGTTCTGGGAATTTGAACTCAGGTACTCAAGGTTGCACTGCAAATTCTCTTACCTACTGAGCCATCTCCCAAGCCCAAAATGTTCTGAGTCCTGTGCCCAGAGTCCTTGTAGGTTAACAGCCATCTCTGTATTTTCATTAACCTGTGCCAATTCCTATCTGAAGTTCTTGGCAACGGATACAAAGGCTTTTTCCTGTCTGTGCTCACTCATTGGGACCCGCTCTGAGTCAGTCCCATGTGTCTGGATCAGTCCTTTGTAAGCAAGGCAGGAATGTGTAGGGGCAAAGACTCAGGCCAGGGCAACTGTGGGACAGAAAGATATTTTGAGGGCAACGGAGATGAGTGTAGTGTTGGGTATGTTAATGCACCTGATGATGGTGGAAGCAAGCGACTGATGGCAATAGTAGTGTCGAGTGGAAGGGATGACGGTGGTGCAGGTGGAGGAGGTGCTGATGGCAGAAGGAGTGAGAGAGGCATGGGTGGTGGTGGAAGCCATGGAATGAAGGGATAGGGTGGTGGTGATAAGGGCGGTGGAGTGGATGAGAAATGGAGCAATGGTGGGAGAAAGGCTGCTGGGAGAATGGCAGGTGAAGATGGGGGGGTGTGTGAGGGAGAAAGGGAACCCCCATCCAGTCCTCCACCTCCTGTTTTACAAATGGGTAACTAGGATCCTCAGGAGGGCCGGCCTCTGATGCTATCCTGGAGGAGTTCAAGGATTCAGATTCAGGCCTCCAGGATCAATCCCAGCGCTGAGAAAGGGGCACCCAGGCCATTTGAAAACCATGCAAATATCACAAAATGACTGTGCAGGTCACTCCTCCGATAACTATGGTTCTCCATGGTCCTTGCTCACTGGTCTCAGAATGCTCCTGGGACCTTTGTTTCTGTCCCTGTCACTGATTTACTTGGAGTCCTGATCCATGTAAGAAAAGTAAAAACACTAGATACTTTCTGCATTTGCTGTGATAGTTAAGCAAGCCATATATTCAAAGATGTTAGTTTGGAGCAAGGCACAAGCAAGCTCTTAGAAAAGCTTCCCTGCGGTCAATTATCACCATCATCACCATCTGTTCCAGACCACCCATTTAGTGGATGTTGAAACTGAGGCCTGGGATGGCTGTATTCTGGGAAGAGACTAGAAGGGGAAGGGGGTGGTGGGGGGTGGACCCCTGCTGAAAAGGGAGCTGGTAGGAGCTATATTTGAGTTTCTAGAAGGATGACTAAGGAGGTTGATAACAGGCTCTGGGGCTCAGGGCGGCAGGCCGGGGGCAGCTGCCAGGGAGAACCGCCCCCTGGAGACGGCTGTCTTTAGAGGCCCCTCCCAGCTCCCTGCTTTGTCTCTGTGGAGTGTGTCAGGCAGAGACTATAGCTCAACCTGCCACTTTCTGGAAACTTCTCACTCTGCCTTTCACTGTTGAGGCCAGAGATAGGAAGGGAGAGTCCTGGAGTAGGAGAGTACTCCAGTCCCTCTCCCCATCACCCCGTGAGCCTTCTCAGAAGGTCCCCAGTGACAGGAGAAGCTGATGCTCAGGAGAGGACAGGGTGGACAGTGCTCCTCGGGAGGAAGTAAAGGAGATCACATGGCTCCCGAAGCCTTGCTTTGTGAGGAGTCTGAAGTGACAAGTTGGGAGAGAAATGCCTGGGAACCAGGTGATGGCTGAGACTCAAAATTCAGTTCTGTGCCCTGGCCTTATGGCTCAGACAAACACATAAGCAGGCAAAGGAGAGACGGTGCTCCCCTTCTTCCTCCTCTCCTTCCTTCTTCTGACTCTATGCCTCATCTTCCTCCCTGCACCCCAACTCAGGCCCACGGTCAATGAAGTCACATTTTGGCACTATGTGGAGCATGTCTAGACAGGTATGGAGGTAAGCATCGGGGAGGATGGAGCACAAAGGAGCACTTCTCAGAGGGTCCTCATGGTAACGCATGTTGAGTTATAGGACTGGCTCCTCATTCCCACTTTGTGGGACAGATGGATGTTATCCCAGTTCAAATGCTGTCACTCTACCCAGGAAATGGGCTGGAGGAGGAGGAGTGACTTTCCCAAGGTCACACAGCTGGGGCTGAGCGCAGACATCCCTCTTCCCTCTCCTCTGTTCCCCCTCCTCCCAGGCAGCCAGGCACCCGATGTCAGCTGCTCTGAAGTGAGTGGCTATTTTTATTCTGGTGCGAGGGACCTGAAACAGCAGAGCCATGTAGGTTAGAAGACTCTAGGACACGGTCTCAGCAGGCAAAGCTCACCACAGTGACAGGACCCTGCTGAGTTTGCCTGGGGGAACTCTTGTTCCTTGCAGACTGCCCTATCCTGGGCTCCCTGGGCTCCAAAAACTTCTTCACTGGAGGTCAGAGTAGAGCACAGAAGCAGAAAAAGCCCTCACCCCATACCCAGCTTGACTCTAACCTTGAAATTGACTGAGACTTGACCCCATGCCAAGACTAAACCTCTACTCCAGCTCCCAAAAGAGCTCTGACCATCACTTTGGAACGGCTCTTTGGGGAGTCACATACTGACCCTGACCTACACCTGATAAATGGCTGATCCCAACTTGAGACCATCATTCCGGACTTAGACTCAGCCCATCCTAGCCTAAGGATTGAGCCCCACTCAGGGATCACTAACCTCAGCATGGATTAGCTCTGATATAACATGAAACACTGGCTCTGGTCACAGAGCCCTGAGCTTAATCATTGACTGGCCCTTGGTCTCATAATGAATTCTCACCATGTATCATCATGCAAATTCTGTTTATTTTGGTCATAAATGGAGCCCTGAATCTGGTCAAAGTCCAAGTCCTGAGCTTAGTTGTGGCCTGAGCCATAACTCTGGTCATATGCTGAACTTCTCCTGGCCAAAGACTGAATCCTGACTGCATCCCAGGTTTAGTTCTAAACTACTGGCCTTTTATTATTGTATTGTTATTGGTGGTGATAATACCTACCTACCTATCCATCCATCTTCTGAGAAGGGCTCACTATGTAGCCCAGGCTGGCCTTGAAGTTTCGATCATCTTCCATCTGTCTCTCTTCTTGTTGTTCTTGTTCTTCTTTGAGACAGGGTTTCTCTGTGCACCCCTGGCTGTCCTGAAATCTACTCTGTAGACCAGGCTGACCTCAAACTCAGAGATCCACCTGCCTCTGCCTCCTTAGTGCTAGGATTAAAGGCATGTGCCACCGCTGCCAGGCTCCCTTCTTAAATCTTTGCTTAAACTAAAAGCTGAACCTAACTCTGATGAGTGTAAACACATCACAGACTAAGCTGCAGTCCCAACTTACCCAAGGAAGCTGTTGGCCTACACTGCACACTGCCACCTAATGGGTGTGGATTGTGAGCAGAGCTCAGTTCTGGGACATCTTGTGCTGCTGATGCCAGAATGTTCCTGGTATTTTGAGGCCCTTGTCTCCCTTGCTGGTTCCACTAGCTGATGGTCAACCCTCAGCAGGCCAAGCTGTGGTCTAACAGCCACAGTGTCCAGGTTAATGCAATGAGAGTGGTTTGGTGGCATCTGTCCAGTGAACAAGAAAGGCCCATGGGGCACTGGGGTTTGGGTGTGTCAGCAGAAAAACCACAGGCTTTGTGGGGCCTCTGGCTGCAGTAACCCTGGGGCCCTTATTAAGAGAGAGGAGTTGGGGCAGAGGGAACTAGTGGGCTATATTCCATTGTTTTGTAAACAAAATTTACTATTTGTGTTTAGCTGACAGCCACCTACAAAATATACAGAAAAGAGTTCAGAGGATGAAAAAAGTTACCTATAATTTCAACTTCCAAGAGATAGCCATTTTTATTTTTGGATTTTTTTCCCTTTTAGATTGTTTCAATCTAGTCAAGTACGTTTGTGTATACATAGCTTTTAAAATTGGTTGGCTGTTCTGTTGGCCATGCATTACCATCGACAACTTTCTCAACAGGAACTGGGATGTGACTGACCTTGTCCCCAGCTTTAGGAATGGGTCAAAACTCTCATGGCATGTGATTGGATCATGGAAAGATTAGTGGGGTATAAGGAGACTTTCACTGGGAATTTGGAATAAGAAACTTATTTTCTTGGCAAATTTGGAAGAAAGGAAGGTGTAGGTGTGGGTTAGTGAGTCCATGAGAGCCAGAAATGAAGGGATATCAAATATTTATTGGGGAAAACTCATGAGTAACAGTAAGGTAGACAGCTGCCTTAGTCTTCTGCCCTGGGTCAAGGGAAGCTCCGATCAGATCTCCAACCACCACACAAAGGCCCTGAGCCTGGTCCCCAAAAACTATTGGTGGAATGAATTCCCACAATACTTCTCCCTTTTGTCTAAATAAGAAGGTTCTATACTTAATACAAATCTATACATAATAACAAATATCAAGTATTATCCAAGAGAGAGAAAGGGTAATAACATACACAAAAATAGAACTACAACCAACAAGAACAACATCAAGCAAGAAACACAAGCACATTCTAAATGTCCAGGCTATAGGTAATTGGCAAATGACAGAGATTATTCCAATAGCTGTCCTATCCTGAGGAGCCTAAATCTTGTACTAGAATGTCTTAACTAAGATATGAGAGGATAGTAACTGTGACTAACTAGTCTTCAACACATGAAAGACCTGATTATCAGTGCCCCTCCCCGCCACAGCCTCTTATAAGATAATCACTGAAAGACTTAATATATATTTATAATTGTTTGTCCAATGGCTTAGGCTTATTACTGGCTAGCTCTCTCTCTTATAAATTAACCCATTTTTACTGATCTGTGTATCACTACATGACTGTGACTTACCAGTGATGTCCTGGTATATTGCCTCTCTGGCGGCTACATGGCATCTCCCCAACTCCATCTTTCTCTATGTCTGGATTTTCTGCCTGGATTTACTTTGCTTAGCCATTGGCTGAAACAGAATTACTCATCAACCAATAAAAGCATACATATTTGCAGCATACTGAAGGACATCCCACATCAGGAAGGAGAAAGAGAACCCAACCTCCCTCTCTTAGAATGTGAAATAAGTGATGCCAGTGGCTTATACCTTTTTTATTTTTATTTTTTAAGATGGGGGCCACACTGTGTTGCTCTGGTTTTCTTGGAATTCATAGAGATCCACCTGCTTCTGCCTTCTGAGTGCTGGGGTTAAAGGCATGTGCCACAACACTCAGCTTTAAGATTATTTATTGTTGGTGGGGAACATCAGAGGATGGGAGGTGGAGGGAATGGGGACATGGATATGTAAATATGAGTAGTAATTAAAGAATAAAACAAGATTATTTATTGCATATATTATTGTGTGGGGGCATGCCCTGGCTTGCTTGTGTGGGCCAGAGGACAGCTTTCAGGAGTTAGTTCTCTCTTGTCTTGTGAGATCCAGGGTTTGAACTCAGGTCTTCAGGCTTTTTGGCAAGCACCTGTACTTTCTGGGCCGCTTAGACAGCACTTCACTTTATTTTCAAAGTCTTAATAATCAAGCCAATGAAAAGGAAATGTAGAGGGCTCTTACCCTGAAGCCAAATTTGGTCTTGATCTTGAGGCTATGGCCTTGCCTCTGCCTCCTGAAAGGCGGGATTACAAGTGTGCACTATCACGCACAAGGTTAAAATCCTTTGTGTATGTGTATAGCATTTTAAAGATTTATTTCATTTATGTGTTTTGATGTCTTTGTATGTCTGTGTACCACTGCATGCAGTGCTCACAGAGGCCAGAAGAGGGCATCAGATACCTGGAACTGGAGTTAGATGAGGATGGTTGTGAAACACCTTGTGGGTACTGGGAAATGAATCCTGGTCCTCTGGAAGAACATGCCCATGCTCTTAACCCCAGAGCTGCCTCTCTAGCTCGTGTGTGTGTGTGTGTGTGTGTGTGTGTGTGTGTGTGTGTGTGTGTGTGTGTGTGTATGTGGTATTTTTTTGTTTGTTTTCGAGACAGAGTTTCTCTGTGTAACAGTCCTGGCTGTCCTGGCACTCTGTAGACCAGGATGGCTTCGAACTCACTGAGATCCTCCTGCCTCTGCCTCTCAAGTGCGTGTGCCACCACTGCAGGTCATGTGTTGTATTTTTGAGTCAGGGTCTTATAGGTTAGGCTGGCCTTGAACTCACTATGATATTGAGGATGACTCTTCAAAATATTTATTTATATTTTATGTATGTGGATATTTCGCCTACAAACAAGTCTGTGCACCACGTTTGTCTCCCCAGTGGCTGCAGAGGGTATGTTAGAACATAGGGTCTCCTGAAACTAGAGTTACAGACAGTTGTAAGCTGCCATGTGGGTGCTGGGAACTAAACCTGGGTCCTCTGGGGGAGCAGACAGTGCTCTTAACTGCTGAGTCATCTCTCCAGGCCCTCTGAGGCTGACTTTGAAGTCTGATCCTCTTGTCCTATCTCTTCAGTGCTTTCAGTATCATGGCCAACTTTTCACTTTGGTGTGCAGATTCAGACTCACGTCTTCATGAATATGCAGCAATTGATCCCACACATTAAGCTATCTCCCAAGCTTAAAATACAATATTTTTACATTTACTTATTTGTGTGTGTGTGTGTGTGTGTGTGTGTGTGTGTGTGTGTTTGTGTGTGTGTGTGTGTGAAGGTTAGAGGACAATTTGTAGGAGTCTCTTCTCTTCTTCTCTTCTGGGAATTGAACTCAGGGCATCAGGCTTGGCAGCAAGTGCCTATAATCACCAATCCCATTTTTAATGTGCATTTTTAAAGTGGCGGAATAAACACAGGAAGGTAAAAATACCTCAGATCACAAAGCAGCCTTGGCTCAGTGTTGACAGGGTTCTCTGGATTCAATGGAAAAGGGCACAGTGCGTTCTTGCTGTCTGCCAGGGATTGGTTCCAGGGCACCTTTCCATACCCAAACTCGAAATATGAGGATGCTCAAACCCATAGATAAAATGGCTTAATATTTCCCTAAAATCTGTGTGACCCTCTCTTGTACTTTACATCATCTCTAGGTAATTTATAACACCTAATAGAATGCAAATGCTATAAATAGTTGCCACACTCTATTGGTTGGAATAATGACAAGAAAAGAGTCTGTACATGTTCAGTACTGAGGCAGTTTTCACTTCCTGATATTTCCATCTTGAGACTGGTTGAATCCAGGGTGACAAAGAGCTGACTGTACTTTCTGTGTCTGCTGGAGGCGTGAGGAGGTGAAGTGGTAACTGCATCATCTTTGGTCCATCGAAATGATTTGCAGAGGTGTTTGGGGTTTAAACCCAGATCAAGAAGTAACTTGGTCTGTTTTACATTTATGAAACAGTTCCTAATCTGCAAAACGGAATGCACTGGAGGAGGGGCAATCTTGATAGGAACCGCAAGAACGGATAATGGAAGGCAAGTCCTAGTAATCCCGGCCCTTGGAGGCTGAGGCAGGAGCATTGCTTTCACTTCAAGGACAGTCAGGGAGAGGTGCGTGTGTGACATGTACAAAGTGAGTCAGTCCCCCTCCCCCACCAACTCGGACCAGATACTATTCTAATGAGATATGTTATGTATATTAATCCTTTCAACCTTTCTAGGTAAAAAGGATACGTAATGCTCCTCTTAAAAAAGAATTTATATTTATTATTGTTATGTGTGCGCTGGGATAGAGGTATTTTTACCTTCCTGAGTTTATTCCACCACTTTGAATAAATATATTTATTATGTATATTATATTTGTGCAGGCAAGCTCATGCCAAGGTGCGCGAGCGGGGTCGCGTGTGGAGGAACAGAGCACAACTTGTGGGAGCCGCTGTTTTCCTTTCACTTTTTTGCGGTTGAGGGGGATCAAACTCAGGTGTCAGGCTCGCTGAGCCTTGTCGCGCTAGGCCACAGGTAATAGTCTTCTCTACAACGTGCGCTTTGGGGAATTGAAGCTTTGATCGGAATTTCGTTCAAAGACATCAAAAGAATATAAAGGAGATTTCCTAGGTTTCTGCTTCCTTAAGTCTGACCCAGAAATCCTTGTGTCCTCCTGCGACCCTCCTGCACCCTCTGGTGGCTCAAAGTGGAGCTGTCTCCTGGCATCCTTTGGGAGTGTGCACACTCAGTGGGCAAACACATTATGGACATTTTCAGGACTGGGAACGTGAAGTCTGGAGGACCAGAGAGCAGCTGGTACAGGGTTGGGGGCTAGTCGGAGGCGCCCACCGAGCCTGTTTCTAGCTCTGGGGACGTGGTTTATGGCTGGGCGGAGCCTTTCAGCTGGGGCGGGGCCAGCCTACAGGCCAGACGTGGCGCTGCGGCCGAGTTTGGGTGCAGCCTGCGGAACGTCTCCTGCCAAGCACAGATGAGCATCCTAGTGTGGCCGCCACCACTGCTGCTGCTTCTGGCGGCCCTTGTGGCTCCAGCCACCGCCGCCACCACCTACCGACCCGACTGGAACCGTCTTCGAGGCCTGGCCAGGGGACGGGTGGAGGTGAGTGCGCCTTTTCCCATCCTTAGTACGACAGTTCCAGAACCCCGCAGCCCCTGAACCCTGGAATGCAGCTCACTCTGGCCTCAGGAATAGCAGAATCCCCGAATCTCCCCCGTTTCCCTCCTGCATGGCGCCGGGATCATCCCTTCTATTTTCCAGCCACAGAATGCACAGCATACACTGTGCGAGCAATAGAAGTCGACCTTGCGGCCTGGCACTCTGAACCCTTGTTCTGATTTGACCGTACCGTGGGTCTTTGGACACCCAGTCCTCTCTTTTCCAGGCTATAATTCTCCTAAAACTGCTCCTTAGAACTCCCCCCCCCCCCGATAACCCTACCTTTACCTATTATTCTTCCCCCACCCGGATTTTAGTGCCTGACGTTCAAGAGTTTTCTGGGGGAGAAAAGACCTCCTAAGCTCCTCCCCTCACTGGACTATGCCTGAAGCTGGAGGAGAGAGCAGGGAGATGAGATACCAAGGCATCTCAGCAGCCCTGGACCACTACACTCATCATTCCACCCCCGCTAAGGAATTCCCCTAGAGTCTTCTTAAGTGGTTCAGCTGCTTGCAGACTCTCCATGGGCCTTAGTTATTTTCTGAGAAAAAGGAATGTAAGGAAGGCTTGAAATAGGCAGTTGTGAGGTCTGGACTTCCTGTCAGGTGGTGGCCTCCCTTCAGGGAGTACAGAGGGTCTGGTCCACCCATCCTCCCTGGTCAGGCAAGGGAAGCCAGATGGTTTGTGGAGCTGGACCGCAGGTGGCTAGCAGGGCTAGCTCTGCATGGGGTGGGGTAGGGACCAGATGGCAGGTGCATTAATGGAGCCCTGAGGGCAGTTCTGAACTATTTTCTTCTGGTCTGAGTCTCCCATGAGGTTTCAAGGGCTAAAGGCCAGGTTTAGAACTCTCCTGGCAGAAAGGAGGATGCTGTAACATGTGTCTCCTGGGCATGGGTCAGCTACTGGTACCCTGCAGGAAGGACTAGTTCTTCTCCCTCATCCTTTACCCTGCCTCTCTAGGTCTGAGTTTCCTGACCTTGTCCACAGGACCTTTTCCTCCACACCTTGATGCTGCCCCTTCAGTGCACAGCCTGACCCAGCTCAGTGTTGAGGATAGCATGGTCTTGGCTGTATAGGGATGGACTCCTGATTTATCCCATTTTCTCTCTCTCCAGACCTGTGGAGGATGACAGTTGAATCGCCTAAAGGAGGTGAGTTTGAAGGAAGGGGTCCCCTTAGGGAATAAGCAACATTTGCTTACTGACTGGGGGGCAGGGAGGGATTCCTGCACTCTGAGACAGGAGACTGATCCTGACTTGCTATATGATCTCACTTCCCCACGTCTAGAAGGTTCTGAGGTCCTGTTTTCTAATGTTGTGGTTCCTCCCCAGGTGAAGGCCTTTGTCACCCAGGACATCCCACTGTAGTATCCTTCTGTTCTGGGGAAGGGAAATGCGGGGAGGGGCAGGAAAAGCTTCTGGTTTTCACAAAGATAGAAAGTGATTTTCCAGCTGGGTGTTGGTGGCATATGCCTTTAATCCCAGCACTCGGGAGGCAGAGGCAGGCGAATCTCTGTGAGTTGGAGACGAGCCTGGTCTACAAGAGCCAGTGCCAGGATAGGCTCCAAAGCTACAAAGAGAAATCCTGTCTCGAAAAACCAAAAAAAAAAAAAAAAAAAAAAAGTGATTTTTGACTCGGGAGGCAGAGGCAGGCGGATCTCTGTGAGTTGGAGACCAGCCTGGTCTACAAGAGCTAGTTCCTCCAAAGCCACAGAGGAACTAGCCTGTCTCGTAAAACAAAAACAAAAGTGATTTTCGTCTGCCAAAGAGGTTGATATGGACTGTTCCAGTAGATTAATGGAGAGAAGGGCCCTTTACTTCTTTGAACCTTAATCTCACAGCCAGTGAGGATTGGGTCCCCACCTAGCCTCCAAGTAAGTGATCAGCTAAGGGGACCCAGGAGCCACCACCATTCTTTGCCTCTGCCCCCACCCCCTTAACATCTTGACTCCAGCCACAACCTGGTGATGAAGCACCTCCCTGGGGCAGATCCGGAACTCGTGCTTTTAAGTCGAAATTACCAGGAACTAGAGGTGAGGCTTTGGCGGGAGGGGTCCTGGGGCGGTGCTGAAGTGCTGACCCCGCCCTTTCTCCATTTCAGCGCATCCCACTCAGCGAAATGACCCGCGACGAGATCAATATGTTGGTACAGGAGCTCGGCTTCTATCGCAAGTCGGCGCCGGACGCGCAGGTGCCCCCCAAGCACCTGTGGGCGCCTGCTAAGCCTCCCGAGGACGCTTCAGAGCACGCCGACCTGTAACCCGTAACCCGTAGCCACAGTGGAGCTGGGACCCCCCTGCCAGCGATCTGGAGACAGAATGAAGCTCTCAGTATCCCGGGAGCATCTCCCTTGCTGAGGGCTGACACCAGCCTCCAAAGCAACGGAAGTGGGGTTGGGGGAGATGCATCTCATTCCTCCCTTTCTCCTTCCCAGCTCTACTAAATCCCTTTCCGCCATTACTGAGGGTCTTCTCTTTATTTGCTGCGGGTAGATGGTGTGGGAAATCAAATCGAAGTTCCTGAACACCCTAGGGTGACTCCTCCCACTGCCTGGCTGTGGGAGTGGGATAATTCACAACCTGCCGCCATTCCCCAAGACAGCAGAGAGACATCGGGATCGTTGAAAACCAATAATTTATCAAAACGCTGCGTGTGTACAAGGGGGAGGGTTGTTTCGACAGACCGGGCAGCAGTGGCCAGGCGCACTGGGGGCGGTGGAGGGACGGTGCTGGGGTGGGGACAGCCTGCAGCGCGGGCCGCGGGGTGTGAGCAGAGTGGCTAGACATTCTTGCCGCGCAGGCGCAGCTCATGGCGCCGCAGGTGGTTGTACAGCGATTGCACATAGGTGAAGACGCATTTGGGGTCGGGCTTTTTGCCCATGATCATCATGTCCTCCACCTCCACCAGGGGCACACAGTCCACCAGCATCCTGCAGGGGAAGGGGCACAGGAGTTGTCGTCAGTGCTGGACTGCTTTTTGCTGTGCACCTCTACCCCGAGGTCTTTTCTCTGCCACAGCCTGTTTGTCTTTTCATAAACTCCAGACTGTCCACCAGTTAGAAACACTTTCCAGGAAGGTAAAGCCACATCCAAACCCAGGGGCCATCCTGCCCATAGGCTAAGCAGGTAGAGGATAAGATGGTGCTGGGGAGTGAGCCATACCCCACCTCAGGCAGGCAGGTTCTGACTCTAGACCCCCAACTCCTCTCGGGAGAGCCCATCTGCTCACGCACTGGTATAACCCAGTTGGTAGAGTCTCAGCTAAGTCATTGTACTAGGATTCCCTAGTGACCCACTTTCTCCTAGGGGACAGGTCTCCTACTGGAAATGGAGGCCAGGGGGTATGTCAGGGTGCTCTTTTCACATTTATCATCTATCTGCATTGGGTGGACCAAGGGAAGCAGATGAGGACCCCAGTCGTATCAGCTGGATCAGCTACACCCCACTGCTTGATCAGTGGTGCAACGCTCTTCCGATTCTCCTTCTGTGCTGCAGCCTCGCAGATCAGAGGGTGCCAGGATGAACCTGGTATGGGATACAGGTCCTCAGCCCTGGTGTTGGCAAATGCCCAGAGCTCCCCTTTCCCTGCTGTAGGCACCTATCCCCCACATCTTAAAGAAGGGGTGCAAGTTTTACTTCACCTCTAGTCCCAAACTAAGACAGGAGTCTCTTCTGCTTTGCCTCCTGTTTGCACTGGTCCCACGCTACTGTTGCTCAGAAAGTTTACTTAGGCAGAGAAAGCAAAGGCAGATTGCTGCTGTTCCCCAGACATGGGATAACCCAAGATTCTCTTCCCATCTGGTACCGTCATGGTCAAACCCATTTTTGCATTTTTGTGGTACTGGAGATTCGATCCAGGGCCACACACTTGAGACACAAGCTCCCTACCACTGGAGTCTCAATAAATTGCTGGGGCTAATCTTGAAATCACTCTGAAGCCCAGGCAAGTCTCGAATTGGCGATTCTCCTACCTTGGCCTCTCATGTAGTCGGGATCACAGCCCAGCTCCTCACCTCCTCCCACTCTCCCCCCCCCCCCAGGAACAGAAAAATTTTGTCCTGGTTCTATCTCTGATCACTCGTGAATGCTGGATAAAACTCTGCCCTCTTTTGTGATCCTAACCTTCCTGCCCTTATTAGTCATCCCCAACCTCATTTGAGACCTTGGAAGTACTCAGGGTAAGTGACAGGTACCTGGCTCTACAGATGATGGGCTATGTGCCCTTGGGGTCATCCCCACCCCATGTTTGGCTTGTTTACCCAGCTGTACCATGGTGAAGAGACAGCCTCTCTCTGGCGCATCTTCCAACTGCAGCTATCTTCCCAAGGATCCCAGCCTCCCTTCTCCCAGTCTGGAGCTCCCTCCTGCCGTGCCTTCCCTGAAGACCTTATAAAGCCATTGTTTATACTGGGGTACATGGCTCAGGCTACCCAAGTGACAAGCCAAACACCAAGCAACTAAAGCAACAGCACGTAGCTGAGTCACACTTTCCTACTGGATCAGTGCTACACTAAACCCCTTTCTCTTTAGAGAGGCCTTCTGAGCAGCAGCTAAGTCCATATATGACCTAGAGACTGTACTGAGCCTGTTTTTCCACACCTGGACCTCAGAGTGTGTGTTCACACATGCTCCCTGCCCCTCCCCAGGGACCCTGACCCAGGAGGGTACCCAGTGCATCCTTGTTGACTATCTCTGAGTCAGATATCTTCCAGCAATCCCTTTGGACCTTCCAGTTCCCTTTAGACCTCTGTCTTTACTTCGGCCCTAGCTCTGATCACTTGGGGATGTTGGACAACCCTCTGTCCTCTTCTGTGACCCTACCTCTGCTTCCCACTTACTTCTGTCTAAAAAACTGGTGGGAATACAGTGGTGGGGCTAGCAAAGGAACACTAAATGGAGAGTCTGGAATCATTCTGTGACCTGAACTTGCTTTTTGAATTCCTTATCTCTACTGGGACAGCCAGTTCAGGTCTGAATTCGCTATTGTGGTCCTGGGGTGAGATGACCAGAGAGGAAAGCCATATACAGCTTAGGGGATCCAGCCTGAAACATCTTTCTCTTGAGCTGGCCCTACTCCCAAGCTCCCCATTTTGGAGAAGGTCACCACCAACTCCCCATATGGTACATTCTGAGTTTCATTGTGTTGGCCCTCCCTTTCTCCAGACCAGATCAGGGAGCCAGTCTTCCTACTTTTTTTTTTTTTTTTCTTAAGGCAGAGTCTTGTAGCCGGGCAGTGGTGGCACACACCTTTACTCCCAGCACTCGGGAAGCAGAGGCAGGTGGATCTCTGTGAGATGGAGCCCAGCCTGGTCTACAGAGTGAGTTCCAGGATAGCCAGGACTACACAGAGATATACTGTCTCGAAACATTAAAGACAGGGCTCCTGCATGCTGGGATTGCAAACGCATACCGCCACGCCTGTCCCTGTCCCCTCCCTCTACTTCTGATGCTGTTCCATCTTGAACATCTCAAGTTTCACTCAAGGATTGTTTTAGAATGCTAGCCTGAGTGCAATTCTCCTGTTTGGATGCCTTTGACTCCTGGGTCCTCATAAGGAAGTTCACACTCAATCTGTGGTCTCTTCCTTCCACCTCTCATCAGGTCCCTTCCTTCAAGGTTATGCTATATTCTCCATCTCTCTTGTCCCTTGCCTGACCCTGTGCCTGCAGCTCCTTCTCCTTCAGTCTGAACTGTCTGGATCCCAGTTTAGTTTTCTCTTTTTTATAGATTGCCATCCTGGGCCTGAAGCCTGAGTCTAGGGCCTCATGGGCTCCCCTATCAGTCTTTCCCCCTTGTCATCACTACCCATTGGCAATAGTGTCACCTAGGGTCCTGCCTGTCTCCTTTGGCTTTTCCAAGGCTCCCCCTGTACTTCCCCCTAACCCCTAACCCCTCTTTGTGTACTGATGAGCAGATTCCGGTGAAATGGAACAGGTGGGAGAGGAGACATTTCTCACCGTGGGGCCCCAAGCAGGGGTTAGGACTTTTTGGTTTTTACCAGCCCCTTCTGGACCAGACAGCGGTAGAATTCCTGGATGTACGTGTACACGCACTTCCAGTCAGGCTCTCGAAGCCGCACCATGTCCTCTGTATCCAGGAGCTGCGGGCAGTCCGCATGGGTCCTGGGGAGGGTAGGGGGCCAGGAAGGGGCAAGGGGCAGGACCCGGTGGAGGAAGGAGGGAGAGAGGCCAGGAGAGAAGGGAGGACAGAGACACACACACACACACACACACAGAGACATGAGTTCAGTTATGTTGTCAGTGCCGCAGTCTGCCAGCCTCCCGCATGCCCCTCCCAATGGTGGACGTGCCGCTCACTACCCATCACTAATGGTGTGCGGTGCAGACAGGGGTGGGGGGGGCAAACCAGTCACAGGTGCAGAGAACTCTTGGGGCAAGCAGGGACACAGGGGGAAGGGGGGGGCAACGGCTTTGGTGCCGAAGTTGGAGAGGAGGGCTGTGCCCCAGGGAGGGGGGGTGAGGGAGGCGTGAGAGGAGTGGGGGAGGAGGAGGAAAAATCCTGGAGGGAACCGGAAAGAGAAGGGGAGAATAAGAAAGAGATGGAGGAGGGTGCTTGGGTGCAGTGTGCAGAAGGGGCAACGATTCCAAAGTGGAGGGCTTTTGATGTCCTATATAGGCCTATATAGGTCACTCGGGCATGGTGCCTGGGCCAGGAGCCTCCTTTTGGAATCTCCAGCCGGGATCCCGTGGGAGCAGGAAGCTCTGGTGACAGTGGGAGGAGAGCAGGACAGAGAAATGGAGAGAGGAGGGATAGGGGCAGAGGGAGGAGGGAGAAGTTATGGACAGGGCCACCTGGTGGGCTGTAGCCTGGGTTGGTAGGCGAGCCTGCCGCTCCTTCCTTCCGGTGGGCACCTGGCACACTCAGCAACAGGTGGGCATGGGATGGAAACTCTCTGGGGAAGGGGGGTCTCATCTGCAGACCCACAGTACAACTGGCCACTTCCATGGGGTCTCAGGGCTGCTGAGCCCAGCTGACAACAGGAGGAAGGGGGCCCAAACCACACTTACTCAGCAGATGAGAAGGCCATTTCAAAGTTCTGGCGCCTGTTTTGTGGGCTAAGCTGCCCATAGTCAAAAGCCTCAGGGAAGAAATTGTGCACCAGGGCACAGAAGGCCATCCCATCACTCCAGCTGGAGGAGAAGTTCTGGATGTCCACATGCTATGGGAGGTAGGAGCATTGGTCAGGACATTGGAGGGCAACCTTCCCATGTTTGCTAACCCTTCCCCCCACCCAATGTTTTAGCACTCCAGCCCTATGGCAACTGGGCTCAGACAGACCTTGTAGCCTGCTCAAAGCCATACATTAGATGAGCAGTCAAAACATGAGCCTCTTCCAGTTCGGTTTATGAACCCCAGAGCTGTGATTTTTTAGGGGGCGGGCTACTGAGAAGCCCAGTGCCACTTAGCAAAGACAATGGTCATGTTCCAGTCACCCCCTTCCCTCATTTATATTTACTCTGTGTAACACTGAACGGACTCCAAGAGCAGAATCCATCCTTGAGTCATGCCCAACAGCCCAAAGGGCCTTCATTGGTCCCTTCTGGGATCCAGAGCAGGACACGTGGTCTCTCTGATACTTAGTTTTCTCATCTGAGCATGTTTTTCATGTTTCCTGCCAGAGCACATGGTAGCTGTGAAATAATTCTAAGGAGCAGTTACCAAGCTGATTTGTTCTGCTGGGCTCACCTCATAGCCACGGGTCTTAGCTCTGCACCAATCCAGCAACATCTGCTTGATGCTATTGGCATTGGGAACTCCGAAGCTGGTAGAACGCTGTACAGCTGTCCGGGGTGTGCCAGGACTGCTGTGGGGGTAGTGTGTGAGGAAGGGCATGAGACTCCATTAATGGGTCAGCCTACCCTCCCTGGTCTAATCTTCCATGGCCTTCAGCCTTTCTATCACAATCGGAACCCTGCCTCTCCCATTTCTGGCTCCACCCACTGGGCTTCAGGCCCCATCCCCAATGCCCAGACCATCCCCACCGGCCAGCCCATACCCTCCACGACTCACCCTGCAGAGCCTTCTTTCTCTAGTTTCTCAATCATGGCTTTGCGTGCTTGGGATGCTGAAGTCTTGGGCAGACTCTGTGCCTTCATTAACTCTTTCTTTTTCTCTGCCTGGCGTTTCTCAAGGGCTGCCAGGCTGCCGGGACGTGGGCTGGCTTGGTCTTCTCGGTCAAAGATGCTGGAGAGTGACAAAATGAATGTTAGGCTGGAGGGAGACTGGGGTCCATTCTCTTGGCTCTAGACCATGATCATTAACTTTCTGTTGTTGGTATTGGAAACACTGAAACTGGTGCAGCTCTCTGTACAGTTGCACAGGGCTCTCCTGGGCTGCTATGGAGCAGTGTTTAGGAGAGATCTTATACGGCATCAGCTACCACCAGCGACTTCTACTAACAAATGAAGAAGGGGTTGGGGGAGTAGCGAGCAGGTAGCCCTCACAGTGGGGAGTGGGTGTCCTTGTCACACCCACTTTACAGAGCAGTACATAGAGGCACAAACACAGGAGGTTGGCAGCCTAGCTTGTTTGATCAGGCTTGGTTCCCAGGACTTTTCTAGGGGGTGTGTTATACTGCCAAGTTCTAGGCAAGCTCAGGACCTAGGAATTATCAAGTAATAACAGTGAGCCAGACCTTGTGGCACAGGCTGATCATCCCAGCTACTAGGGAAGCTGAACCAGAAAGACTGCAAGTTCAAGAACCATCTGAGCTATGAACTGGAGGACTTAGGGGAACTCTTGTCCTAAAAAAATGAAAGGACAGGGATGTAGCTTACTGGTAAGGAAGCCCCCAGTACCTAAGCCAAACAATAAAGAGTAATGAAGTGAGCAGCACAAAAAAGTAATAGTAGCAGCTCACTCCTCTTAAGACTTTACTGTCCTTTTATTACTTCTAGTGCTGGGGGAAGGAATCCAGGGTCTCTAAGCAAATGCTCTACAAATGAGCTACGCCCTCAGTCCCCCCACTGTGCTATTTAAACACCACGAGGGACTTTGATCTGTTGGTGTGCTCCTGGAATCCCAGAACTCTGGCGGTTGAGGCTGGAGGATCACAAGTTCAAAACCAGCCTGGGACACACAGTGAGACTCTGTCATGTGCCCACCTTTCCCCACACTGCAAAAAATTTTAAAAAATGCGGGTCTGTAATTCCAGATACTTAGGTAGGTGAGGTAAGTTCATAGCCTGCTGGACCAGAGGGAGGTCAACGTTCAATATAGGCAAATTTAGGAAGAGACCCTGCCTCAAAGTAAAAAAGTAAAAAGAGGGTCAGCGATGTAGCTCAGTGGTACAGTGCTTGCCTAGCAAACACGAGGCCCTAGATCCTAATACCCAGTAGTGAGTGCGCGTACATGTGTGCATATGCGCGCACGCGCGCACACACACACACATACACACACAAATATAGACAAAAATGAATAAATATGCAAATAAATAAACTTAAGGGGTGAGAGGAATCTATACCATTTCTGCTGACAATGAAGAAATCAAGGCCTCTTTCATAATATTTCAGAGGACCCAGTTGCAGGGCTGGAATTTGCATTGCCGGTCACTAACTGAGGGCTCCTGGAACCACTGAGGTCTGCTTTCTTCCAGCCCTGTATCCTCTGTACTGTGGGCACTACTCTCCCTTACAAATGCCCCAAGTCATCAACATGCTCTGTGAACCCGAAGTGGCTTGCAGATGTTAGAAGGGGGCAGTGCCAGCGACCGGTGGCAGGTCGCACTCTAAGGCTCAGTGTGAAAACCCTCAGCAAGTGTCTGACCTCCACAAGCATCCTTCACCCCTATCCTGTGGTGTGGCTGAGGACTGAGATCAAAAAGCAAGCAGGACTCCTTTGGTACCTCCCTGACTGCATGCTTATCCTCTCAGTAGGTCGGCCTGCCCTCTGCAGAATGTGTATGCACTGAGATCTCCATAGGCGCTGCCCCATTCTCACCTGCCCATCTTTTTGGACGAGGAAGAGGAAGAGGAAGAGGAAAAGGTCTTGGTTTGGACTGTGGTGCTGCTGCTGCTGCCATCTGTGGGAAAGGGAGTAAGGTGAGGACGTGGGCTGGATGGGAAGAAATGGGAGAGGCTGCCTGGGAGGGATGATGATAGCCACAGTAGAGAAGTGAAAATGAGGACCCAGTTGAAGACAGAGTGTTCAAGGAAGAACTTAAGGAGGTGAGCAGGCAGGCAGGCAGGCAGGCAGAGGAGAGAGCAGGTGGCCTTACTCTCAGAGCGCCTCACGAAACTCGACTCCACCGTGGTGGTGCGGGCTGTCTGTGTGCCGTCATCTGGAGGGACAGGAAATGAGACAAAGAAGTGTGTGAAAGGCACTGGGAATTGCTCTGAGCTCTCCCTGAGCCCCAAGCCCTGCTCAGCCTCTTACTGGAGTGGACGAGTCGCTCAGTTTTGGTGACTGTGCTAACAGCTGAGCCATCAGCTGCTCGCTGACTGTGCCTTGTGGTTGTCTCTGTGGCCGTATTGCTTCGGCTCTCTCCTGGCCGGGCCCGTGCCTCCCGTAGTCGCTGTTCTCGTTCCCTGTCCCTCTGGTCTGGGCAGGGGATGCCCCATGCACGCCAAGAAGGGCCGCCCAGTGCCACACAGCACACATGCACAGACACCAGGGGAACATAGGATGGAGTGGAGGCAGCTTATTAGAAACACCAAAGGCACAGGAAACCAGTGCCTCTCTAGGGACGCTTGAAAGTAGGGGAACAACTTGGCACACAGCTAAGTGTGTGGTGAGTGTGATGGACTCTGCAGATGGAAGAGGGAATATAGAACAGCTGACATCAAAGGGGTATTTGGACTCAAAACAAGTTTCTATGGGAATAAGCAGCTGAGTCAGGAGGGAATAGTTACATCCAGAGGTGGACAAAGCAGTTGGACTTTCAAACTAGTCTTAAGGAGGAGGGGAGCAACTGGAAGAAGGATACCTAGACCCAGGGCTGGGCAAAGGTATCGGAAGAAGCAATCAGATCCCGGGAAAGAACACTGGAGAAAGAAGCTTGTGGAGAGGGTTAACGGTCTGCAGAAAAAGTACGTAGGCCGGGAAGAGGGGACATCAGGGCACATGTAGCACAGTGGTGGGGTGCTTGCTGGGGATGCATGAGGCATTTGACTGCCAGCTGGGAGTGGGGCGGGGTGGGGGAGTAATTGTTCTCAGAGAACAACTGTTCCAGAAGTAAATCTAGAGTATGAGGCAGAGAGGAGCCAAATCCAGGGAAGAAGCACAGGAGAGGGAAATAGCCACAGATGGGGCAGAGGCTAAGAGAGGCAACCCAGGCGAGAGGAGCAACTGGAGGATTATCTGGATTGAAGCAGGCGCACTCGACAGTGGGTAGCAATTGGATGCAAGGTGAGAAGGGCCAAGGGGAGTGACTGGGAATGTACAGCTGGACACAGGGCAGGGAGTCCAGGGAACAGATGGCTCCAGGGAAGGTGACACGAGGAGGGCAACTGCTGAGCTGGAGTGTCCATGAAAGGACTCCAGAAGGAGGGGCGGATCTGAGGAGTGGAGTGGCTAGATCTAGGTGGGCAAATGGCTCTCTACCTCTCTTTCTTTGTCGGAGCTCACGGAGTGCAGCCCGGATGAGCTTCCGCTCCTCAAAGTTCGTAGTCTGGTCCAGCTGTAGAGGAAACGGTCACTGCATATCTGGGGCTTGTCCATCTCTACCCTCTGCCAGCCCCCAGGCTACCAGAGCTAACATACCATCTTGTCCAGAACTCCTTCATCCTCAATGGCCATCAGCTCATCGGCACTCAGGGGGCCCCGCTCCTCTGGGGCTTTGTCCACTCGAGTCTGCTCGGTGCCGTTAGCTGCTTCCACTGTTGCAGTGGGGGGCTCTGCTGGATCTGGCTCCATCTACAGAGTGTGAAGAGGGTGTAGGGTTTATGCAGGCATGTGGGTGAAACCTGGGTGGGAGTGGATTGGATCCTGGGGCTTCAGGCATAGCACTGGAAAAATAACCAACAGCCTGCCAGGCCTGCTAATATAGGTTGGCTATGCTGGTTTCAGGCCCACTGTTTGTGAAACTGGCAGCCTTGTATAGAGTTTCCCACACATCCAGAATCGTATTAATCCAAATTGGTAGCAGTAGTAACAATGGTTTCCATTCAGTAGAAAATAACTGTATAAGCACTGGGGATTTTATTGTCCCTGTTAGACAGAGGGGAAACTGAGGCTGTACCCTCTGTGAGTGTAATACGACCCGGAGGCTGCAATAGTTTAACTCCTGAACTTGAGTTCTTTCTTGTTTCATTTCTGGCTTTCCCTCCAGGCAGGACAGATCCCAAGTCTTGATTGCCAAGGGACTGGACCAGGTTCCAAGGGCTCCTAACAAGGTGGCTGACTGGGGCTACCCCAAGCCAAGATGTCTTTAAAGCTCCATACCACTTCCCTCCTTTCCCCACCTTGCTGGAATCCAGCATCTAAGGGGCATCCAGCACTGATCCATCTTCCCCAGGGGAACTCCCTCCCACCTCGCCCCTTGAAGGGAAGGCCTAGCTCAGCTACTACGGCCCTCCCCTCCTAGCAGGGCCTCTGTCCATCATGAGGGTAGGCAGAGCCAAGGTGGCAGCTGCTCTAGAGAGGCTTGGCCTAACTGAAGTTGCAGGACAGATGCCAGGGTAAAAGCCTGGCACCTTCTTGCCCCAATCTTAGAGTACTAGTGCCTAGTCCTACAGTGATGGACTGTAGGACTGATGGACTCAGTGAGGTAAACTGAGGCTAAGACAGTGTTGGTCTATCTACAGACACTCAGCAGAGCTGAGCTCAAATCAAGTCCCTCCCACAGGCTGACTTACGAGACTGCTGCTGCGAGAGGGGCCTGCAGAGGAGCTGCGGCGGGTGCTAAAGGCAGGCGGGTGGGCCACAGGGGCCCCAGCATCCTCAGCTGCCTGGAAGAGGGCCTCAGGGTCCGCAGCAGCCAGCAACAGCTCACTGGGCTCTAGCTCAGACTCCAGGTCTGGCACAAGTGGAACACCCAGCCGCAGGCTCAGCACCTCCACCTGCCTGGTCAGTGTGTCTAGCCGCCGGCTCAGAGCTGCTGTCTCTGCTCGAAGCTCTTCAGCTGCCTGAGCCACTGGCTCTACAGTGGCTAGGGCTGCTTCAGCTGCCTGGGTCACCGCTGACCGGCCTGCTTCAGCCACTGCCTGCAGCTCCTGTAATGCCTGGCTCAACCGTTCCTCAAAGGCCACAGCCATCTCGGGCCCAGGCCCTGGAACTCCTGGCATACTGCTATCGGGGCCTCTTTGAGGCACAATGGTGGGGCAGTAGCAGGGGCTGCCACCTATGCTGACAGCGTCGGTCTCTGCAGCTGGTCTGAGGGCGAAGGCAAGGGCAGTGAGCCCGCCCCGCCCCTGCTGGCCTCCCAGCCTGCCACCAGCCAGCTGGAGCAACTGCCCAAATAGAAACCTATTCTGGGCTCCTCTATGGAGGGGATAGAGGGGGATGGGTAGCCTGCCCAAACAGGCAGACAGCCTGTTGCACGTCTCAAGGATTACCAAGACCAGAGCCCCATGACCCATAGGTAGAAAAATGGAAGCAGGGAGCAGGACATGGACTGAGACACCATGCATATTAGCTGGGAGGCTTCTATTTGCTGGCCTCCTGTATATCTCTGCTCTCATGCCTCATTGTTTTTGAAAGCTTTGAACAAGTCAGTGAAATGGAGGCACAAAGAGATGGGATTTTGAGCAATCTGCTGGAATGGGGGCCCTGAGAGACAAGTCCTCTAGCCCAGCCTCAGTGTTCAGATCCAACCCCACAGGCTGCACAAGTGCAATGTGGTCACATCATCTGCCCTCCTCAGATGGGGGAGACAGGTGAGCTGTGAGTGCCAGAGTCGTCTTTTTTATTTTTTTCAAGACAGGGTTTGTGTAATAGCCCTGGCTGTCCTGGAACTCGATTTGTAGACCAGGCTGGCCTCAGATTCAGTGATTTGCCTGCCTCTGCCTCCGGTGCTGGGATTAAAGGCATGAGCCACCACCACCACCCGGCTTGCCAGAGCCAACTTATCCTGACACCTTCCATTTACCCCAAAAGCCTCATCTGACACCCATCCCAATCTATTGGGTCCTGCTTTGTGGCAAGAAGCCTGCTGTGGTCCTATTCTATTCCTATTATCCCTCAGAAGATCCAAATCTAGCTCTTTCTGACTACCTCACCTCAGTCAAAGTTCCATTCAGTCTTTCATACAGCATAGACAGCATTACCTGGGCAGCCCACTAGGAATCTCTTCCCCAGCTCAGCTCCCAGACAGTTGATACTGGGCTTGGGAATGAATAATAGAAGGAATACATCGTATTCAGTTCCCGTGGCACCTGCTAGGCTGATGCCTCACTAGGCTGGTGCCCCCCGCCTGTCTGTCTTCATCAGTGGTTCTGCCCTACCCCCGTAGCACAGATGCTAATCAACAATCTCCTAATGGACTGGGCTGAGCTTGCATTTGCCTGTGATCTGATCTACATGTTGGAGTTGATGTCCAGTGCTGGGTGGAAACGGGTATAAGGGCTGCCACAGGAAGAAGGCAAAAGCCCTTACCACCTTCTCGAAGCTTCATTCTTCACATTTGTTCATTAAGAATGAACTGATAGATTTAGATACAAGGATCAGAGATCAGCAAATGGATCCAGGCATGGTGGCTCATGCCTGTAATGGCAGCACTCAGGAGGTGGAGGCAGGAGGATCACTGAGTTCAAGTTCAGCCATGGCTATGTACTAAGCTCATTGCCAACCCAGGACACAATAACAAAAGATCAGCACATGGGAAGAATGCCTTCAGATATGTCTCAGGGTGACACAGTGGTTTCATCTTAACCATGCCACCAGCTACCTGTGGACCACTGACATCAATGCTTCTCCTCTGGCCTCAGTTGCTTTGTGTGCACAGTGGTGGAGGAGCACAGCAGAGAAAGCCTGCTAGACTGGCATCCGTAAGCCCTCTCTGGAGGTGGTGAATGGTGAAGCTGCTGGAATGAAGAGGGGCTCACCTTAAAGTTGCAGCCTCCTCGGTTACCAGGGGAGGCATGGCTGAAGGTGGTGACGTGAGTGACACTGCCCAGTCGGGTCACAGTCCCAGGGCTGCTGACACGGGTGATGGTGCTCTTGCCCCCACTGCTGGTGCTGAGGAGGGTCGGGGGTGTCCGCAGTCCCAGTGTCAATTCTGGTTGGGGACAAGGGCTGCTGTTGGGGCCAGGTGGAGTGAGGGCAGTGCCAGTCAAGGTGAGTGACACCCTGGACAGTGGCCGTAGCACTGGTCTCACATGCAGAACTGGGAGTGAGGGGTTGTAAGGACTCCACCCTGGCAGTGAGAAGCCTACCTGCTCTCTGGTTGCCTGTGGGTAGCAGCACCCGGCCTGCAGAGGCCTGGCCACGGCCATCCTTGATCTCAATGGTAAATGTAGTAGTCTTCATACTGCCCCCTGGCTCCCCAGTTCCGATGCCCACAGGCAGTGGGGTACTGGGCTCTTCTGAGCAGGGCTTGGGCCCCCCTGCTCTGTTTTCAAGGGACCTGGGAGTCAAGCCACGCCCCCCAGGGCCCTCCTCTCGAGGGCAGCTCTGAAGCTGGGCCAGGGAATGAGCAAGTTCTCTTTGCTTCTTGTGGGAGGAAGTGTCACTGGGGCCTCGAGAGGAGGAGTTGCTGGAGGCAGGGGTGGTGCCGATGCAGGAAGAGCCCAGGAGCTTTGTGGGGGTCAGCGAAGTGAGGGCTGTTCGGGGACCATCCTGGAGCCTGGCAGCCACAGGAGAATCAGATGTGAACTTTCGGACTCGGTCTCTGACGGAGCCAGTCCGTTGGAACTGGGATGATCGTGCAAGGGGGGCTGGCTCTGGAAGAGACAAGAAGGCTGTCAGTGGCTGGGTGGGATAGGGACTGCCCAGAGCCTGGGGATGGCAAATATGGGCAGTACCTCTATTTGGGGCTGGCTGTCGGGGACTGAGCACAGATACAGAGCACTGGCAGGGCTGCAGTTCAGTCAGATCTGGTAGGTTGGTGAGTGGGTGGCCGCCATACGGGGGAAGAGAAAGAAAAGTGGATGATGGGGTGGTTGTCCATGTCACATCTATCTCAACACCTCTGCAGCGTTCTTACCACATTCAACACACCCACTGCCGAGGCCTGTCTACTCAGCTGCAACTCTTGCAGGCTCCCCCCTTCTCTCCTGCACCGACCCAGGATGATGTGGGCACTCTTAGGAGCCAGGGGTAAGTTTGGGCCAGAGGAAGGTATCCTAACTGATGGGACGAGGGGACAGTTCCCCCACCCCCAGCCAGTACTGCCCATAGATCCAGCTGGGTGATGGGTATACTCCCTTATTGGGGAGAAGAATGTGCCTGAGGCCTGTTGCCTTTCAAGGCTGTAAGGAAGCCTCTGGCCATGGGTGGCAGGGCGGGAATACCTCAGGGGCAGGGGCAGGGATCTCAGGGACTGCCTGAACCTGAGAAAGCTAGAGCTGTTAAAGCATCAGGACCCATCCTACAGGCAGGGAAAAGGGAAAGCAGGAGCCTATAGCAGCCTTCACAGGGATCCTCACCTGCTCTCTTAGTGTTAGAAGAGCCTCTGGCGGGGCCCAAGGTAGTAGAGGGCTCTGTGGGGTCAGGCAGGGGCTGCAAAGGAGACACCACAAAGCAGGGGCTCTCAGACCAAGGAAGTCACTTGCCTGGCATCCCTGCCTCTCACCAAACTCACCTTGCTGATGACCTGCCCCTGAGAGCTGGGGGGTGCTGGTGACAAGGGGGGCTCAGGACTGGGAGCTCCTGAAGGTTGAGGAAGTGGCTCAGAGCTGTCTAGAGCCTCAGCAACAGGACACTGGGCTCCAGCAGGCTCTAGCAGAGGCTCAGGAGAAGCAGTGGTGGGTGAACTGTCAGGTGAGGTGGGCGAGCTGGGTGCACCCCCTGGTGGGGCCCTCAGCAGGAGTGTCACTGTGGTCACATCCTGGCTGGTGTCCTCAGGGGTTGGGGATGGGGTCGGGGTTGGCTCTGGCACTTCTGTCTGCTGTTTCTGTTGTTCTTGCTCTGGTACCTGCAGCGGACCCACAGGATGCAACCAAGGCTTCTCTGACTCCGAGTGCTACCCCCACCCATGGAGGGCCAAGCTGACAGAGCAGGTCATGCAAAGCAGAGGGGCTGGGCACAGCTTCCTAAGGTAACACCTGCATAAGGAAGGCTAGTCAGTGCTAAGGAGATTCGACGATGAGCAAACCCTAATGTCAATGGTTGCTGATAACAGGAAGCTAGCAAGGGACTCCTATTCCTAAAGGATGTCTAGAGCAGAGATCTGGCCTCAGACTGGCTAATCGGAGAGAAGTCGAGTTGTGCAGGCTGGGCAGCTAGCATCCTCTGCTGGCCATTAGTGGAAACTGTATGTTTTGACTTGTCTTCTACACTACCTGAAGAATAGATGACACTGAGCAGCGCTCAGCAGGGGCCTGACATGTAGGCCCTGGAGAGGTAAGGATGCGGGCTGTCCAGAGGGTAAGGGGCAGCATGGGATGTGTTTAAGCAGGGGAGGTACCAGGACTAGACTTGCATTTCTAGGAGATCCTTCTGGCTGCTGAGCATGGGGGTGGGGTGGGGGATGGGGGTATAGAGGGAGGGGTGGGAAGTAGGAGCAGAAGTTGGAGAGGTGCCAATGTATCCCTGAGAGTGGTGATGGGGAAGGAACAGTAACTTGGAGCCTTGTAGACAGACTGGCTTTGAGAGAAAACCCTGAGTTCAAGGACTGGAGTGGAAGGCATACGGGTTGCCTGAGAGTATAAGAAATGAACTCCAGGGTTTCCTCATACACTGGCCAAGGGCCAGCTCCCAGTCAAATGGCAGTGTAGCAAAGGAACACAGGCACTGTGCCCTGTACTACTGGCATCAGGAGGCACAAGACACTGGATCACCCTCCCTCCACACCACAGTCCTTACCTTACCAGGGTCCAATCTGTGAGCTGCCTGCCTCCTGCTCTCCTCCTGGGAGTCACTACTAGGAAGTCTACTGCACAGTCTCCCAGCCAAGGTGGCAGCTGGAAGGGCAGGGGCAAGTGTCAAGAAGTGACTGAGATACTGTAGGCAGCAGTCTGCAGGGCAAGGGTGGGTCTAGGGCAGGGCACCTACCTTCAATCTCCTGAGCTCGAACTCGTCGGATGGCAGCTCGGATCAGCTTACGTTCCTCGTACTCACCGGCACTCCGAAGCTATGGGTGACAGTCAGGCCACAGGGGATAGACTATGGAGTCCAGGTCTTCATTTACCCTTCCCCTACCCCTTGCCTGCCCTGGGCCTCACCAGTATGGTCAACTCCTCCACATCATTCATGGATTCCAGCCTCCCTGCCAACCGTGCGAGGGCAGCCTGCTGTTCAGCTTCCCGCTGTTGAGAGCTGCAGAAACATCATGAGTGTAACTACCACTGCATGACAGCGACTGCAGGATGTGAGCTCAAGAAAAAGGTCAGAGAAGTCGGGCAGTGGTTGCTCATGCCTGTAATCCCAGCACTTGGGAGGCAGAGGCAGGCAGATCTCTGTGAGTTCGAGACCAGCCTGGTCTATAAAGAGCTAGTTCCAGGACAGGCTCCAAAGCTACACAAGGGAACAACCCTGTCTCAAAAAACCAAAGAGAGAGAGAGAGAGAGAGAGAGAGAGAGAGAGAGAGGGAGAGGGAGGGAGGGAGGGAGAGGGAGGGAGGGAGGGAGGGAGAGAAGAGACGAGGAGAGGAGAGGAGAGAGAGAGAAGAAAAAAAAAGGAAAAAAGAAAAGAAAGGAGCTTGAACCTTGACAGAGAGACATGGAGCTGTCTGTGAAGAACCTCTGAGAAAACATCGATATATACATACGTGGACACAGACACTAATGCCACATGCTACCCATACTCTCAGCCAGAGTTGGAACTTAGTCCATACCCACAAATAATCTGTGCATTCCAATGCTCACAGGCAACAGGCATACCTGCCTCCACACGAGCTGATCCCTGGCACACCTGCACTTGCAAACCCAGCCCCCTCTGCCACTCACTGTAGCCAGTTCTCCTTGTTGTCTTGACGCTCAGCACGGAAACGTTTGGATGCCAGAGCGCCCTCTTCTCGCTCTAGCTCCTGCCGCTGCAGCTCCCGGATGGCAGAACGGATCCGCCGCCGTTCTGCCAGATCTGCTGTGACCTCCAGCTGCAATGTAGGTGGGAGTGAGGGGTAGGGCTTTCTGTCAGGGGCAGAGGACTGGCACCAGATGCCCACAGTTCTGCCTGGGGCACAATGAGAGTCTTGTCTCCAGTCTCTCTAACCTAACCCTTCCACGTGCCTGCTTCCCACTCAAGACCTTTAGGAGAGACCTAGATCACGACGCCAAAGATCCTGAGGAGCCCACTGCACACTGTGATACACAGATCCCCTTCTGTGAGTGCAGAGCCAGCAACCATCAACCCAAGCCAAGTGCCAAGCAGTCAGATACTCCTTTATGTGACTTGACGCCTGATCTCCCGAGTCTTTCATTAACCTTTTAGACCAGGGAGCCACAGCAGGAAGAATGTGGTCACCCTTCTGAGCTACCAAGGGTCCCTGGAAAGGGAAGGGTGATTCAGGTAGCTGAAGTCCCCTGGTGATCTAGTCCCAGAGTAGCAGGACCCTGTTGGGAAAGATACTATTTGGGAAACTGAGGCAGAGGCAGGCGCTGTAGAGTCCCAGTTCTCTGGTTAGCTGAGGGTTACTTTTTCCCCTTTACTGGCTTTGGACTAGTCCTAGACATCATGGAAGAAGTTAAGACCCAGAATGGGAAGGGCAGGTCCCCTAGAGAAATCAGGATAAGGCAGCTAGCAGTAGGGTCTACCTAGAGCCCCCAGAAGTGTCCACCAAGTACAGGAGTTCCCACCAGCTTCTCAGCCCAGCAGTTCATGGGAAATCAGATAGGAGAGCGCACTTCTCTGTGGTGTGAGGGCGATCCTGGCACCTTCCCCACACCGGCATAGTGCCCCCTCAAAGGGGGTCTTATGGAAGAGGCCTGGCTCAGGGCTTGCCAACGGAGCAGTGGCAGAGCTAAACCTCCAGTGTGGATCTGATAGGCAAATAGGAACAAGTAAAGGGCAGGGTGATAAACTCCCTTTTAAATCCTTCCTAGTTGTTCTTTCCTTCCCGATTGGGGAACTCAGATTAAGACAAGCTGGTTAGTGGCTAAACTGGACCAGCTCACACTCCCTACTAAAGCCTGTTTTTCTCTGCCCATCCTCTGGCTTTAGTAGGGAGTGAGAGCTGGTCCAGTTTAGCCACTAACCAGCTTGTCTGAATCTGAAGAGAGCAGGCAAAGCCTTGGGAGACAGCCCTCCACAATCCACATTCCTGAGGAGCTAGGGAAAGTCAGTCTCCTGAAGCTCAGGACTGAGCCCTCCATCAGTATCAAGTCTTGGCTCTACAATTAGGGTGTATGTCTTAACCTGTTACTGCTTCCTAATTTTCCAGATGGGACAATGGCCTTTAGGACAGAGAAGAAGCTGGAAAGGGAGCAGTGATGCAGGGGTGGTCTCCTCTGCATATACAATATGCATGTGCAAAACACATTGCCTCTCCTCTTGGTTCTAGTCAGCCAGGAGTAGAAGGCGAAGGAAAGACAGAACATACTGGTATATTTTTTGAGAACCAAACTGTGTCAGACTCTACACTAAATCCCAACTTGTTCTTTCTGTTTGTTTGAGACAGGGTTTCTCTGTGCAGCCCTGGCTATTCTGGAAATTGCTTCTAGACCACACTGGCCTGGAAATGGGATTCACCTGCCTCTGCCTCCAGAGGGATTTAAAAAAAATATTTATTTGAATTTATGTGTATGCATGTTGTCTGTATTAAGAGTATGCTTCATGTGTATGGGTACCTGTGGAGGCCAGAAGAGGACATCAGATCCCCTGGAGCGGGAGTGGTTGTGAGCCACCTAATGTGGGTGTTGGGCCTCTCCAGCCCCCTCATCTACTCTTGATACATTATTTCCATCTGATAATAGGGAAATGAATACCTTGTTTATGTCAAATAACTTGAGAGTTCAAACTTTGGTCTCTCTGACTGCAAGGTTTACCTAAGACTGAAGATGGTTGCAATGTTGGGTCTCTGACATGGCGTTCTGTACTGGAGTGCCCTGTAGCCTGGTCTAGAAATGTCAAAGCCTTGGGAAACCTTAACAACCAAGGCAACGAAGTCATTTCCCGAAATATTTGGAGGTTGGTGGCCTTAGGGGACAGCTGGTCCAGACTGGTCCAGAGTTTAAAGGCCCAGAGATACAATAACTAACCCTTTATATCATGGGTCCCCATTTCCTAGCCCTGGAAAAAAAAAAGAACAAGATAGGAACTTGGCCATTTCTACAACCCCTGGGTATCTCAGTGTCTCGATCTGGAAACTGTGATCCTCCCTTTGAATCCCCTAAGAGGATGGGTAGCTGAGAGATGGACCTCATTCTGCTGGCCACTCCCTGGCATGATTCTTCCTTTTGGGCCTGTGGGCAAAGCTCTGACCAGTGTCCCTGCTGTGTGTCTTGTGTTCCCCACCCTCTCAAACACCAAAGGTCAGATCACAGTGTTTCTACTGTGTCCAGAGTTCCCCACCCTCTCAGTCACCCCCAATGTGTGTGGAGGGGACTGTGGGAGGGAGGGAAGGAAATACAAAGAGCTATTGTCCACCAGGGGGAAGGGGACGGCTTCCGAAACTGCCTAGTGAAATTCTCCTGGGAGGAAAGAGGGTGCTTCCTCCTCCTGCAGGAGGCTGGAGGTTGGGGGGTGCGGGACTGGGCTCTGGCGCTTTCTACTCTTGCTGCTGGGGCGTCTGACCAACCCAGCGTCTCTGTAACTTTAGTCTCTCCACCTGTCCAAGAAGCGATTCTCCTCAATCCCAGGATCAGAGCAGCCCGAAATGAGAGCAATGGGAGATGCCTCGCCAGGGGGCGCTGAAGGCCCGCACGCCGCGGCCACTAGCGCGGGGCTCGCCCACGCCCCACCCACCGAGTCTCCAGCCGGGCGCCGCTGCTAGGAGCCCGGCAGGAAGCCCCCCGCTACCGCCAGCTTTAACGTCCCATCTGCAAAGGAAGGGAGGTTCACAGCACCTAAGCTGCTTCCCTAGGTCATACGGCCGGGAGGTAGAAGGCGTGCAGACACGTGGCAAGGAGCACACGTGGCGTGCTTGTCCCCGGGTGCCCCTGTCCCGCACAGCCTACCACCCCGACCTCAGGAATGTGCGGGAGCGGGGCCGGAAGCAGTTGTGGCTCCCCGAGTCAGCTGGACACAGCTTTCCCATATAAGGCCGGGCCCTGCGGGGAGGAGCTGGGTTTGGGACGCCCCCGTTCCTGCCACGAGGCCGGAGGGTTGGACCCTCATAGCTCTGGGGCGCAGCAATGGCGGGCGCGGAGCGGTGGAACCTCAGGGCGGGGGTGAGCCTGGGGCTGCGGATCCGAGACGGGATTTGGTCTCGCTTGTCCTTTCCTCCCAGGCCCCGGGGCTGGGAGGAAGTACCTCCGTCAACTATTGCGTCTGTTTCTTCTCTGTATCACTTTTTCCAGCTCCCAAACCTTGCGTGAGTGGGGTCTGATACTGGAGAATCCCTGAGATCAAGAGTGCGTGGACACCCAGCCTGGCTTTCCCTCTGGATAACGCTCCTGAGTCTGCGACCCTCAAGAGGACACTGACTTCCTGAGGGGCGGCGAAGATGACTGGAGGGTGGGCCTCTTTGGAGACGCAACCCCATCTCCAGTGGCTGCAGTGAACTCAAGATAAGGTTAAGGTGCTGGCCCCAGGACACACAGGCCAACTGCCTGGGGAGATGAAGGCAACTAGGCCAAGTGGCCCCAGTCTCTGCCTTTAAGGGCAAGGATTGTTGGTGGTGTGGGACACTTGTAGAGAAAGTAAATCTCTACTTTTTTGCCCCGGATGATGGGGCTCTGGCCCCTCTCCCGGTCGGCTACTGCATGGCCTTGTGGATGGGCACATTACTGGCCTGCTGTGTTGTCCCACTGCCTGTCTGTACACGGGAGTAGGAAGAAGGCGGTAAACAAGGATGGAGTGGACTAATTCAGCCTAAAGTTAGGGCCATACCTTGTTTAACCCCTGTGCTGACATTAGCACACCCCAACTCCCTTTAAACAAGTAAAGAAACTCAGGCTTAAAGAAGAAAACTACACATTAGACATCACAGAACCCATAAGGGCTCATAGTCTATTTCTTTCTCATGGTTCTTTCAGACTCTGGGTATCCCAAGATCACTCTGGAGTTTGGACCCTGGTAAAGCTTTTAACCTGGAGCTTTTGGGTATGTGATTTTACCACACAGAGTGACAATGACACTGGCCCTCTTGGAGCATGTGTGAACATTCTGTAAGATAGTGTACTTGGCACCCTACTGCTGTGCTCCGGTTTATTAATCATTGCTGCTACCATTATCATTGGGCAGGTTTCCAGGAATGGGCAGTGCCCAGGCTGCTGGGGAGAGGCAATTCCAGCCTTCCCACACCTGTAGCCCATGGGTGAGTCCCCAGAAGTTACTGTTTAAACAGGAGATGACAGTTGGGGGTGGGTAGGGGTCAGGTCTCAGCACTGAAAACGGACACATGCCACAAGGGCCTCTGGATCAGCCAAATGGAACCAACCTGGCGCTGTTGTTCCCTTAACCTCTCCTCCAAACCCCTCCCTCTCCTTAAGTGCTGAAAAGTACAGAAGTAGTGGCCCTATATCCCTGGGTTGGTTCTTGCCCACCCCATAGTACAGTAACAGGGCTACTTACCAGTTTTCGGAGGGCTCCCTCATCCAGCCCAGCTAAGGCCTCATCTGCCATCATGCTGGCCTCTAGCTCCTTAAAGTGTGTCAGCTCCTGGTGGCACTCAGGGACTTCTGCAAGAGGCAGACATGAGTTAGATTACTGGAGCTTGTAGACATCTCAGTCCTTTGGGTTTTATGCCTGTTACCCTCTCTAGCCCATGAGCATTCGTTTCTGTTCTATCCTCCCCTGCCATGCTGAAAAACTCACTAGCCAAGAATAGGTATTCCTGTTCCAGCCTTACCAGCTTAACTGCCAGTCTGCCCTGTGGTCTAAGTTGGCATCCTGACTGAGCCCCAAACAAGGAGGGCATGGCCCTGGATTGAGAAAAGGAATCAGATCAGCAAAGCCCACCCAAGCTGTTTACCACCAGGGGGTACAAGCCATTCTTTAGCTTCCTGCCACAGCCACTCATCTTTTAGGCTTGCCCAGCCTACCCCTCTACCTGTCCTCTCTCCACAAGCTGGGCATCAGGCTGTGGGCTGAGCCCATGTCTTGCAGCTACTGTCACTCACCCTGTAGGTACAGGGAGCTACTTGTGTCTTATCGGTTCTGGGAGCCAGCCTTCTGTGCATATCCATTCTCACTCCTTTCCTCTCTGTAACACCAACTAACCTGACCTCCTGGAACCAGGTGTCCAGCTCTCCCTGTCAGTTCACACACTTAGAACTCACTCACAGTTCACCTCCCAACTGGAAGCTGACCCACCCAACCTCTAGACTTCAGTCAAACGCAAAAGATGGGAGAGGGCCAAAGATTCATCGTGGGGGGTCAGTGAAGCTCAGACTCCAAGGGCAGGAAGTCTAATGTGAACCCTGGTTACTTCTGCCCTCCGAAGTCCCCTCCCCAAAATGCCACCAAGACTTCAGGATGTTTGTTTCCTGTCCAATTGCTGTCCATCTAAATGGATCCCTAAATCTGGTGCCAGTCTTCTACCCCAACTCTCCTTCCTGGAGCCCTGGAGTCTCTGAAACTAGAGAATCCATGGCCTAGCACACCTGGATGTTTAGTTAATATGATGACTGAAATGGCCTCAGGACCCCCACCTCCTTTGATTCATGCAGAAATCATCCCTTCTCTCTACAGTCACTTAGTGTGAGTCACCCCATCCGGTGAATGGGTCTGGGGGAGCCCTAATATACACTAATTGGAGTTTGAAGAACCCCGTCTGTCCAAGTGACTGCTTGAGCTTGCCAACCATTCTTAGGGTCGTTGCCTCCTGATCTGGCTACTCTGTCTGGGGTAACTCCTCCTCCCCAGTGTCATTTAATGGTCACCACCAGTCTTAGATATTGTGGACATGCTATGCTTCCTCATGTTGGGCAAGGGTGTCCCTAGTACCACTCTGCTCAGAAGTCCCATGGCTTCATGCTACACAGTTTGAGGTCCTGGAGACTGTTAAGGCCCTGCGAGAGTGGGGTCAGATCTGGGAAAGCTCAGTTCCCCACAGATTAGTGTCTCTGAGGATCGTGGAGCCTCTTCGAGGTCCATAGGTGCCTCGCCAAGGTCTCAGAACCTTAATCCTGTGACTTGAAGCTCCCATAATTTGGTTGGGGCTTCCGGACCTGGGAGTTCCAGAATCCCTGTCCAGATACCCAGGTTTCACCACCCCACCCTCCCGACTCATCTTGGCACCTAGGGTCTCCCCGAGATACTCACACCCACCTCTCAGTCCGACTCTTTTCCGTGCGGGTTCCTGTTAGTTTGCTCGGGACCCGGCAGATGCAGAGGAGACGGGCGGGCGGGAGGCACCACAGCCCGGGATCCCAAGCAGGTTCAGCAACGTCCCCTGGACTCTGCGGCAGACGCCTGTCCCGCGGCGCCAGCCAGCTGGCTGGCCCCGCCCTGACAAGCAGTCCCAACCAATTCCCTGTTGGGTCCTGCCCCTGCTCGGGTCCTATTGGGAAAATTCAATTTTTTAGGTCCCGCCCCCGCCAAACTCCTGCCCGGCACTGTCTAGGAATGTTGGGTAGTGTAGTCTCTGGGGCTGCTGCCGGGGTGTCCTTGACCTCCTCGGGTGGGCTTCGGCAGGACGCAGGCTCTAAGCCGAAGTCCAGGAAGGTGCCACAAGCTGGGCAAATAGCCTGGGATCGTGTAAGCCCTGAGAGGTCCGGACAGGCCCTTCCCTCCCTCCTCTTTGTTCCTGAGACCACATCCTTTCTCCGGACTCCACCCACTACTGGCTCCGGTATACAGGCTTGCTCCGCCAACGCTCACAGAGCGCTTTCGGGACACCTGGTCTTTGCCGTCCCAGGGAAAGCACTGGGTGACTAGCAGCATCTTGACCTTGTATCGAGTCGCCAAGGACCCTCTGAGATGGAACAGGATCAATCATATCGGTAGTTCGTCTCCCCCTGCCCATAACAGCATGCTCTCCCAAACCCTTTAAAGTCTGCCTCTGGGAGCCGGGTAGTCCTAAACAGGGACTATGAACTTAACAACCCTCAAGAAAACAGAAGGCTCCAAAGAGCCAGATATTCCCAAGATCAAATAAGGAGTCAGCCAGAAGACACAAGAGCTCAGACCCAGTCGAGAAAGCCACCCCGCACGTCCGGCCCTGGAGGCTGTGGAGCCGCCCTACCGGTCTTGGTGGAGACAAAAATGGGGTGGAGCCTAAACTGGGATGGAGCCTGGCCAGATAGTCTGGAATCCTACTTAATAAGTAAAAACTGTAAGTCAAATAAAAGCTATAAAGCACCAATTTATTTATTTTGTGTGTGTCGTGTGCCAGATTATAATATCCATAATAAATAAATGAGATTTGAATTGTCCGACTATACAGATGAGGACAAAAGCCTATAGATAACCGGGCTGCAGTTCATACCACCTAGCCTTGATTCTAATCTGCGCTTCTAATCTCTATAACGTGGAATTGTGGGAACTGAGGTGGGTCCTGTTGTCTCTGAGAGCTCCAGGTCATATGTCTCCAAGACCACCCTATATACACCTAAAGAAAGTCCCTGCGTCCATACCGAGTCTTTTCTATGTGTCATTAGTTTCCTCCCACCCCTCAAGAGATGGTCCTTTCATCTTGTATACTGGGAAGTGAGATCCAGAGAAGGAAGCCACTTGCGGGTGAGGCAGAAGAAGTACCCAGCGTGGAGGTTGGTGTTCCAAGCCCTTTCCACTTGGCCTAGATGCCAGCTAACTCTCTAGAACCAAGGCAAGATCAGGAGTACTGAAAACGTTTCATCCTTGGGGACCGACCCTTCCCTCTGGACACACCTAACTCTCCGATCTGCTTGGGTGGGAGCTGTTTGCACCAGTGAACCGCCTGCTCGGCGCTAAAGACCAGACCTCCCATTTAGAGCTTGTGCTCCCTCACCCTGGCCTAGGCATGTCAAACCCTGGCGGGCCTCCAGGCTGACCGACCCTGCCTCTTTTTCTTCCTTCTTGCAAAGGATGGTGCCATGCAAGGGGTGTCTGGTGGTGATGGTGGTGATCTGGGAATCAGAGGGCGACCCAGGGAAGGTGGTGAGGAATTTTATAACCAGAGGCGGGGAAGAGGAATGTCCAGCAGGCACTCTATGTCAGATCACCAAGATAACCACTATGTGAGATAGCCTGACTCTACAAAGAGAACACCGAGACCCAGGGAGGCAAAGGAGCCATCACGGTGGAATTCTGCCCAGAGCCAAAACACCTCTCCTAACCTTGTTGTTTCTAAGATGGAAGAAATCTTGGAGGGCTTCTCCAAGGTGGTGATGTACTAAATTTAATTGAAGATGAATACAAAGAAACTCATTCGATGGAAGGACATTTTTTGGAAGAGAACATGTATGAGCAAAGGCTGGGAGGCTTGTGAGCCAGAAAAGGAGGTGAAGGGGCTGTGGGTAGAGTAGGAAATAAGGGTGGTGCTATTTGTGAAGAGCTTTGAGTGCCAGGTGAGAAGGATGAATGCATTTTGAAGGCACCTGGGAGGCCTGAGTTTCTATGTGCTCAGTTGTAAAAAAAAAAAACGCAGGACTGACTGATGACTGAGTGACTGGCTCCCAGTCCTCCAAAGTGCTATAACAGGAAAGCTCTAGATTCTTCCATATCCAACCCCATCCTGGCAGAGTTGGGGAGGAGTGGCTGAAACAGCTCATGGGCCAAGGGTAATATTTTGCTCCAAAGCCCAAGTCCAAAAATGATGATTTTTACCAAGCTGGCAGCGTTGGTTCCCTGACTCACTCTGGCTTCTCTCCCACACCCCCCATCACACCTGGGGCCAAGCAAGAGGCAAGAAAAGTTATGTTTTCTGGTCCTGGTTCTGCCCTATTCAAGGCCTCAGGCTTCTCAGAGCCTTAGTTTCTCTCTCTGCACAATGGAGGTGTTTTGGGGGGAGCTCCTTAAGCATCCTGTCCACTCTGGACAACATATTATCACAAGCCATTCAGGAAGATCTTAACCTTAGGCTATGCCTATAAGTGGCTATGAGGCTAGCTGAGGCCTGACCCTTGGAGTGTGAGGTGGTCTAGGAGGCCATCGAGCAACGGAAAGAATTGGGGAGTGTGTGTGGGGGTTATGACTGATGGTACATCAGAAGCAGGAGGTGAGAAGGTATCTAGATTCCAATGGCTGTTGAGAGCAAAGCTTAGGTTTGTGTCCAGGAGGCCGGAGGAAAGGCAGACAGTGAGAGCAGGAGGCAGTGAAGGAAAGCAATGAAACTAAAAGGGAACAGTCAGGCAAATAAGGCTGGATGGACCAAGGCTCTGAGAGAGAACCTTGATGGGGCCTGCTGGGCCCTTCCTCTTCAAGGGCGGAGCTGGAGGCCCCCAAGGTCACATCCAGCAACTTGAGGAGCAGCACTGATGACCTGTTTCTCAAACCGGTTTGTCAAGGTCATCACATCCATGATGTCATCTAGCTGTTGTGTCTCTGGGCAACTGTGTTTGACAAACTTCTGTCCTTGGAGGAGAGGAGGAGCTATGAAACACCTACTGGGCAGAGTGGACATCAGAGGAACAGCTCCAGAGACAAAGGGGGGGGCTTCATGGGGGCCAACTGAGACCTCTTAGGACTTTTAAGGGGTTCCTGGTGCTGGGAGAAGGAGGGTTCATTGGGATACATATAATTTGAACCCTGGTCTGAAATACATGTGGGGCGATTATATCATAAGGGCCCTTAAAGCTGGAGTCCTGTAAGACGTCACCCTTACAGAGATGAGGTGGTCCCAATGAGGCTAAGTCCTCTGACACCCACAACTCAAACTTAGAACCTTGCTCCTAATCACTAATCAGCCACCTTTTGGGAGGCTGGCCCTTGTGATACTTTGTCAGATTTTTAAAACTAATTCTCTTACTGCTTATGAATGCAGGGACTGGGTCTTGCCATCCCTAAGTTTTAGATGAGCATTTCATGATACAGGTAGGTAACCTGAGTCCCAGAGAGGGCAAGGAACAGGCTTCAAGTCACACAGCAAGTCAAGAGTAGAACCACTATGGACCCCAGCATTGTAAACACCTTCTTTCTTTTCTCAGGGACTAATCCAATCAAGCACACAAAATAACATCAATCCTGGCACATACTGAGCACCTACTATGTATACTTCAGTTGTTTATGCCTGGATACAACTCTGTCAAGTAGGTGCTGGGATATGTCCATTTTACAGAATAAAAACAACACTAAAGTGTAGAGACAGGAAGATCCTTATCCAAGTTGACATAGCAAGTTATGGAGAGCTGGCATTTGAATGCAGATGTGTGGGCTTTTCTCCTTCAGCAGATCCACTAACCTTTAATGGATGCATAAAGAGCCCTATATGGGAAGGCAGATGGCTCCCTCACAGGCTCTGGAGGCAAGCAGTCTAGACTGCAAGCTTCTGTGCAAGGCTGGCCCTTTGGGGGCTGGTAGGGAAGTGCTAAAACTGCAGAAGGGTCTCTGAACCTTCCCATAGGAGGCAGCGGTGGTGGGAGGGAATGCTTAGCACCGACCTCAGAGCCAAGTGTAGACGTGGCTGCTGGACCAGTTGCAGGCAGGGTGGGGCCCAAACCCACATCCAGTCTCCCAGCCATGCTCCTGTGTTCCCAGCCATTCGCTTGCCAGCCCAGGCCCTGCCTGCTCCTCTCACTCCCCATCTGGATTTGAGATGAAGACTTTGAGCCTAATAATAGCCAAATGGCAGACAAGGCAGTGCCGGAGCTATAGCCAGGGGGAGGCTAGGGCCCCATCATCTCATGCTGGCCTTGAATAGACTTCAGAACCTTAAAAATATAGAAAGTGCTTGTGGGAAACTCAAAGCTCAGTCTACAGTAACTCCGATTATATTCCCCATGATCACTCAATGGGATAAGGCAATTATGAGTCCTTTTGATGGACAGAGCGACTGAGAGCCACACAGTTAAGCAACTTGCTCCCGATGACAGCTAAATCTGGCAGCCAACAGTTGCTTAGTCCCCTGTGTTCTGTGTCCCTCTGAGTCCTGTGCTAAGCAGAAGCAAGGCTTTTTATTGTCCACAGCCATGCTAAGCAATTTCCAATTGAAGTCACACAGCATTAGAGGTAGGCTCTAAGTTGTTAAGATGTGTAATTAATAAGGATCAGAAAGAAGAGTGACTTGCCCAAAGTTACACAGCTATGGTGGTGGGAGTTGGGGCCCAAACCCAGGATGATTCTGACATCCTTACCTTAACTTCTGGAATATAAGACAAGCCGTGACAAATGCCTTGAGTCTGCCTCCTACCCCGTGGAATGGTGGTTGCTGGTAGTACTGTTCATCTTACCTTTTATTTTACAATTCCTGTTTTGGTTATTCTCATCCATTGAAAGAGCTCCAAAGGTCTGAGTTCATGGTCACTGACCAAGGCCATCCACTCTCCAGCTAGGTAACTCTGGTGCAGGAGCACAAGGCTGTGGGTTCTATGAAACAGTTGCATTCATAAGTCACTGCCCTCTTGGTCCAGTCTTGTTCATGTGATATGGGATCTGCAACACTCTCATGTAGCCCTCATTCTGACCTAGGAACCTAGGGGCCAGTACTTCATTTTTTAAAAATTTTTCCTATTTTTAAATTTTTATATGTATTGGTGTTTAGCCTGTATGTCTGTGTACTGTGTGTGCATGCAGTGCCCCAGGAGGCCAGAAGAGGGCGACAGATCCCCTGGAGCTGGAGTTACAGATGGTTGTGAGCAGCCTGATGTGTGTGCTGGGAACAGGACCCAGGTCCTCCACAAGAACAAGTGCTCTAAACCTCTGAGCTTTTTCTCCAGCCCTAGTGGCCAGTATTTTAAATGGCATTGGGATGAAGTCATTCTCTGTGAGCCAGCCATCCACATGGTTCATGCATTGGTGTCTCTCAGCTTTCATAGTCGATTGGCTTCTCTGTGCAGCCCTTCAACTTGTCCATGTGTGCCTAGGATATCTTGGTGCATTCATGGCACACCAAGCCACCAGCAAGTTATGAAACAGGTAGATTCAGGACTCAGAACCATGGCCGCAGCAATGACACCTGTGCTTCCTGCCAGTTTTGTTTGTTTGTTTGTTTATGTTTATTTATTTAGGTGTTTGAGACAGGGTTTCTCTGTGTAACACTGGCTTTCCTGGAACTCTCTTTGTAGACCAGGCTGGCCTTGAGTTCAGAAATGGAGGGTGGGAGGGCCGGCTCCTCAGTGAGAGTCTGTATTGAGGGAGAGGCCTTTGCAGTAAACAGGCAGAATAGTTAGTCCTCCAGGCTTGTCCTTCTTTTTTCTTATCATATCTACAGGTGTATCAAGAGAGGCATGTCTTTAGGTTGTAAAACAGGATTTTCTCCTTTCCAGGTCTCCAACCTTGTCTGGGCAATGGAAGCACCTGCTGTCTGCATCAGACAGAGTTTTCAACCACTGACCCAAGTCATTTGGAAGCTGGTTGCCACACTGTCTCAGAGGAAGCTCACATTCTGAGAGTCATACTCTGAAACGAGCCCAGGGAAGTGGGCAGTTGCAGAGGTCCCCTTTCATCACTTTCCTTCCTGCCTGGTGCCCTCTATCTCTAAGTTAAGACTAGGATCCTACCTGTACTGGCTAGTTTTTATGTCAACTTGATCCAAGCTAAAGTCATCTGAGAGGAGGGAACCTCAATTGAGAAAATGCCTTCATAAGATCATGCTTAAGGCAAGTCTGTAGGGCATTTTCTTAATTAGTGATTTATTAAAGAGGGCCCAGCCCATTGTGGGTGGTGTCATCCCTGGGATGCTGGTTCTGGGTTCTATAAGAAAGCTGGCTGAGTAAGCCAGGGGAGCAAGCTGATAAGCACCTCTCTATGGCCTCTGCATGAGCTTCTGCCTCTGGGATCCTGCCCTGTTTGAGTTCCTGTCCTGTCTTCTTCCTTCAGTAATGAACTGTGATGTGGAAGCATAAACCAAATACTTTCCTTCCTAACCTGCTTTCTTCAGTTATGGTGTTTCATCAAGCAATAGAAATACTAAGAGGACACTACCTCTATTTTCTCTGAGTTCAAAGGGTGAGAGAGAAGTGGGTAGGAGAGGTGAGGGCAGCAAGGGTTGGACTGAACAGTCCCTGCAGGCAGCGCTGCTACAAAACATGGTGATCTGGGCCAGCAAGATGGCTCAACAGGCTTGCTGCCAAGTCTAATGACCTGAGTTACGATTTTCAGAATCCCTGTGGTGAAAGAAGAGAACTTCTGGGGGCTGGAGAGATGGCTCAGAGGTTAAGAGCACTGACTGCTCTTCCAGAGGACCTGAGTTCAATTCCCAGCACCGGCATGGCAGCTCCACAACTGTCCAGTTCCAGGGGATCTGATACCTTCACACCAATGCACATAAAATAAAATTAAATAAATTTAAAAAAAAAGAAGAGAACTTCTTCCACAAATTGTCCTCTGACTCCTCCCTACACACAATATACATACACATTAACTGAATAATGAGTTAAATAAAGGTAGTAAGTATTCCAAGGTGAAGGAACTGAGAGCTAACTTGTGTTGGCCTGTGATCTGCACAGCCTTGAAGCCGGTCCTGTCTGGACAAAGATAAGAAAAAGAGTCTTTAGAACAGGTGGTGGTGGTGCATTCCTTTAATCCCAGCACTCAGGAGGCAGAGGCAGGTGGATCTTTGTGAGTTGGGAGGCCAGCCTTATGTACAGAGTGAGTTTCAGGACAGTCAGGGCTACAGAGAAACCCTGTCTTGAAAAACAAACGAAATAAATAAATAAATAAATAAATAAATAAATAAATAAGCATGCCTTTAGCCCCAACACTTGGGAGGCAGAGGCAGGTGAATTTCTGTGAGTTAGGGGCCGGTTTGGCCTACAAAGCTACACAGAGAACCCCTGTCTTGGGGTGGGGAGGGGTTGCTTTCAGGATGCTGAGAGCCATGGAATGTTTTTGAGCTAGGTCTAATTAGATCTTATTTGCTTAAGCCTTAATTGTCAGCACTAAACCACATGGAATGGTGTGTGACTCTGCACAGGTAGCCTGCTTCATTATTTCCCTTTGTGATTTACTTACTGTTCAAGCCACCTTCAGCAGCTCCTGCTCTGTAGCAGACTCAACCCAAACTCTCTGACTAGACAGACCCACAAAGTTCTTCAAAATCTTCCTTCACTGGATGTAAATGGATGTCAACACAGGCTGAAGCCCAGAGATAATGAACTAACTGAAGATCATCTGACTGTACAGAAATGCACACTGGCTGTGGAATTCCTCTCCCCCAAGGTCGGCCTACCCAGCCCCAGAGGAAGATGCATTTTCACTGTGCACAGGGTGTCTCCCAACCTAGTTTTGAGTCATACACAGTGGGTCAATATATGCTTGTGGTGGTATGTTCCTCCTGGGGCGCATATCAGCTAGGGCAAGGTGTGTCATTATAGGCCTTGGAGGGTACCATGCATTCACGTGGTGCACATTCCCGCAGGCAAATACACGCAGAAAGTAAATAAAAACAAAAATAAAGGCCTTTCCATAGCATCTGCTGAAGCTCCTGAAAATTAACGTGTGCAACCTCAGTTCCATCAACAGCAGTTATTACCAGAGCAGATTTAATTGTTCTTTGTTCCCTCGGACTCTGGAAGGGTCTCCATGAAGTCAGTGGTAAAGTGGTCTTTCTCAAAACAGGTCTGGAACAAGGCCTGACATCAAAGAAGTGGAACAGCTCTCATCTGTGGGGCAAATGAGATGCTTGGATTCTCAAAAAAAACCTTTCCCCGGAGGCTGTTGTTGCTGCTGGAGACAATGATGGGACCTGCGACTGGTCAGCTCATTTGCAATTAGACAGTAATTCCTCACCAGCTGATTGATGCAAAGAGGAGTGGGAAGGGATCAGGGATCCCAGAAATCGGGTGTCTTAGTTACTATTCTATTACTGTGAAGAGACATCATGACCAACACAGCTCTTATAAAAGAAAGCATTTAACTGGGGGGCTGGCTTACAGTTTCAGAGGTTTAGTCCATTATCATCATGGTGGGAAGCATGGCAGGCATGGTGCTAGAGCAGTAGCTGGGAGCTACATCCTGATCTGAAGATACACACACACACACACACACACACACAGAGAGAGAGAGAGAGAGAGAGAGAGACAGAGACAGAGACAGAGAGAGACAGAGAGAGACAGAGAGAGAGACAGAGAGAGAGACACACACAGAGAGAGGCAGAGACAGAGACAGAGACAGAGATAGAGACAGAGACAGAGACAGAGAGAGGACTGGACCTGGTGTGGGCTTTAGAAACCTCAAAGCCCAGTACAGTGACATACTTCCACCAACAAGGCCACACCCCCTAATCTTTCTCAAATAATGCCACTCCTTGATGGCATTCAAATACATGAGTCTATGGGGCCATTCTTATTCAAGCCACCACGGGGAGGGGGGGGGGCTCAAAATTTCCAAGGAAATTATTGAGAGAAGGTCATGAGTAATCCCCAGGATAACTTTTGGGAAGCCCTTCTGTGTTACTGAAGGAGACTTAAATGCCCAAAACCCCCCTAAAAGGGTTTTGGTTCCTTTAAGAAGTGAGTGTGCCTAAGAAGGCTGCAGAGGGTGGGAGAAAGGAACTGGACTGGACTGTTGGGGGGTCATACTGTTGTACTCCCCAGGACACTACACTTTGGGGTGTTAAGGAAGGTTCTGAATTGGAGGCATAGCTCTGTGGCAGAGTAGCTGCCTAGTAACCAGGGACAAGGACATAGGCAGAACCTATCTTCCATTCCAGTGGCAACTATAACAAACAAACAAAAACCACTTTTTGTATTGTGTTGTTTTTGTGAGACAGGGTCTCACTATGTGTCTCTCTGGTTTTCCTGAATTCACTTTGTAGACCAGGCTGGCCTTGCACACACAGAGATCCATCTGCCTGCCTTTCTCTGCCTCTCAAATGCTGAGATCAAAGGCTTAGGCCACCACACCCAGCTCACTTTTGTTTATAAATACCAGAAACTTCGCTGTATTACCCAGGGCAAAAGCGGGTCTTCATTGGAAGGCCACCATCAGAAGAGGCACCAAAATTGCAGAGATCCCGGCTGGGCATGGTGACACATACTTGCCATGTCAGCACTAGGGGCTGAAAGCAGGAAGGTCAAGAGTTCTCAGGGATTTGAGAATCACCTGGGCAAAGAGGAACTAGGAGACAGACGGATCCCTGACAGGCAGACAGAGAGGAAAGGGAGCCATAGATAGTTAATAACAATAGGAAGTCCCTGGTTCTTCCTTGTCTTCCTGACTTGAGACAATGGCCTGGCTGGGTTTTTCTCTGGCTAGCAGGGCCCCGCTTCCTGATGGCCCTGCCAGGGTGACTATATAGATTCTGACTGGTCCTGAACATGTCCTGAGGTTGTCAGCTCCCCTTTCTTTAAGCTGAACAATCCAAAATTAAGAAAAGGGGATCTTTTCCAGGCTACCAAAAAACACTTAAAACCCTAGGCCTCCAGGAAAAGCATGGCTTTTGAATTCTGAGTTCCTTCTTTGCTCACAGGAAGTCTTTGTGTGTCTTGGTCTCTGTGTATACAGACATACTTCATAAAGCTTGTTACCTGTCACTATCTGCTGGGTCTGAGAACTTTCCTGTCTCTTAGTTCTTTAACTGAAGAAGAAAATAAGCCGCATCAAGCTTCCTACACAGTTATAGCTACAGGAGAGACCGGTCTCAAAACAAAACAACAAAAACACCAACCTAAAACCCAACCAAACAAAAATGATTATGGGGTTGAAGAGACAGCTTTAGTGGTTAGAAGCACTTGCTGCAACCGACATGGTTGAGTTCCCAGCACCCACAACTGCCTGTAACTTCAGCTTCAGGAAATTTGATGCCCTCTTTTGGCCTCCATTCGTATCTGCATACACACACATTCACACACACACACACACACAATATTAAGTAAATAAAATATAAAAAGGTAACAATTTGAAAATAAAAAAGAGGGTCAAGTTAAGAGCCTGCACTGATCTTCCAGAAGACCCAAATTTGGTTCCCAGCTGTAAGCCACATGTAACTCCTGACCCAGGCAGGATCTCATGTTTCTAACTCCACAGACTCCTGCACCCACCTACTCACATCCACACACTGACATGCAAATAAAAATAAAGCACATCAGCCAGGCTGTGGTGCACACCCCTTTAATCCCAGCACTGGAGAGGCAGAGGCAGGGGAATCTCTGTGAGTTTGAGGCCAGTCTGGTCTACAGAGTGAGTTCTAGGACTGCCAGGGCTATACAGAGAAAACCTGTCTCAAAAACAAATAAAAAACGAAAAAGTAAGCCTTTAAGTAAGCCTTTAGGAAAAGAGAGAGAAGGGTCTTGCAAACTCATTATTGTTTGAGTTCACCTAAAATTGTTTTCTGGGATTTGACCTGGTTCAATAACTCTGTGAAACAAATCATGCTTAGCATGTGTGAGGTTCTGGGTTCAATTGCTACCCCCGCCCCCACGCACACATGCATGCATGTGCGCACTACTGACTGAAAAAGAAACTTATAGAGAAACTTCTAGGGCTAGTGTGTAGCTCAGTGGTGGGGTGCTATGGAATATTTTTGAGACCCTGAGTTCCATCTTTGCTGGAATGTGAGCTCTCAGCCTGCTAGGCTTGCATGAGGCAGGTGGTTCAAGAGGACACTGAGACAGATTACTGGGGACTATGGCATTAGGAGAGTTATCAATGCTATGGAAGACAGAGGGATAACAGTACGGCAGAGACTACAAGGAGAGTTCAGACTCCAGTACCAGAGACAGAAAGTAAGAATCAGCCTATGTAGCAGGAGAGGCAGTATTATTTTTCATTTCTGTGTATGGGAAAAGTTCACAGAAAAAGCCTGCATCTGGACTCTCTAAATTCTTAGACAGGAGGCAGGGAAGGAATCGGAACACCCCTTTAATGCAAGCTCATTTCCCAAGTGATATGTGGTGGCACTTCGCTCTGGGCTCACAAACAATGACATAGTATTCTAACATTACATTTTTTTTTTTGACAGTCTAACTATGCAGTCCTGGCTGTCCTGGAACTCACTCTGTAGACCAGGCTGGCTTCTAACTCATAGATATCCAAAGATACTCTACCACACCTGCCTCTAACACCTCTTTACACAGACCTCATACTAGGCTTCCTAGTATTTTACCCTTCTTTGAATTTCAGTTGTCCCTAGTTTGTAACTACCCAAAAATATTAAATGGAAAACACCAGAAGCAAACTTTCTGGGTAGCTAATGAGATCTCTGGTCATCCTGTCCCGAGTGTAAGTCATCTCTGTTCAGCATGTCCATGCTATATGGAATACTTTCCCATTAGTCATCCTGTAGTTTATGCTACCAGATCATCTGTCATATTGTCACAGTTGTTTAATTTAAAAACGCACGCATACACACACACACACACACACACACACACACACACACACACACACGTGCACATTCTCGAGTTCATGTATGCACATGTGTGTGTGGAGGCTTGAGGTCAACTTGAGGGGTGGCTCCTCAGGAGCTGCCAACCTTATTGTTTTCTGAGGAGGGTCTCTCACTGGAACCTGGGGCCTGGTGCTTTGGCTATGCTGCCTGGCCAGTGAAGCACCAGGGATTTCGCAGTCTCTGTCTCCCCAGCACTGAGATTAAAAACTCCAGCCACCAGTTTTTTATGTGGGTGTTGGTGATTGAATTCAGGTCCTTGTGCTTTTGAGCTAAGCTAATTACAGACAGTGATCTCCCTAGTCCTGTTACAATTCTGTTCAAATAACTCTTTTTCCAGATAGGGTCTCACTATGTGCCCCTGGCTAGGCCTGGAACTAATTATATAGACCAGGATGGCCTCAAACTCACAGAGATCTGCCTGCCTCTGTCTCTTGAGTTGGGATCAAAGGTGTGTGCCACCATGCCTGGCTTTCAAGTAATTTTTATTTTTCTTGATAATGGTCCCCAAACACAAAAGCAGCAATGCTGGCAATTTTACTGTAGTCTATTGCCACAGTTATATTTTTATTATTGTTGTTTTTACTCTTTCATTATGTATTATATACTGTTATATACATAAAAATCATAGAAAGTACAGAGTTAAAACATGGTTTATAGCGATTGTGAAAAGCATTCACCACAGATAAGGAAGGACAATTGTGTACTGACAAGATTCTTCAAGCATTCATACACATCTTATAGTTTATAGTTAGGGATTAAGAAATGGGTGGAGATTTTTTTCCTTCTCTTTTTTCTCTTAAATTTTATTTTATTTTGGGGGGAGTTACAAGGGCAGAGGGTGCATACGAAGTTGGGAAGAACTGAATGAGATGGAGATGTATGATGTGAAAGACACAAGGAATAAATAAAAGGGAGAAAGAAAGTCGCAGAGCTGATGGGGTGGAATGTTTCTCTATTTTTCTCTCATGAACACACGCACACACAAGACTCTGTATACAGCCCAAGTTCGTCTCAAATCCACTAAGGAGACTAGCTTGGGCTCAAGCTACAGATATTCCTGCTTCTGCTTCCCCAGTGCTGGAATCAAGAGTTCAAGGCTAGCCTTGGGTACACAAGGAGTTTGAGGCCATAGGTTCTTAAGCCTTCTGGGAGGGCTGTGGCTTTAGATTCCAGCAGTTCTTTAGGGCCCACCTGGAGAAGGCAATAAAAGTCAGCCTTAGGCTGTTGTCATCAATTATTGCTCAGGTGCTACCTGGGCAGAACCCAGCCTACAGCTGCCTTTTCCTCCCCTAGAGATGGGCCTGGGAAACCCAGTCATCTGACTTGCTGAGGGGGATATGGAGCTTTCCTGAGTTGATGTCAGAGACCACTGGGTTGAGCTTTCTGAGCTTTGAGTAAACAGGTCCCAGAACTCAGCTTTGTGGCCCCAGGATAGGAGTAGCTGACATTTCTTGACTCTGTAGGAGTTCCAAGGTGCCTTCACCTTTATCATGTGGATCATCATGATCTCCGATAAAAAGCTAAGAATAAGCAGTGGCTGTGGTGGCAGGCGCCAACTCTAAAACTCAAACCCAGAGGACTCAAGCTGAGTTTAGTGAGGTCACTACTTGTACCTCCAATGTGTTTGTTTTTACGTTTATTTTATTATCTTTAAATTACTTTGTTATGACACACACACACAGAAACAGAGAAGAGAGACTGGGAGCATGCAGGCCATCTGTGGAGGTCAGAATATAACTTTCAGGAGTCACTTTCTCCTTCTACCTGGGTTCTGGGGCTCAACACAGGTGGTGGGGCTTGCTGAGCAAGAACTTTTACATTCTATACCATCTCACCTGCCTTTTACTTGGCTTTTAAAAATTGTCTCTTAGAATGTGGCAGCATACACTATAACCCCAGCATCTGGGAGGAAGTGACAGGAGGATCAGGATCAAGGAAAACTCTCAGCTACAGAGTGAATTCATGACCAGCTTGGACCATATGAAATGCTGTTAAAAAATAAAAATCATGTCTCAAAAAGCTCAAAGTGAAGTCAGTTTAGGTGACTGGTTGAAAGTAAGTACAACCTCTTGTCTTGTAATTAAGTACACATGTATCAGATATCTATATCTCTCTGTCTCCCTCTGAAACAGAGTCTCGGTATAGACAAGGCTGTCCTTGCACTCTCGATCTTCTTAGCTTCAGAATCAGGCCTGTGTCTACCACCTATGGTTACCGTAGCAGCTCTTGTAGTAAGACAAACATATCTTGAATACTCTATGGAGGGTAGCAGTTTCCTTTTTCAGTGATGAAACACTGTTAGGAGGAAGGCAATCTCTACTTCTCTCACTACTACCGGAGGAGGAAAGACCTCCTGTTCACCACCCACAGGTTCCAGGTGTCATTCAGCACCTTAAGGCATACTGAGTAATAGCTCACAAGGCTCCAGCAGGAACTAGTCTCAACAGGACTCTCCTTGTGTCTCCCAATCTTATGGAATGACATCACAGGGAAGGCTTGGCCAGCAGGAGGAGGAAATCATGTTGGTGAGGACAGACAGAAGCTTATGGGCATGAGCAAACAGACCACAGATGGGTGCAGGCCAGAGCTGGGCAAGGCCAGGGTTGGGGCTGCAGACCTAATAATGGTAACCCCGGTCAGTTTCATAAGCATAGGCCCCCGTTAGCATCATCAACACTGAATAGTAAGGTGGTGTATTCATTATTTCTCTTGCTGTGAAAAAGACACCATGACCAAGGCTGTTTATATATAAGGAGTGTATTTGGGCTTAAGATTCCAGAAGGTTAGCCGGGCGTTGGTGGCGCACGCCTTTAATCCCAGAACTTGGGAGGCAGAGGCAGGCCGATCTCTGTGAGTTCAAGGCCAGCCTGGTCTCCAGAGTGAGTGCCAGGATAGGCTCCAAAGCTACACAGAGAAACCCTGTCTGGGGAAAAAAAAAAAAAGAATTTATATAAAGGGGCTGGAGAGATGGCTCAGAGGTTAAGAGCACTGACTGCTCTTCCAGAGGTCCTGAGTTCAATTCCCAGCAACCACATGGTGGCTCGCAACCATCCATTATGAGATCTGGTGCCCTCTTCTGGTGTTCAGATATACATGGAAGCAGAATATTATATATATAATAAATAAATAAAATCTTTAAAAAAATAATTCTTTAAAAAAAAAAAAGATTCCAGAAGATTAGAGTCCACGGTGGAGAATCAGGAAACAGAGGGCTCACATCATGAACCATGCAGAGAGAGTGAAGTGGGAATGCTGAGACGCTTCCTCCAGAAACGCTACACCTGCTGTTGTTTAGTGGAGACAGGAAGGAAAGTCACACCATACAACAAAATCATGTGGGAGGGAGGTTTACTGGGGGAGGGGAAGACAGAGGGTGCAGAAGAAGCCTCTGTCTGGGGAGAGAGAGAGGTGGGAGGGGCTTGCCTTTTTTGGCTAAAGCTGACGATGAATTCTGTCAGGACCCTGAGTGCTGGCCAGTGTAAATGCCTGAGTACTAAGCAGTGCATGCAGCACAGGGAGTGCTGCATGCACTAAGATGGCTGCAGTTGAGGACCCTGGGGCAGGCCAGCGTAATTCCTGAATGCTAACCATAGTTCCTAGGCCTTCCCAAACAGTGCCACCAACTGGGAACCAAGTGTTCAACTGCCAGAGTCTATGGGGGATGTCTTAGTTAGGGTTCCTATTGCTGTGTTGAAACACCATGACCAAAGCAACTTGGGAGGGAAGGGTTTATTTGGCTTATGCTTCCATGTCACAGTTTATCATCAAAGGAGGTCAGGACAGGAACTCAAACAGGCAGGGATCTGGAGGCAGGAGCTGATACAAAGCCATGGAGTGGTGCTGCTTAGTGGTTTGTTCCCCCTGATTTGCTCAGCCTGCTTTCTTATAAAACCCAGGACCACCAGCCCAGGGGTAGCCCCACCCACAATGGGCTGGTCCCTCCCCCATCAATCACTAATTTAAAAAATGCACACTACAGTCTTATCTAAAGCCTGATCATGGAGGCATTTTTTTCAATTAAGGGTCCCTCCTTTCAGATGACTCAAGCTTGTGTCAAGTTGACATAAAATTAGCCAGCACGGGATATTCTCATTCAAACCACTGCAGGTATATTCATTCCTACTTGTCGATTAGGATGATAAAGCCCACTAAGATCACGGAGCTACACAAAATCATACTACGAGTCTTAATTCAGTGCTCACTCCACAGGGCTCGCCACACAGTGAGCAAGCTGATGACATTTGTGGGATAAAAGAAGAAGGTATGCTGTTTGGTAACACGTTTTAAAAACTGTTCATGATGAGAAATTTACATCTGTGCCAGGTGTTCATAATCTCCTCCAGCCTCACCCCAAGACACTAATTACAAAGCCATAGTTAGCAAAAGAGAAACCCAGTTGACCCTCCTTTGAACCGTGTGATCCATGTTCACATGACCAGTAATAAATCTTAGACAGAGAGGAGCACTTGATCTAATGCACTAAGAAGGGCAGGCCATCACTTCTCTGATATTCTTCCCAGGTGTGCAAAGCTTCGGTCTAAACACAAGGGAAAAACCTCAGTCATTTAAATAGAGCAATGAGAGTCAATGTCATAACAGAAAGAGACCAACTCAGATTGGAGGCAAGGAAGACATCAGTAAGTGAAGGGTGGGATTCTGGATGCAATCTGAATAAAAATGGAAAGAACACAAAAATGATTGTGGCCCACCATGATGTCTCATGCTTGTGATCCTGGCAGGCTGAGGCAGGAGGATCACCATGAGTCTGAGGCCAGCCTAGGGTATAGAGCAAGACCTTGTCTCAAATATAAATAAATGGGGCAGGTGAGATAGTTCAGTAGGTAAAGGGTCTTGACATCAAGCCTGACAACTTGAGTTTGATCCCTGGGACTTACAAGGTGGAAGGAGAAAACACAAGGGTGCGGTACCCCAGGAGGCCAGAACAAGGCATTGGATCCCCTGGAGCTGGAGTTACAGGCTGTTAGAACAACTAGATATGAGTGCTAAGAACTCTGTTCTTCTGAAAGAGAAGTAGGTGCTCTTAACCACCGAGCTGTTTCTTCAGCCCCATGGACAAGGATTTTATGTAGCATAGGCTAGCCCTGAACTAATGATTCTCTTGCCTCTTTACCCCACTAAGACAGCAATTTCAAGCATGCTTCATCACGCCCAAACAAAATAAATTTTTGTTTTGTTTTGTGGGATTTGTTAGTGGTGTTATTCTTGCTTTTGAATCTTACTCTAGAGCTCAGGCTGGCCTGGGACAGATTATTTAGCCCTGTTTGACCTCAAACTCTTGGCAATCTTCCTGCCTCAACATCTAGAGTGCTATGACTAGTTATGAACTACCATGTCTACCTTTTTGTAAAAGTATAAAGTCTATCTCAGTTTTAAAAAAACTTTACAGATCTTGATGAATTAAGACAATAATATACAGATCTTCAGCCAACACCTTCCCATATACTGGGGCTGGTCTCTCAACTGACATCTGAGACCACTGATCTTAGCTTCAAGGTCCAGTTCAAATCCTATCACTTCCAAAAAAGCTGCCCTGATTTCCACAGACTTGCTGGCTTTCTCCCTGGACCCCCGTGGCACTTGTGCACATCTATTACAGCATAGTGGACATCAGAGTGACATCCCCCCAGCCCCCCACTTTTCTCCACTTCTCCCTCTTCTGATCCTTAACCATGAGGAGGTTCTTTCTGAAGCATTTTTATTATATTTGTTTATTTATTTACTCGTGTGTGTGTGGGGGGGTGCACTTTGTGTACAATTTGATGGAGTCAGTTCTCTCTTTCTACCATGTAGATCCCCAGGATTGAACACATGTCATCAAGTTTGACATTGGGCACTTTTGCTCCAGAAGCCCTATCACAGGCCTACTGTCTTGTGATAAATAAGCCTCGTAGTTGGTTGGTTCAAATGTAGATGAGTGACTCAGTTGGGGCCAATCACATGCCTTCCAAATTTGTTTTCTCTCTCATGCTGGAACCAAAAATTCCATAGTTGGTGGGGTCTCTAATTGCTGAAGCCATGAAATACAAAATATAGAGATGTTGGGCACAGGGTCCCTGCTAAAAGAGAAAGAAACCTGTTCTGTAGGTAGAATAATATGACCACTAATGAAAGGAAAGCTAAGAGAATTTGAGAGAGTAAAGAAATCCCTGATTCCATTTTTCCCTTGGTGCTAGGAGTTGAACCTAGACCCTCACTTATGCTAGGCAAACACAGTACTACTGAACTACATACAGCCTGGCCCTTCCATTTTTTAGATGCTTCAATTTATTTTTTATTAATTATTACCATCATTGCTATTTTTTGGAACAGGGTCTCCTGTACCCCTGGCTGAACTTGGGTTCCTCCTGCCTCCACCTCCCAGACGTTGGGTTACTGGAGTGGGCCATCATGCCTGGCTCTTTCACTTATTCTTGAAGTTTTATGTCCTTGCCACAGGGAGTGTATCCCTGTCAGATATCCCTGTGGCTGCAACATAGCTGCCAGGCTCCTAAGAATACTCCACTAAAACTTCCTTCCAACAGCTCTTTCATTTTTAAAGTTATGGTAACCAGAAAATTTTTTTGTGGCTCTCGACCCAAAGACAGTGAATATAATTGTCTGTCTCTCTCATGGGAGGACTGGGAGATGCCCACCTGAGATTGTGTTCTTCCTGGCCCTGCATATTGAGAAAACTGAGATGACATGGCGAATTACTTACACAGGTAGTTTTTCTAGTTATAGCTGAGATTAATGTCTGTTATTGTATTTTATGAGATGGTGGTAACAGTAAAAAGTAATCATTTTCCCCCCTTCCCTTGGTGTCTGTCCCATTTGAGTAGGGAACTTTCTAGGAGGTGATATCCCAAAGTTTTGAGGTACTGCCAGGTAACAGCTCCTCTAGGACACAATGCCTGGTGGGCAGGTGTGGCCAAGAGATGAGCAAGATGAGCTAATGGACTTAGAGCTGTTCTGGCCTTCTGACTGTCATGCGGAGGAGATCTGGTTCGGAATGGTTCCAGCTTATTCATTCACCCAAATCTTTTATGGGTTTTCAAAGCAGACCTAATTTACTTATTTGAAAAATGTCCAAAAGAAAAATGCCCTCCTTGACTGTGCCCCCCATCTCCACGTCTTTTCTTTCCCACTGCTGGGGACAGAAGCTAAGGCCTACGTGCGACTCATGGGCAAGCCCTCTACCCTGGAGCCGCACATCCCAGCCCTCTGACCTCTCAAGTAGATTGCAGATTAACATCCTCCTCTATCTTGGTTATCTGTGTAGGGGTGAGAGGAGAGGTGAAGCCTCCCTTCTCAGGAGTGTCAGAGACCAGTTCCTGCAGGGGGAAAGGGCATGGGATGTGAGCCAGATGACCCTGTGGGTGCCTCTGGCTTCTTCCTGGGTGACTGTTGACTTCTCTAGCACTCATTTCTCCAAGCAACGGTTTCCTTATCTGTAAAACAATGATGACCATCTATCTTACTTTTTCCTGTGTGTGTGTGTGTGCGCACACGCATATGTGCACATTTGGTGTGTGCTGCTACACTGAACTTTTATGCTGGTGCCTGGGATCTGAATTCATGAAGTCCTCATGTTTGCACATCAAACGCTTTACCCACTGAGCCACCTCCCCAGCCCCATTTGCATTAATTTATTAATTTATTTGCCTGAGATCTGTGATTACAGGCATGTGCCACCAAGCACTGCAATTATTTGTTTGTCAGGAAGTCAGTGTGAAGCCCAGGCTGTTATGGAGCCCCAGATCCTTCTGCTTCAACTTCCTGAGTGCTTCAGCCTTGCATCGACACATCCTGATAGCCTATACTTGGCTCAAGGGTATCCCATAGAGCTGTAAAAGGCATTGGCAACAGTGTGGAAGCAGGAAGTTTGCAGAACCAGTGCCAAGTATTACTCACAAGGCCTGTCCAGGATGTTTGAGGGGCAGTATGAGTCTTTTTCTGTCCCATCAGCCAGCTCCCAAATAATGACATGGAGACTTATTATTAATTATGAAAGCTCAGCCTTAGTTTAGGCTTGTCCCACTAGCTGTTATAACTTAAGTTAACCCATTTTTATATTTTAATATATTTTAATCTATATTCTGTCTCATGTCTCGATACCTCATCTCTGTGCTCCTTCCTCCTGGCTGGCGACTCTGCCTCCTTCTTCGCAGAATTCTCTTTCTGTCCGGAAATCCCACCTATATCTATCTCCTGCCTAGCTGTTGGCTGTTCAGCTTTTTGTTACACCAATCACAACAGTACATTTTTCACACAGTGTGCAAATATCCCACAACAAATGAGAGTGACACGTTATGATGGCACACACTTTTAATCCAAGCAGAGGCAGGTGGATCTCTATGGGTTTGAGGCCAGCATCTACTTACATAAGTACTTCCAGACCAGCTAGGGCTACAGAGTAAGGTTGTCTAAAGGGGTGGAGGGTTGGTGGTGTAAAAAAGTAGAAGCCACAGACTTTCCTAGTCCTGTCTCTTATCCACATCAAAGTTTCTTTATTTCCTACTCTGGAAATCTATTCTGTGGTCTTTGGTGGTCATACAGTATCTCTTTGGTAATTTCACAATGGTCACTGAAGGATGTATAAAAATTGCAGAGAGGGAGACCCTCCAGATAGAGTGTCCTCCATAAACAAGGGCTTGGAGGTAAAAGCATTGTGACATAGATGAGAGGCATGAAATCTCATGTGTTTCATGGGAACAAAAATAATGTTTTTTGTGGGGTGGGGTGATACATGCCTATAATCCTGGCATTTGAGAAGTAGAGAAAGGAGGTCAGAAGTTCAAAGTCATCCTTGGCTACTTAGTGAGTTTGGGGCTAGCCTGGGGTATGTGAGACCATGACTAAAACAAAGAAAGCCAGAGAGGACTGGGCATGTGGCCCAGTTGGTGTCTTTGCCTAACATGCACAAGACCCTAGGTTCTATCTCTAGCACCATAATGCTAGTACTTGGGAGATAGAAGCAGGAAGATTGGAAGTTCAAGGCCATCCTCAGCTACAAAATGAGACATGATATACACAAGGCTCTGACCTTAAGGAAAAGAAATGTACCAGTGTTGTGGCACACCTTTAATCTCAGCACTGGGGAGACAAAGGCAGGCTGATCTCTGTAAGTTTTAGTCTAGCCTGCTCTACACTGTGGGTTCCAGGCCACCAAGGGAAAGTGAGACCTTATCTCAGTCAATCATTAAATCAATCAATCAATGAATCTCCTTGCTTGGTGAGAATTGTACAAGACAATGGAGGTAGCTTAGTACCTACCATACATGGTAGGTATACCATCGTGGTGCACACTAAAGTCACTAACAACACATATTTTTCATGTGTTATTTTAGAGATAACTCGGTTATCTAGGAAGTTTCTAAGAAGTGTTGCTGTAGCCCAGAGTCATACAGTCACCAGCAGCTGGGAGGATTTGACCCACATCATATTTTTTGGTAGTGTGATTATTCAGGATAAGTTCACTACCACTGAGCTACACCCTCAGCCCTGAACCCACATCTCCTTGACACTAAGGCTGAAGCACTGTGCTATAGTCACCTCACTTTGGGGGCCTCCCTTTCTGGCCTCCCTGACTCAGCAACTGTGGGTGGCCTTATTCCTGTGTGTGGGCAGCAGAGCCAGAGAACAGCCTCTCAGTTCTTTGGAAACCAAATATGGCCAGTCCTAGCTCTTCAAGCCAGATCCCCAGGCTGGGCCTGCTGCTGCCTGTTCACTAGGCTCTGGAGCCCTAATAGCTTCTCAGCATCCTGGCGGTGTTCCAAAGACCCTGAGAGAGACTCCATTCAGAGCACCTCTCCTTAGGATACTGTTCCGCAAGCTGCTAAAATGAACACAAGACCAGAGTCTTTCATCCATCCTGCAGTAATTCTCAACTCCAAGCCTTTCTTGTGTACACCGTTTGCTTAGACAGCCTTTCTCTAGCCATTTCCTATTCGTCCTCTAGCGCCCTGCATGATCCTTCATTACCATGGGGCCAGGAGGAAGTCATTCCATCTCTCCCTTCCTCCATCCCTTCCTTCCCTTCATTCTTCACTCATCCACTCATTCGTCAATCCACTCGAGTCATCCATCCACCCTCTTAGGGAGCCACTTATGCTAGGAATTTTATATATTCTTCTATATTAGAAACTTCTGGTATTGAAGACCAGGTGCCAAAGGATAGTTTTCCAGCCAACACCCACACATACAACAGCCTTATTGTGTTCCTCACAAATTAAATTATTTATTTTTGTTTTCTTAAGCTTTAAGCGTGTGTGTGTGTGTGTGTGTGTGTGTGTGTGTGTGTGTGTGTGTGTGTACATGCACACGCATGTGTGTGTACATTCATGTGCTCATGCCATAGTGTGAGTGTGAAGGTTAGATGACAACTTGCAAAAGTCATTTCTCTCCTTCAACCATGTGGATCCTGGGGACTGAACTTAAGTTGTTATACTTGGTGACAAGTACCTTTATCTGATGAACCATCTTGGCCATCCTATTTTTGGTTTTTGAAACAGGTTTTGAAACAGGGTCTCATGCATCCCAGACTGGCCTTGAATTTGCTATGTAGCTGACCTTGAGTTCCTGATTCTTCTTTCTTTACTTTCTGGGTGCTGGGAACGATCGTGACCAGGCTCTACCCCACCTCCTTCTCATAAATGTGTATGTTGAAATTCAATCTGCAATGTGGGGATAGTAGGAAGCTGGGCCTTGGAGGCCTGGTTGGATGATGAAGGCTCCCATGCTGAATAGGGTCAGAGCACTTTTAAAGGATGCCTCGTGTACAGTTGCCATGCTCTGGGGGCTTGAGGATGGAGAGATTCAAGCAAGACCCTGTCTCACCCATCACTCTCTCCCACTCAAAGACATTTAGAAGTCATTCTCGGTGTGGACTGGACACATCACATAATAACGTGGCTGGCACTTTCATCTTGGAGTGCTCAGTCTCCAGAATTGTGAGTGATAATAGTTGATTCCCTCTATGTGGCTTAGTCTAAACTATTTTGTTAGAGTATGAGGATCAGACTGAAACAGTGCACTAAGGCTTGTCCTTATGACAGTTCTAAGGATGTGATGTTCACTTCACATCCCATTTCACAGCTGCAAATGTCACTCTTAGGAAGGAGGTGTCAAAAGGACACATGGCCAGAGAACATTGAAGTTATTATTTTTTATTACTTTATTTTGTTTGTCTCACTATGTAGCCTTGCCTGGCCCAGAACTTACTATGTAGACCAGGCTGGTCTGAAACTCATACATATCCACCTGCCTCTGCCTCCTGAGTTCTGGGATTAAAGCATGTGCCACCACTCCTGGCCTTAAAACTAAGTTAACTGTTAGGTCAGGGCACACTTTTGAAAGCCAGGCTGCAAGCAGGAGCAAGGGCCCAGGCTCTCTCAGGATTTGCTTTGCAGGTGGCCTCCTTAACTGACAGCCTTCCCAGCCCCTCACTCATCTCCCCTTCTCCAGGTATCTGGGATCCTGCTACATCCTTTCCCTGCTTGCACCTGGCCCAGGTTTTGAGGGTGCCTGTCTTAGTTGGAAGTTTAGGCCTCCCCTGGGCCCAAGGGCATGTGCACAGTAGGGGGCAGCCTGCTTGCCTAAAGGAACTGAGCATGTGCTCAGAGAAGGTGTAGCGTGAAGTGCTTGACAGATACACTTCTGCATCCTTCGGGGGTCACTTTGTCCTTCTGGGCCTTAGTCCCTGTGAAAAGTAGGGATAATGGGATAATGTTAGTGCCTATTGGAGGGGTTTCAGAGAATGCTATGAAGCAGAACTTGTGAAACCTTTACACTGTCCCTGGAACACAGTGGGTATCCTGACAACCAGACATTTATCAAACCAAGTACCTAGGTTCCCACCAGTTCTGGGGACTTAGCCCATGCAGAGCACAGTGTCAGGCAACATTTCTCTATCATGGACAAACACTCATCTGGACAGCATTCTGTAACCTAGTATTCCTGCACAAACTGAGTCTGTGTTTGTGGCCTCAGTTTTGGTGTGCTTGCTGTGGTCTCTAAAAGAGGGTGCGGGACTCATTTGAGGTCACACAGTTATGGAGGGTAGGTCAGACACAGTAGTCCTCCTGGCAACTCCCCATGGGTCTTGATAAACCTCCAGAGTTAAGATTAAGGCAGGACCTTTAATCCCAGCACTCAGGAGTTAGAGGCAGGAAGACATCTGAGTTTGAGGCCAGCCTGGTCTGCCGAGCAAGTTCCAGGACAGCCAGGGCCACACAGTGAAACCGTGTCTTGAAAAACAAAACAAAACAAACAAACAAACAAACAAAAAAGATTAAGGCAGGGCCTGATGGACACATGTACAGTCCTAGAATGGTTAGAAAGAATTGAATGCCAGTCAGTGATAGACAGCTTGCCTGGCATGAGCAGGACCTTCAGTCAGTCCTTATCACTAAAAAGAAAACCTTGCTGGGGACAGTGGTACACACCAGTCAACCTAGCGTTTGGGGAGTGGAAGCAGAAGGATCAGAGTTCAAGGTCACTCTGGATACATAGCAAATTAGAGGTCAGCCTGAGCTACATGAGCTGGTGTGTTAACAACAAATACCATCCCTATCAAATAAAACAAAACAATCCACAAACTAAGGAAAAGGCTCTGGGGGTCCCAGGCAGGTCATCAGACTCATCTGTTGTGCTCCTTTCTTGCTTTTCGTTGGGGCCATCTTTCCCTACCCCCAGCTTTAATGCATAGCCCCCCCCCTTTTTTTTTATATCAGCTGAGCCTTCTGCCAAAGAAAACTCATCAGTGCCTGAAAACCAGCTAGCTGGGAGGAGGCTGCTTTGGAATGTCGGAGGGGGTCACGGAGCCGCTTGTGAGCAGCCAGCAGAGAACTCAGCAGAGAAATTGAACAGCTAGCTACCTTTTTTGGGGAAGTCAGAGCTCCGTGTGTGGGAAAAGATCCAGGGCAGGCCAGGCTGGAGACTCAGCCTCAGTTTCCCATCATCTCCACCACTACAGCCTTGACAGGGCACGAAGCTCTGTGGTGGAAGTGGCTGCTGGAGACACAGGAAGAGAGCCCTCCGTCTTCGGTGGGCTGACATGCTGGCAGGAGGCAGCCAGTTTTAAAGTTTATCCTATTCCTGAAGCAGGAGGCTGGGGCCTAGCAGCTCTGATCAACATTCTTGAGGCTGGATGGATTTCAAAGTTCAAAAAATTCTTTTGAGTTTTAAAAAGCTATGGGTGGGGGTGGGCAGGTGTGGTGGTACAGGCCTATAGTCCCGGTACTTCGGAATTTGAGTCCAGTTTGAGATACATAGCAGGAGCCTGTCTCAAACAACAAAACAGGGCTGGCAAGATGATTCTGTGGGTGTTTGTTACCAAGCTTGATGACCTGAGTTTGATCCCCTGATTCCTCTGACTGACACACATGCACTGTAGCCTGTGCTCTCAGTTGTATGTGCACACACAATTAAATGTAACAGTAATGCTAATATATGAAACAAAAAGTGACCTGGTGGGCTCTGAGGAGCAATTCTGTAACTAGAAGTTATTATTATTATTAATTATTTATTGTTATTGGTTTGTCTGTGAGATCGGCTCTCACTATGCCGTCTAGGCTAATTTTAACTGCCTGAGTTCTTCCTGCCTCAGCCTCCTGAGTTGCTGGGCACCATACTTGGTGAGAGTATGACCCTTCAGTGGCCTCAGCTTATTCAGACCCGGCTTTGTTTCAGAGGAACATCCCTTGAGTGTGTAAGAAAGCCTCTGGAGGCCTGCTTTTTAATGATGATGGGTGTGTAATGAAAGGTTAAGGACCTTCTTCCTTCCCCCATGTGAACATGAGAAGCTGAGGCTCAGTGCAGGGAGTGGGGGTATCACATACTCAAGACCCTTGGATCGAGAGGAAGGTGTAGGGGGTAGAAAAATAGGGCTGGGTGAGTCCTCATTTAAGGCTTGTCTCCACTAAGATCTGAGTCTGGGAGAAAGGCAGGGCCTGAGGAGAGGAGATTCCTTGGCTAAGCCTCAGTGGCTCCTCAGTCAGTTTGGCCACGAAGGAGTTAAGTTGAAGCTGGGCCAGGGCCAGACCTTCTGCAGCACAGGACTGTAACAGGGCCTGCCTGTCTGGGGCCTGTTTACCAGCTGTGCTTGCATCACTAGCTCCAATGTGCAATGCAAACATTCACATTGTTGGGTCATGAGAAACGCAGGACTGTGGTGACATCATGCCCAGACAGGAGGCTCTTACCATCCTCCCTCTGCCTCAAGTTGAAGCAGTTTGATTATTGCCTTTAACAGGAATTCTGTCTTCTTATAAAAACCGATTGAAGAGACTTAGCCAGTGGGGGTGATGGCGATTGGAGTGTGTTTGAGTGTGTGTGTGTTTTAAGGGCTAAAAATAGCCCATCTAGGACTCCTTTTGGGGTATTTGTGTGTATTAATGCACCATTGTTTATATTAAATCTGTGTCACACCGGACATTTCGTCTGAATTTGGCTGGGAGATGGGATGAGAGGAATCACTTGGGTCTTTTTATTCCTCTGTTTTTTCCTTTTGGGAGGAAAACATGTAATCCAAGTAAAAGGGTCCTTGTCCACAGTTTAGACAAACCTTTGCTAACTGGTTGAGGAATGTGAGGCTCAGAGAGGGAAAGGACATCCCTGAGGGCACACAAATTCCCATGCCCCTCGGAGGTATTTGTATCAGGACCCTCAGCCCCCACTTCAGTGATAGGAGTTATTTTTCAGATTGTTGAAGAGAGAAGTGCTTCTGCTCACAATTACTTGGGTGTGCAATTATTATTAATTTCTTTTTTAAGCAGAACAGATTAAGGAAAAAGCCTATTTTTGAGGCAGGATTTCATGTTGTTCAGGCTGGCCTTAAATTCCTTATGTATCTGAGAATGACCTTGCACTTCTGATCCACCTACAGTCTCATCCTTACTCCTTTTGAATGTGGGATTATAGGTGTGTGATAATCACGTCTGCTTTATGAAAGCTGGGAATCAAACCCAGGACTCCATGTATGCTAGGAAGGCACTCTACCAATTCAGCTACATCTCTTACCCTTTAAGTTTATTTATTTATTTTTAATTATGTGTATATTTGCAGTGCTGGGATGAGACCCAGGCATGCAGTGTACTATTGACCTGCAACAGCGGCAAGGAATTAAGGTAGACCAGATGGTGGTGACAGCAATGCTGGCAGTGGTAGATGCTGAGTGGATGGTGGCAGCAGAGAAGAGTGAATGGGACCAAAAGAGATCTCAGCCAGGCTGGACATGAGGTCACCTCTCCTTCTCTGATGCTAGACTTGCCTAAGACTTTGAGCTATCTGTTCCTCTCTTGATCATCCAAGGCCTCCTTCTGTGACCCTTTCCTAAGAAACCCACTCATGGTTTCTTACAATGGCCACTAAAGAACAATATCCCAGTCTGGGGTGCTGGATTTAGCTAATAAAAATAAGAATTAAGGGACTGGGGAGATGGCTCAGTATTGCATGCGTGAAGACAATCTGTAGTCCGTAAGGTTAGGATAACTTTATTCAGATAAACACCAGCCAAACGCAAGCCAGAGCGTGCCCAGAGGCAGCAAGCTAGTGAGGCCAGAGCCAAGGGGCTCTCCATGTGTCTGTGGCTCCTTAAGAATTGCTCCCTGGTCATCCTCAACCTCCCCTGACCATGCCCTCATGGGCGTGACCAGGCACACCTGTAGGGGCTTCTAGGAGGCGGAGCTACAGCGTCTCCCTACAATTCCCCTTTTAGTCTAAAAAAGGATTAAAACTTAATAGTGTAAAACATCCAAAATTAACAATTGTAAAGGTGAAATACAAGAAGATACAATAATCTGCTATTGCACATCCTAACTATGTCTATTCCGGCTAAGCCTTAAAGTCATGTGGAAAGGATGTCTAACTTGAACACCTCCTTCCAATCCCAACTCTAAACAATAAGAAAGTTATTCCTAACTAGGCTTATACTACCCTAATAGACAATAATGGGGAACGGGGGCATAGCATCTTCTAAGTTTCTTCCTGCTGAAACGGGATGATGGCAGCCTTGAGGGGTCCCATGAGAAAAAATGTTAGTATAGTGAAAGTCTCTAATGGGTTATCTCCAGTCCATGTTAGATAGAATTTGCTTGATTGAAAATCTAGGTTGAAATCCTCAACTTGATTGAAGTCAGTACTCGAAACTCTGGTCAGAGTGTCAGATGAAACGGAGTAAGTTGGATCCAGTGCAGTCAAAGAGGTATGGCCCAATTCCTTTTCCAGAGCATCCAGGGATTGTCATCAGGCGGGTCTTCATTGGCTGTATGGGACTCAAATATAAGTGTTAGCAAAGAAATGTTTGCTTGCATATGTATGTATGCTGGGAAAGGCAACCATGAGAAAACGACAATTATGAGAGGGTGTAGGCCTTGAAAGAAAGAGCCAAGAAAAGACAAAAGATAGCCCTCAAATTCTTCATTTATTCTGTATTACATCAATTGGCTTCTTGATATAATACAGAAACTCTAAAATTTAGTTAAACAACATGCTTGGATTTTAGGGGAGGAAAGCCAAATCCAACTCTAAGACCAGCATTGATTTAATTGAATGGGGACTAGGAAATGAAGAGAAATAGAGTTATTTGAGAGATAGCTGTAAAGTTTACTGTATGGCACATTCCTTTTGTTTGATGGTTATAGCTACCTTCTTTCCTTTAAGTATAACAAGTACTGCTCTTGCAGAGGACTTTTGTTTGGGTCCTAGCACTCATGTCAGGAAGCTCATAGCTGCCTGGAACTCCAGCTCTAGTAGATCCAATGCCTCTAGTCTCTGAGGGCACCTGTACTCATGTGCACATACCCTCATACAGACACGTATTTACATGTAATTAAAAATAATAGAAATACATCTTTTTAAAAGTGCATAGTTAAATGTGATGTCATAGATCCTATGGCTCATGGAATATCAGGTGAACACCTGTCTGTCAACCAGTTCTTTTTCCTGTTGATCACTTTTGGTGTGAGACAGTCTCACCCACCTCCCTGTCGCCTTTCTCCTTCTTTCTGGCTTGCTCTTGTGCCCCAGGTGTTGAATCACAGTAGACTTAAGCTATTATGGACAATTCTGTCTCCCTTGTCTTCCCATACTGCTGTCACCAGGGAGGATCTAGTGGTTTTAAAATAATTCCCTTAAAGTTCTTTGACATCTCTTTCAGATGGTGACGAAGACTCATTCAGACTCATCTGCTCCCTTGGATGTAGGCTAGACTCAGTGACTCATTTCAGAGAGGGACTTCTGAGGGTGGTTCACAAACGCTATTGTTGCTTTTGCCTCACACTCTTACTCACTCTAGGGGAAGTGTGCATGCTGGTTGCCAGCTGCCATGTTGTAAGGACACTGAGTGAGGCCCACATGGGGAGGAACCAAGTCCTTCCACAACAACTAGCCCTGACTTGTAGAGGTGGCTTTTGAGTGACTATGTCATGTTGCAGAATATTTGTTTACACTGTAAAGTTGTTTCTCTGCCTAAGGCTCCTTCTGATTGGCTTAATAAAGAGCTAAATGGCCAATACTTAGGCAGGAGAGATAGGCGGGACTTCTGGGGAAAGAGAGAGGAAACTGAGATGACTCTAGGCATATGGGAGATGCCAGGAGACACAGAACAAGTAGGACATACAGAAATGGAGAAGAGGTTAAAAAAGCCACTTGGTAGATTAATAGAAACAGATTAATTTAAGTTATAAGGGTTAGTTGGAGGCAAGCCTAAGCTAAAGGCCAAGCTTTCATAATTAATAATAAATCTCCATGTTCTTATTTGGGAGCTGGCTGATGGGACAGAGAAAGACTCCCTACATTCTGATTTACCAAGAGCTGGTGATCTATTATTTGTTTCTACCACTGTTTTCTCTCCCTCCCTCTCTTCTTCTTTCTCTCTTCCCTCTCTCCTTTTCCCCTCTTTCTCCCTTACTCTTCCTCTCTCTTCTTCCCTCCCTCCTCCCTCCCTCCTCCCTCCCTGTCTCCCCCTTCTTTTTCTTATTTGAAGTATGGTCATACTACACAGCCCAGGCTTGCCTGGAATGTGCCATGTAGCCCAGGCTAATCTTAAATTTCTGATTCTCCTAAATTAATTTTATGAGTTTCCCAAATGCTGGGATCATGGCCATGTGCTGGATTTTGGTATATTAGTCTACTAACTATACTTCTTTTTTTAATTTTAATTTTTTAACAAGGTGTTGCTATGTTGCCCAGGCTGGAAGCTCCCTTCCTTCCTTCCTCCCTTCCTTTCCTCCCTCCCCCTCCCTTCCTCCCTCCCTCTCTTCCTCCCTCTTTCTTTCTTTCTTTCTTTCTTTCTTCCTTTCTTTGAGACAGGGTTTCTCTGTGTTACCCTGACTATCCTGGAACTCACTCTGTAGACCAGGCTGGCCTCAAATTCAAGATATCCACCTGCCTCTGCCTCCTGAGTGCTGGGATTAAAGGTGTGCACCATTACCACCTGGCTTAAACTTGACTTTCAATGATATTTGACCTCTTTGTACTGTCACCTAGTCACCTTTCTAAGTTAATATCTGGGCACAAATAAACTCATAGGTGGTATGAGTCAGAAATACCCACTAATTTATTATTCCTGATATCTGTCCACAGAAGGCTTGAGAAAACTGAAATGCTCACTGTTGTTTCCTGATCAGATTTTGTGATGCTGGGTCTTGAACCAGGAGGGGCTGAGTCTAGAGACGGCAGAAAGAGGATGCAGGTACCACGCTAGGCAAATGCCCTACCACTGTGCTACATTCCTAGCCCAAGAAAATAGATATTACAAAACTTTTTTTCCATGGAAAATTCCATCTATAGGTCAATTATTCCGCATGGCTGCTAACATTGACTTCCAACACACTAAAACTTCTTTGACTTATTGAATCACAAGTGAAATAGTGTGCCAGATGATGTTGAGTGTGGGGATTTGAGGGTGCCCCCAAAGCACAATTATTCTATCTGTGTATTTCACAGGAGGGAACCAAAGACAGGCAGCTTAGCATAGCATATGAACTAGAGCAAGGGTAGGTAGAAACAAGAACTGCAAATACTGAGTTCTTTCTTGTCTCTGGGCAGTGAGGATTGCTTCACAGTGCCCGAATATTTGTTTCATGTGGAGGTGGTTCCTAAGGCTAGGCTGCTGGATGCTCCTCTGGCTCAGGACATGTCCAGGATTTCCTGTGTGTGGGAGAGACAGGATGAGCAGATAAGTTCTCCAGGCCCTTTTCCCAAGTATATGAAACTTTCTCCCTGGTGAGTTGGCAGTAGCCTTGGCCATGAGCTTCCACCACAGACACAAGCTTTATGTGTTTCTGAACAGTCATTGAAAGAGATGGCTGAGGCTAGAGATGTGGCTCACTTGCTAGGAGTGCTTCTTTAGCAGACACAGGACTCTCAGGTTCTGTCCCCAGAATCACGCCTGTGTCTCCACACTTAGGCAGAGGCATGAGACTCAGAGTGCAGACCTGCAACACCCACATAAAATGAGCCAAGCACAGTGGTGTTTGTATATAACCCCAGTGCTGGGCAGACAGACGGACATACCCTTGAGTCTTGCTGGTTCCAGTCTAGGTTAAGAAAACTGTGTTTCAAACGATAAAGAAGGGGCTGGAGAGATGGCTCAGCAATGATGAGCAAGTACTGTTCTTCCAGAGGACCTGAGTTTGGTTTCCAGCATCTATGCCAGGTAGCTTTAACCATATGTGTGGTAGTTTGAAAGAAAATCATCCCCATAGGAAGTGGCACTATTATTATGAGGTGTGGTCTTGTTGGTGTAGGTGTGGTCTTGGTGGAGGAAGTGTGTCACTGTGGAGGTGCGTTTTGAGGTCTCATATATGCTCAAGCCACGCCAGTGAGACAGTTCACTTCCTGTTGCTTGCAAGTCAAGATGTAGGACACTAGGCTACTTCTCCAGCACTATGTCTGCCTGCATGCCACCAGGTCTCACCATTGATGATAATGGACTGAACCTCTGAAAATGTAAGCCAGCCCAATTAAATGTTTTCCCTCCTTCTTCTTCTTTTTTAAAGATTTATTTATTTTTATGTATGAATGCTCTATCTGCTTTTATGCCTTTATGCCAAAAGGGGACATTAGTTCCCACCTAGAGATGGTTGTGAGCCACCATGTGGTTGCTGGGAATTGAACTTGGGTCCTCTGGAATAGCAGCCAGTGCTCTTATCTGCTGAGCCATCTCTCCAGCCCCTAAATGCTTTCCTTCTAAGAGTTGCCATGGCCATGGTGTCTCTTCACAGAATTAGAAACCCTAAGTCAGCAGGTAATTCCAGCTCCTGGGGATCTGATGCTGTCTTCTGCCTCTATGAACATCTGCACTCATGCGCACATACCCCACACAAACATGTGAACACACACGTAATTAAATAAAACCTTAAAAAAGAAACAGAACAGAGGGCTGATGAGATGGTTCAGTGGGTTTAGACTCAGTCTCCAAGCCTGATGAACCAAGTTTGATTCCCAGAACCCACATGGTGGCAAGAGAACTGATGCTCACAAATTGGCCTCCAGGTACTCACTGGCCTCCACAAGCATACAGCACCACGCACAGGCACACAAGCACAAAGTCAAGATCATCTTTGATTATATAGTGAGTTCAAGACTAAGCCATGCTACATACCATACTCTCTCAAAAAAAGAGGGAGATAGTTGAACTATACATGGGGGTGCACACTTGTGAGCCTAGCACTCAGGAATCTGCATGAGCAAGAGGAGACCCCAGGGCTTCCTTGTAAGGAGGTTGGACCCATATAAGAAGTTGAGCAAACTGCTTCAGGGCCATTGTGCTTACCCCCTCTATGGAGCTGTCAGAGGCACAAGGTGGTTAAGGAGGCTGGAGACATTATACAGGTTCTCATCCTTCATCCCAGCAGCTAGCCTCTGGTAGGTATAAAGGTGATTGTCAGGGAGATAAGGGCCATTTGACCCCAGGGAAGTCCAAATTGTCTTTATGCCTGAATATCAGTATTCTTCCTTCAAATACATCTAGGTTACACCTCCCAGCCTCCCCTGGGGTTAGGAAGGACCTCAGGACTGATTCTAGACATCAAAATGAAATGAAAGTTGAAAGGATGTGTGGTGTTTCCTTGCTCGGCTCCTTAATGTAGACGGCTGCTTATGGTTCTACCTCTGTCTCCATGTATCTTTGACATAACTTTGGAAGAAGACAGCATCACACAGATTGCTATGCAAACCATCACAGCTTATTGGCGTTAGCTCCAAGAGGGGAAGCAGTGTGATACTCAGGTACTTTGCCTTTGTGACCCAGGTCGGGGAACATTGTGGCCAAAGCCAGGAGGATTCAAAGCTGTGTGGAGGGAGTCTGTAAGGAAGAGTGTCCTGATGGCATATCCTGATGGCAAGTTGATACATTTGCCCCCCCCCTCCCCCCGGGTGTGGGTAGCTGTCAGTAATATCAGTAAAAGAAACCATACTATAACTCGGCAGGGTGAGACTAGAGACAGTAGGGGTGTGGAGGAGATAAATGTGGGGTGCTTGGTCCCCATGCCTGGAGCCTTCTGTCTCAGAGGTTGGGCCTCTAGCACTCACGTGAAATGGGCAGGGCATTTCCTCCCAGCCTCAGACCAGCCTCACCTCATTCTCAGGTCAAGTGGCCTGAATTTGCTAAGTTTTAAAACCATGTGGCCTAGGCTTCTGGTGGGCTTGTCAGTGCAGTAGGCTCTTCTTGTGGGCTTGCCTAGGAACCTTACTTCCAAGGACTACTAAACAAAGCTGCTGGACCAGCTGCTGGCCTGAGCTGAGGGAGAGACAGCTTCTCCCTCACTTCCCTCCCCCAGTGAAGTGGCCTCCCGGGAAATGGGGCTGGCCCAGCTGCATCCGTGGGAAGATCTAGCCCCCACACCTCGCCCTGACTGTCCCAACTGAGGCCACAGGAAATGAGGCTCTAGCAGCCACGAGCTGTGATCCAGAGGACAATGACAAGAGCGGAAGGCTGTTTGTCCCAGCTAACTTGTTCCCTTGGGAGGATTCCAGCTGCTAGAAACACAAAACTGAAGAGTCAGTGGGAAAACATATCTATAAAAAAATAAATAAACACTCTTTGGGTGTTAGCCAAATGCTGGGGCTCTGAAGGTTTTGTTTAGGTTTTATTTTTTTTGCTCCACTCCCCCACACACTTTCTGTGTATGTGTGCACACATGCAGACTGACAGGACTCGGAATCAGAGCCTAAGGTTTGGAGGACCAGTGTCTGGCTCAAGAGGAAGCCCCACCCCCACCCCACCCCCTGTGACATCTTCCTTCATAAGGTTGGGTTTCACCTTTCCTGCCACCTCTTTTCTTCACTGGCTCTGCTCACTGTTCTCAGTACTGCAACTGCCACTCACTGTGGAGAAGCCTCCTTTTTTGAGGCACAGTCTTGATAGATGACAAGGTGGTCTAGAACTCTCTAGGTGGCCATCAGCTTGGACTCCCCCTCTTGCTCCTGCCCTTGTAAGCTGGGTTCACAAGACTACATCACTACATCTGGCCAGAGAGTTGCTTAAATCCTAATCAAGTCACCATCCTCTGGGCTCTGAAAGCAGCCCTATCTCAAAAAACCAAAAAACCAAAAAAAAAAAAAAAAAAAAACAAAACAAAAAACAAACAAAAACAAACAACACAAAAAACCAAGAAGGTATTCAGGCCTGATCAGTGAGTGGAGAAGAGGGAGGGTCCTCCTTATCAGGTGCAGGGCTGGCGGGGGTGGGGGTGGGGTGGGGGGGCTGATGTGCAGAACAGCTGCAGGTTAAGAAGCTATTGAAGAGGTTGTATGGAGGACTTGCATGCTCTGCTAAGCAGCCTGGTCTTGCTTTCCCAGGCTAGAGTGGTGAGTCTTGATCCTTGGAGCCTGATTAGGTACCCTGATGCTGTGCACTTCTGAGCATCCTTCTGCTCTAGCTCAGCAGACTAGACCTGGATGTTTCTGCAAAGCAGCTACCTGCAGCAGTTCTTGGAAGAGCCTTTCTTGGCTGAGCCTTCTCTCCAGCCCAAAGGTGGGTGTTACACACTTGTTATGGGTTTTCTTCCCCCGTTGGTTTGGCGACCTTGAAGGATCTAAAAAGTCTGGAGGGAGCAGAGATGGCACTGAAAGCCAGCTGCTTGGTTCCTCCCTGCTTCCTGCCTCACACAGGCTCCCTGTGGGCTAGTCCTCTCCCTGTTTTTCTTTTCCCTTGGTGAAGGAGTTGGGCTGTGGTACAGCCTTGCCTGCTCAGTTCTCCCTGCCCCCCACTCCCCAGCCTCAAAGGTCAGGTACGTCCCAGCCTCCCTCAGTCATGGCCATTTATGGCTCTGTTGTTCCAAAATGTGGCCAAATTTATAAACTCCCCTTTCCTGGAGACACGAAACAATTTGTTCAGCACGCAGTGTGGGGGTGGCGCTGGGAGCCTTGGCTAGGCCTGAACTTCAGTCTTAGTCCTAGGGTCCACTGAGCTCCGTCCCCTCCCTGGGCCTCAGTTTCCCCACTCAAAAGAGTAAAAGGAATAGACAAGATCAGTCCTTAAGTCTTTCTAATTTAGAAACATCCAGTTTACTGCTTAAAATGCCAACTGCCTAAGCACACTGGTCTAATCATTGTAAAAGAGGATGGGGATGGGCGGTGGGAAAGCTCAGTGGTTAACGGTGTTTCTGTTTCAGCCTGATGACCCTGGAACCATGTGCAGGTGGAAAAAGAATCAGCTCCACAGAGCTGTCTTCTGATGTGCACCAGCTGTTGGACTCTAACCCATAGTTTACATTTTGTTCTGGGCTGTAAGAAATGGAACCTGGGGTCTTGGAATAAGCTAGGTAACAGTTCTAATTCTGGGCTATATCACCAGAACCTACATGTTTTTGAGCAGGTTCTTTTATGTAGTCCAAGACCCTATCTTTAAAAACATAATTATCAGGTGTCAAAATTGTGGGGAGGAATTGTTAAGACAGGCCTTGGCATATCCATTCATTATGTATTCAGGTTCATGTGAAGGGTTTTCATTTATTTTTTTTAAATTTTCTCTGTTTTTCTGTATTAACCCCATCTTTTCATAAAAATTGTTTTGAGGTATAATTTACTTGTTATAAAACACATTAGGAGAGTAGAGTTCAATGACTTCTAACAAGTTAGCAAAGCTGTGTGGCCTTTACAGCCATCTAAGTTTGTTTTGTTTTGAGATGGGGGTTCACATTTTATCCCAGGCACTTCTCATCGTTTTTGTCTCAGCCTCTGGAGTACTGAGATGACAGAAGAGAGGTTCCACATAGACAGCACCCTCATTCCTTCTGCCTCTCCTCCCAAGTATGAGGGTTACAGATGGGAACTGCCATCCCCAGCCTGGACTTCTTTTCCAGGAGAAAAAGAAATGTCCTTTAGACGAGCAACTGTTACTGTGGAACTGAAGCCCAGAGCCCAGTGAGATCAGTACTGTGACTGTTGTGCGGGAGTCCCACAGGAAACCTGAGGGCAGCCTGCAGGTCACAGGGGGAGGATATTGGGGAGCATCGCTGACTATTGGTGCCCAGTGCCTGGGCTCCCCAGACAGCAAAGACCTTGGGACTAAATGAGTCACAGTCATGGCCCAACCACGGAGGCCCTACCTACAGGGCATCCTAAACCTCTCCCAGAGACTATGAGAAGTGGAACCGGTAGAACATTTGTCTAGCATGTAGAAGGCCCCTAGGTTCCCTCCCTGGCACTGAAGGGGGTGTGAAACTGGGAAGTAGAGTTACATCTCCTCTCTACACCTGAGAGAATGGAAGCTGGGACAATAAACTCACTTATCCAGTGTCACAGAGCTAAGAAAAGGCAGAGCTGGGTTTAAGCCAGGTCTCTTGGTGTGTGGAGTTCCAAATATCTCATATGTTAAGTAAAGACTCCGCCACTGAACTACATTTTATGCTGAACATTCCCCAGTGCTTGGGTTTGGGTGGTAAACATTCCACGAAGGCCTGTGTGTTAAGGACTTGGTCCATAGCCTGTGGCACAAAGATAGCACCTTTAAGAAGCAGGGGCTAGTGGAAGGTCTTTGGGCCATTGGGGAAGTGCCCTTTAAGGGGGTTGTGGGCCCAGGTCCATTCTTTATTTTTTCTCTTGCTTCCTGGACATGGGGTTGGTTGCTTTTATTGTAGCACTGGCTGCCGAGACCAGTGCAATGGGGCATGATTATTGAGTTTACTTTTTTGATTTTGTTTTGTTGTTTTTTGAGACGGGGTTTCTCTGTGTAAACCCAGCTGTCCTGGAACTCACTCTGCAGACCAGGCTGGCTTGAATTAGCAGAGATCTACCTACCTCTGCCTCCCTAGTGCTAGGAGTAAAGGCATGTAACACCACCGACCAGCCTGAGTTTACCTTTCAATGCTATGAAAAAACAAACAAACAAACAAATGCCTGACGGTGATGGCACTCGCCTTTAATCCCATCACTCGTGATGCAGAGGCAGGCGGATCTCTGAATTTGAGGCCAGTCTGGTCTACAGAGCAATTTCCACGACAGCCAGGCTATAGAGAGGAAACCTTGTCTCAAAAAACAAACAAAAAAACCCAAAAACAACAACAACAACAACAAATGACCAAAAGCAGTTTGGGAAGGAAATGGTTTATTTACCTTCTACATACTGATCCTTTACTGAGGGAGGCCAAGGCAGGAACTCAATCAGGAGAGGAATCTGAAGGCAGGAACTTATACAGAGGCCATGGAGGAGTGCTGCTTATTTATTGGCTTACTTCTCATGACTTTCTCAGTCTGATTTTCTATAGAACCCAGGAATGGAACCCACACAGAGAGCGTAGCCCTCCTACATTAATCGTTAATAAAGAAAATATCCCACAGACTTGCCTGCAGGCCAATCTGACAGAGGTGTTCCTCTTCCAGGATGACTCTAGCTAGTTTGTGTCAAGTTGACAAAACCTAAGGAGGACAGTTGCTTTTCTGTTGCAGTAATAACACACCTGTTTACAAGCAGGGCTACCTGACACCAGGTATAATTCAGCTTTCGTCACTCTTAAAGATGCCTCAGATGACTGAACTTGGAGAAAGAAGAGGTTTCCCTTGGTTGCCCTGTAGTTGTTGGTGTGGTCAACTAGCTAGGGTCTAGAATCACTAGAAGGCAAGCCTCCAGACACACATTCCTTTTTCTCACCCTTCACTACTCTTATGTGTATGTTCAAAGAGGTGTAGGAACCTGCTTGAGGCCACACAGCCTGTGAGTGGCTGAGAACAAATGAGACTTTCACCTGTGTTCTGGGATTTAGTTCAGGTCTCCTGGTACCTCCTTTAAGCCTCAGACCAGAACACAACAAAGGCCCTGCTTTCCCTCTGCTGCTTGCTGTCTCTCCCCCCCCAACACACACTTTCATACTGAACCCAGGGTGTTTTCTAGGGATTTTGTCTGCTTCTGCTCAAAATCAGACATGTGGAGGAGGCGTGAGAAGCCCAGCAGCATGCCCTGTCCCAGTTATCCAGCTCCCTGGGAGCTGGCCCACCTTAGGGCCATCCTAGACTGTCTGCACCTCTATCATGTGACCCTGATGATAGCGTCTTTTTAAGTGACACTTTCTAAGCCACAAACAGGAGCTTACTTAAGTCCTGAGTCACCCAGTTTGTTCCGATGGGTGAATGGGCTTTTCAGTAAGACCGTTGGCTTTGAAAGGGCTGCTCCCTTAGTTTTTCCAGACAGGAGATATGGTTCAGAGAAAAGTTAACTTTCATGGTATGAAAATTTCCAAGGAAGAAAATATGTCAATCTTGTGATTTAATTGTTTCTAAAAAACAAGAGCAACAAATAACCCCCAAGAAGAGCAACAAAAACCAACCCTTTTTTTATGATTGGCCTGATTAGTGCAGGCTGTTCAAGGTCTAGGCCAAGCTGTAGGAGGTCATGGAAGGCAGTTAAGAGGATGGGAGTTCCCCAGTGGCGTTTTGTTTCTCCAGAGCCTTGCCATCCAGCTCTCTAAGAAGCTGTGAAGAACCCATCTGAAAATTCCTGGGAGAGCTGTAGACTATGAGTCAGAACCCTGTGTAAGTGTTACTGCTCTGAAGGGAAAGTATCCTGGCAGTCGGGAGCCAAGGAATACCATATAGTCACAACACACACACACACACACCCTAATCACTGTTAGTATTTTTTGGTACTGGGCATAGAACTTCATGCATGCTAGGCCAAAGGTTCTACCACTGAGTGGGTCCCCGGCCTGAGAGGTTTCTGGTTTGTTTTCAGCTGCACATACATAACCAAGATGAACACCCTTCCTGTTCTGCACGGACTATGGGATTTTCTTATTTTGTTGATGCTGCTTGTGCTTTTGGGACAGGGTCTCAGCATGTACTCTGGCTGGGCAGGAACTCACCATGTAGACCAGGCTGGCCTCAACTCACAGACACAGCAGAGATAGGCCTTTCTCTGCCTCCCAAGTGCTGGGATTGGAGGTGTTTGGAGCCACACCAGGCTGGGGGAGTGATTCCTGAGATGCTGGACTTTCAGTCTGAAACCAAGGGGGTTCCAGGCAAACTGGGTTGAACCAGCCACCCTATATATAGTATTTACTATGCTGCCTGACAGTGTTCCAAACATTTTTTAAATACTAACTCTTCCAGTTTACATGGTAGCCCTGTGAGGTTAGTACTATTATTATCTTCATTTTATAGATCCTTAGGGGAATCTGGAGCTCACAGGGGTTAAGTGGCTTTCCAGGGCCACACAGCTGGCCAGATGCAGAGCTGAGGGAAACTACTGAAGCCTGGCTCTGGGTCTAGGGTGGTAAAAGCCATATCACGTCATCTTGCTTCTAAGTAAGTTTGTCTTCAGTTAGTCACAGAGCCAAAAGACCAAGGGCAGACTGGATACCCAGGAGACCAGATCTGGTTCTCTGTGATTATCAAAGGCCCTGGCTTTTCTGGACACAGGCTGCCCTAACAGTGAAGAGTGAAGTATGGAATAGCCCTTTCTTTGTCTTATTTTTTTAAATTAAAACCTTTTTTTCAGAAGTAGGTCTTGTTAGCCAATTTGACAAGGACCTCACTCTACAAAACATAAACTCTAACCCTACAGTTTATATCCTCTGCATTTAGCTGGAAATTCCTCATGGAGTGCAGAATTCTTGAAACCTCACCCCATAGCCCGAGGCTTCCAGGGAAACAGTGTGTATGATCTTTTAGGCTTTAACATTCAAGTCAGCATTTCATTTGTTCATGCCACAAATGTGTTTGACTCGTGTAACTTTCCAAGTGACAGCCTAGGCCAGGGTCAACCTATTAAGTTGCTATCGTCATTTAGGGCTGGATGGTTCTGTACCCTGAGGTTTGTGGCACGTTTCCCAGCTTTCCTGCCCTCTGCTAGCTAATGCCACTAGCCCCTCCCCAGTGGTTCCAAACATCTCTACACATTATCTGATATTCTCTGTGAGGGAAAAATCAACTCTGGTTAAGATCTGCTGACTTAGACTAAAAAAAGGCCTCTCATTTCTGACTGTTACCTTCCCAGAGAAGAAGCTGAAAGTCTACAAAATACCACTGAGGTTGTTTGTATTGACCAACTACTCCTGGGCATGGGCTTGCCCTGAGATGTGGTTAGTTTGACTCCATTGGAGAAAACTGATTCTTCCTTTGCAAGCAGGTATCAGTTGCAGACAGCTTCTTGGTTAGGGGTGGGAGCCCATGTCCCCAACCTACTGCCTTCTCTCACTGCTGGGGCCCCATCTGGCTTGGACCTCTATAGGCCCTGTATATGTTGCCACTGTCTCTGTATCAGTCCTTGGGGTCATCCATCACCTCTGGCTCTTAGAATCTTTCGGTCCCTCAGCTGGGGGGGAAGGGCTTTGTTTCAGACATCCCATGTAGGACTGGGTGATACAAAGTCCTTCACTCTCTGCACATTGTCCAGTTATGAGTCTCTGTGTTAATCACAATCTACATCAAGAAGAAGCCTCTCTCATGAAGGCTTAATGAGGCTCTGGTCTATGTGTATAACAATATGTCCTAAAGAGTCATTTTATTTTTATTTTCCTTCAGAAGAATAATAGTATTAGGTTTCCTCCTAGGCCCATGACCTATTTACTCTCAGGTTCTTGGACACTTAACAGTGTCAGGTATGGGTTCCATCTCATGGAATGGGCCTTAAATCCAGGCAAAAAGTAGTTGGTAACTCCTAAAACATTTGTGCCACTGTTGCACCTGCATATCCTCTAGGCAAGTCACTGTTGTAGGTCTCAGAGTTTGTAGCTGGGTGATACTGATGGTTACTTTTCTCCTCCGGTAATGTGCAAAGTAACTCCCAGCACCATGAGAGCTGGTCAGTAGGGGGCAAAGTCCCTAGTTAGGCACCAGCTGGACTTTTCTGTGTTTGATGACACATATAAGTGCTGACTTCTGCATCAGGTTGTGGAGAACAATCAATAATCTTGGTAATAGGCTGTGATGCTTCGTGGTTTCCAGGGGGCCCCTTTCTCGCTAAGCACTCAACAAGATGTAACCCATCCCTGGGTCTGGAGGTTTTACTTGGTGGCATAAGATGTCTAGCTGGCATTGTCTGCCTTATTATTTGGTAACTAGATTCCTTTCATATATGTATGTATTCTAGGTTGTTTCTACAGCAGCAGGTTTCCATATGATTTTTCAAATGGCCTGTAATGTTAGTTGTCCCTCCCTGTATTCCTTCCTTTATCCTTCTTTTCCATTTCCCTGGCCTACTTAGTCTTCCTATTCAAGTTTCTCCTTTTGTTACTCCACAACACTATATTCTGTTTCCCCTTCCTTAGGAGATCCTCTATTCCTGTCTGATCCCTTACTAGATACCTAACCTCTGTGGTTATTCAGATTGTAGCATACATATCAAAGGCTTGAAAGATAACAAACATCCAAGCCGGGCGTTGGTGGCCCACGCCTTTAATCCCAGCACTCAGGAGGAAGAGTCAGGTGGATCTCTGTGAGTCTGAGACCACGCTGGTCCACAAAAGCTAGTTCCAGGACAGCATCCAAAGCCACAGAGAAACCCTGTCTGGAAAAACCAAAACCAAAACAAACAAACAAACAAAAAGATAACATCCAATGTAGGCAGAGTTTTCCTGTGCCAGCAGCTGTTCTCAAATAACCACTTAGAGTCTTAATATTGATTATGAGTGCTTGGCCACTAACTCAGGCTTGTTACTAGTTACTCTTACATTTAAATTAACCTTATTTCTTATCTATGCTTTGTCAGATGGCTTGGTACCTTTTCTCATCTTGCTTCTCTCTGCATCTGCTGGAGACTCCTCTGTCCCCGCCTTTTTTCGTCCCATCATTCTCAATTTGGCTCTCTTGCCTAACCTCCTTCCTGGCTACTGGCCAATCAACGTTTTATTAAACCAATTCAGTGACAAATCTTTGCAGTGTACAGGAAGATTATTCCACAGCAATCCACATATAAGATAAAAACATAAAATATTTGTTGTTTGGGAGTCTGGGTTACCTTACTCAGGATATTTTTCCAGCTCCACCCATTTACTTGCAATTTTCATAATTTTGTTTTTCTTGATATTCAATTGTGTAAATGTAGAACATTTTCATTGTGTGTTCATCTATTGATGGGCATCTAGGCTGCTTCCAATTTCTGGCAATTATGAATACAGCATCAATGAACATGGCTGAGCAAGTGTCTCTCTAGTGGGACGTTGAGCCCTTTGTGTTCCCCTTCATAATTCTGAAACAGAGTCTCTCGTTAAAGCCCAAAGCTTATCTGTTAGTTTAGGCTGACTAGCCAATGGATTTCAGAGATCTGTCTGTGCCCTGCTTGGGGTTATAGGCCCCTTCCTGCCTTTTTATGTGGATGCTGGTTTTTTGAACTCAGGTACTTGTGTTTGCCTGGCAGTATTTCACCAGCTGAGCTATCTCCCCAAACCCATGATTTTCTTTTTAAATATGAACATCTAGCACATGCAGAGTTCTGGGTCAGGTCCTGAGGAATGTGAAACCAGACAATGTCTTCTTTGTGGGTTAATCAAGGAAGACAGAGGTGATGTTAGAGTCCACGGTGGAGGATAAACAAGAATCCATTATGTGGAGAACAGATTGTGGGGGATATTGCCTCCACCACCACCTCCATGTGGGCGACTCTTTGTAAACTGCTCTGTGTTGACTCCCAGGCCTGGAGTTGGTCTGGAGCCCAATAATGTTTAACCAACACTGGAATGATTCTGAGGCACTGGGAGGAACCTCAGTCTTAGAATGGTACCCAGCAGCTTTTATGAGACTTCTCCAATGGGGTGTGGATGTCCCCATAGATCTTAGTTCAGTTTGAGAGAGAGAGAGAGAGAGAGAGAGAGAGAGAGAGAGAGAGAGAGAGTCTCCACAGATCTTAGCCTGGTTGGGAAGCACTCAGTAGGAGTGTGGAGGGTCCATCGCAAAGGCAGGAATGAATTGTGCCTCTGTGTCTCCCCACACTCCTGTCAGGAAGGACAGATGTAGAGTGGTCAAGGCCTATCTGGACGCTGAATTTAGGTTAGGGACCTCAGCCCAGTGTGATTCCCCTCTCCTTACCACCAGACTCGGGTGTTTCCCCCCCTGAGATCTCAAACACACCACCCACAGAGCCAATATCTACCAGTTTAAAAGGCAACTCCAGGGATGGCAAGATGGCTCAGCAGAAAAGGTGCTTGCCTCCAAGGCTGAAAACCTGAGTTCAATCCCTGGGACCTCAGTGGTGGGAGGGAGATTGTCCTTCAGCCTTCACACGTGGACTGTGGACTGTGGTGCCTCTCTCAAATAAAATAAAATAAAACAAATGTTTAAAAAAAGGAAAGGAAAGAAAAAGAAGAAAGAAAATCAGCTCTGAAGCCAGGCCACTTGCCAAAATGACTGAGGGGGAGAATATGCACAGAACACCACACACAGGCCATGAATGCACATGTTCTCTAACCTATTTTTCTTCCAGAGTGACGTGGAAACGAAGGGGGAAAATTCCACAAAAATGTGCAGAGCATAGGAAATATGCTGGGAACTGTTAAGGGCTTGGCCAGGGCCTCTTGCCAGACAAGCAGGCATGAGGCTCAAGCCAGAGACAAGAGGAGCTGACTGCTGGACTTGGGACCAGAAACTGAAATCTCAGAAATCCACTCTGCCCCCACCAGTGGACCCTAACACACCTAGCTGTGTACACAGGTAAGCATGGAATTGAATAAACTTATAATCATTAAAGTGTGGAATTGTATTAGTGACAATTAATTGTGGCACACACCTGTGACCCTGCATGCAGAAGAATGCAATTAGGAGTATAATGTATTTGAGGTCAGCCAGGGCTACGCAGTGAGACTCAAAAGAGAAAAAAAAAGGGGGGGGGGTCTGTGGAGATAACTCAGCTGGTAAAGTGCTAGCCACATATACATGAAGATCTAAGTTTGATCCCCAGAACTGGAGTGCCGGTATATGCAGTCCCAGGGCTGGGGAGGTAAGGACAAGCAGATCCCTGGGGCTCACTGGCCAGCACAAGTCCCAGACCACAATGAAGAGACACTGGTCCCTAAGCATGTACTCTCTGATAGCAGATGAGCGGGTGCTGGCACGTGGGGGTGCAAGCCGGCAGAAGACCCAGGTGTAAGAAGTTGAGCAGAGGAGTAAACAGGGAACGAGGCAGACGGGTGTGACAAGTAAGGGGATGCTAGGTGAGATCACTAGTCACAGCATCTGAAAACAAGCAATCACATTAGCACTCGGTCCTCAGCCTTCCTATTGCTGTGACCCTTTAATATAGCTTCTTATGCTGTGCTGATCCCAACCATAACATTATTTTCATTGCTACTTCATGATTATAATTTTGCTGGTGTTATGAACTGTAATGTAAATATATGGTATGCAGCATATCTGAAATTCAACCGTGAAAGGGTCCAGACCACAGGTTGAGAACCGCTGTATTAGTGGCTCAGTGTGGGAGGTGCAGCAATGTTCAGCAGTTCCATGTGACAAGAGGGTAGAAACAGGCAGCTGTCAGACTGTCACCTTATCAAGGTTTTCACCTACTACATAGTAAAATGACAGCATGGCTAGGCCAGAGTGCTCTCAGCACTTAACTTTTGTTTGTTTGGTTGTTTTGGTGTGAGACGGGGTTTCAAGTAGTGTAGGCTAGTCTCAAACTTTCTCCTAAGTTGATGATGACCTTAAACTCCTGATCCTCCAAGTTCTGGGCTTATAGGCATGTGCCACCATGCTAGTATATGCAATGCTGGGGCTCAACCCCATGGCCTTGTGCAATCTAGGCAAACCCTCTATCAACACAGGGTCTCACTGGCTGGTCTGTAACTCAGAGATTGGCCTGCCTTCACCTCCCAAGACATGGGATTGAAAGAGGACTTCACCATGCCCTGCCCTGACACAGATTTTGCAGTATCCAAAATGCTTAAGGAGTAATTATACATGAATATAAAAGGTGGTAAAATATCATCAAATAAACACAAATTATTAAAAAGAAAAAAGTAGACTATATAGACTTGAGATGTATGTTAATAAAAATCCTTGGTCAGGGCTGGAAAGATGACCCAGCAGTTAAGCCCACTGGCTGCTCTTCTACAGGACCAGGGTTCAATTCCTAGCACTCACATAAGGGTTCCCAAGCCTCAGTTAACTCCAGTCCCAGGGAACCTGATGCCCTCTTCTGGCCTTTATGGGCACTGCATGTATGAGGAGCACAGACATACATATAGGTAAAACTATCTGTCCATACACATAAAATTAAAAATTAAAAATAAAAAGAAGCTGGGTTTTGATAGCGCATGCCTTTAATCTCAGCACTCAGGGATGCAGAGGCAGGCAGATCTCTGTGAGTTTGAGGCCAGCCTGTCTCCAGAGTGAGCTCCAAAACAGCTAGAGCAAGAGAGAGAAACCCTGTTTCATGTCAGAAGAGCCACTTGATACGGGACAGAAGAAAAACCAAAAAGTATCACCACTATTCACTACCACTATTCACATAATCTTTGGGTTTTATTTTGACTCTTTAAAAGTTTTTCTTAAGGTATAAATATTATCTCAAAATTTATAAGATATAGTCAGGCAGTGGTACATGCCTTTAGTCCCAGCACTTGGGAGGTAGAGGCAGAGGCAGGCAGATCTCTGTGAGTTCAAGGTCAGCCTCGTCTACAAGAGCTAGTTCCAGGACAGCCTCCAAAGCCACAGAGAAACACTGCCTCGAAAAACCAAAAAATAATAATAATATATATGTATATTATTAATTTTTTGTCATGACATTAATGGTCATATAGAGTATTAACTTATTCTAGAAAAGGCTTCATCAAGCTTCCTGTATATGATTTCAGCTTTAAACCTCTATCAGGTAACTAGGAATTAAGTTTTTATACTCTGGATGTACATAACAAATATTGATCCTTTAACCTCTTTGAGATCTGCTACATATGACATTTCAAATGTCTAAGTTTTCTGTAGTGAACCAAGACCACGCCTAACAGTGACCTTTGAAGTCTCCAAAAAGATGATGGGGCCCCACAGCGACTATTCCATTAGAACTATTGTAACATCACTAAGCTGAAAAATACCACCTAATGATTGACTTTGGATTACAAACTGCTCAGGACAATTTTAATTTTAAGGTGGCTAGTTGAGATGATCTAGCCTCACAGACAACTCTAGCCAGGACTTGAGACAAGCCCTGCACTGTGCCATTACGAAGAGACTAGATAACAAATGATACAGCTACCTCTCCCAGGACTTGACAGTTAACCCAACTTTTCCTTTTCAGGATCACCTAAAGATGCCATTTCCCCCAGACAACAGGGAGTAAATTTATGAACATGCCGCCCACATTCCCAAGAGGTGGGGTGGGTGGTTTTTGGTTGTTCAATGGGTTATGGATATTTGTTGTTGTTTAGGGAGTTGTTGGCTACAAGTTGTTATTGGTAATGGTCAGGAAAAAAGTTGAACAAAAGAGATTAGATTCAGAATTCTTGTTTTGAAAAAAAAAAGGGATATAGATATGATAGGATATAAGGGTAGATTAGTGAATCTAATTTTAAACCAAAAAAGCAACTACTAGTCTTAAATGTTTTACATTGATATGGATTTTTGCATATTGATACAAATTTAAGATTATTGTTGTTAGAACATTCTATACCTACATTTCTTTTTTTTCCAACTTTTTTTTTATTTGAATTAGAAACAGGATTGTTTTGCATGACAATCCCAGTTCCCTTCTCCCACCCGTCCTCCCCTACCCGGCCCCCTGTACAGACATTTCTAATCTTTTTTTTAAAAAAGATTTTATTTATTATGTATACAACATTCTGCTTCCATGTTTATATGCACACCAGAAGAGGGCACCAGATCTCATTACAGATGGTTTGAGCTACCATGTGGTTGCTGGGAATTGAACTCAGGACCTCTGGAAGAGCAGCCGGTGCTCTTAACCTCTGAGCCATCTCTCCAGCCCCCATACATTTCTAATCTTGTTCAAGGTATTGTACCTATGCAACTCATTTAATAATGTAATGCAAATTTTTAGCCCTTGAAAGTTATTATTACCAGCTATTTAGGATAATAAGGAAATGCAGGTTAGTAATTAGTCACCTATTACAATCAAACTTATAGTCATGTTAGTTATGTCTTCCAGGGCTAACAGAGATATATTTTAGGCAGACAGATGACCTTCAAACACTGCGAGATTACATAGAGGGATACTCTCTCAGCCTGGACACTGGGGGAGGTCCTAGGCCCTGCCCCGAAGCTAGGACAGGCTTTGGGGATCCCCCATGGAGGGCCTCACCCTCCCTAGGGAGCGGAGGGGGGATTGGGTGGAGGGTTGGGTGTGTTGGTGGGGGGCAGGGGAGGAGGGGAGGGAGAGGGAGTTGGGATTGGTGTGAAGCAGGCTTGTTTCTAATTTAAATTTTAAAAAAGCGAAAGAAAAGATGGGTTAGACATGAAATATTTTCTCTGAATTTGTCAATTGCTAATGGACTAGAAATTGTGGATGTATTTATTGCCTGTATATATTGTATATAGTTATTGTACTTATTGTATATAGTTTTTCTTATATTAGTTATAAACATTTTTTAATTTATACAAAAAGGGGAAATGTAGTGATATCTTGATTGTACTCTAATAAATAAAGCTTGCCTGAAGATCAGAGGGTTGAGGTAGCCACCAGTTAGTTAACCATAGAGGTTTGGAAGTCTGTACAGAGAGACAAGAAGTGATGTGGCTGGGTGGGGAGAGATAAGGCAGGAGGAGACAGGAGCACAGTGTCTTTTCTGATCTTTCATCTTTCACCCCCTAATATCTGACTCCAGGCTTTTATTATTAAGACCAATTAGAATTCATGCTACACTTGGTTTCCAGATGGTGGTGCTGTCTGGGGAGGTTTAGGTGGTGTGGCCTTGCTAGAGGCAAGTATGTCCCTGGGAGGGGGCTTTGAGGTTTCAAACCCCAGGCCCAGTCTCTGTCTCTCTGCCTCTGTCTGACTCATTCTCTGTCTCTGCCTGGTGCCCATAGATCAGATATAAGCCTGCGGTGACTTCTCTGGCACCATTCCTGCCTGCCTGCTGCCATGCTTCCTGCCATGATAATGGACTAAATCTCTGAAACTGTGAGCAAGCCCCCAGTTAAATGCTTTCTTTTGTAAGTTGCCTTGGTCATGGTGTCTCTTCACAGCAATAGAACAGTAAATAACAGAAGCTGGTACCAGGGACTGGGTATTGTTTGTGACAGGCCTGACCATGCTGTATTTTGGAGAAATTTGGAAGATGTTGGGACTTGAACTAGAAAAGTGGTTGGAAGCTGCAAGTAGAAGACAACAGTGCTGAGAGGAATGTGGACTATGGAGCCATAACCCAAGGGTTTACAGAGTGGAGCAATATTAGCAACTGGGCTACAGACCATTTATGTGATATTTTTGGCAAAGAATGTGGCTGCTTTTGCCCTTGTCCTAATTGTCAGGTCTGAAGAAACTCCTTTTCCAAAATTCTGATGTTTAGACAAAAGCCAGCATTCCCTCAGGGGTTTGGAAAGCTAGTTTCCACTTGTCAAAATGAGCCATTCTTGACTGGGCAGTGGTGGCGAACACCTTTAGTCCCAGCACTCAGGAGGTAGAGGCAGCAGGTCTGTGTGTGTAAAAGGCCTGCCTGGTCTACAGAGCAAGTTCCAAGACATCCAGGGCTACACAGAGAACGCCTGTCTCAAAAAACAAAACAAAACAAAACAAACAAACAAAAACCCAAACAAACAAACAAACAAAAAAGCAAAAAAGGAAAGGAGTCATTCTCTTTATCTTTAGCAAAAGGGACACATGCTCCTCCATTAACATAAACCTGTGGTGTTTGATCAGCATGCTAACATAGAAGCTCCATCAGCCCCTACTCACAAATAGTTGTTATTTACCTCAAAGCCTCCCACCCCAGCCCACTGGCTCCCCTTTTCCTGGGTAATGATTCCCTTATACCCCCGAAGATTTGTTACCCTGTTGCTTCTCTCCACTTTCCTGAGAGACAGTGTAGTGTGATGGTTTGAATAAAAATGGCCCTATAGGCTCTTAGGGAGTGGCACTATTAGGAAATGTGGCCTTGTTGGAGGACTTATGACACTGGAGGCAGGCTTTGAGGTCTCAGATGTTTGAGTCACATCCAATGTGGCATTCTCTTCCTACTGACTGCAGAACCAGATGTAGAACTCTCAGCTACCTCGCCAGCATCATGTCTGCCTGTGTGCCACCATGTTTCCTGCCATGATGATTACGGACTAAACCTCTGGACGGTAAGGAAGCCACCTTAATTAAATGTTTTCCTTTATAAGAGTTGCTGTGCTCAGTCCAGTGGTGGTGGTGCATGGCTTTAATCCCAGCACTTGGGAGGCAGAGGCAGGCGGATCTCTGTGAGTTCGAGACCATCCTAGTCTACAAAAGCGAGTTAAGGAGAGGCTCCAAAGCTACACAGGGAAACTCTGTCTCGAAAAACAAAAACAAAAAACAACAATAACAAAAAGTTGCTGTGCTCATGGTGTCCCTTCACAACATTGAAACTCTAAGGCAGATAGCTTTTGTTATGCCTTTAACCTAAAGCCATAGCCTTTTACTATAACATCAAGATGTAAATCTGTTCCAGCTGTCTTACAGATACCTGCAATTTCCTGGGAGAAGTGTTTCTATATCAAGATATCTGGGTTTGATAAAAACAGTCTCCAGAACCCATTTTTACCCCATCTATTTTTGAGCATGTCTTGCAGGTTCACTCCTTCTGCCTGGGCCAAGGCCAACCCACAGAGTGTCCTCCAGATTATGCCAGCACCTGCACTAGGGACTTCACTGTTGGTACCACCTCTCCAGGTTCACATGGGCACCTCTTCAGGATACTTGGTCTGTCCAACAGCTGGGACCTTGTGGTTTTCCAAGATGCCACAATAAAGGGTCTATTTGCTCTTTTTCCTGACACATCAGTACAATTAGGGCCAATGATGATAATCTATTTTTTCTCCTAGCAACCTGTCTTGTCCACTTCAAGGAACAGTTGCCCTCTGAGGTTTCCAGGATGGCAGCTAACCAGATGCTTCTCCACCCACACCTTCTGCTGAGCATGAATGAACCCACCAACTCCTGACTCTCCTTTCCCCTACATTGTCCCTTGTCAGCAGGAAGGAGCCAGACATGAACCAGCATCCATAGACCCAAAGAGTCTGGGATGTTATGGTGGAAGCTTCACCCAAGCCTCCCTCCCCTATCTCCCTCCAAACCCTGCTGCATCTCAGAAAGCCCACCAAATGATGACCCCTTCCCCAGAGATGCTCAAGACCACTCCCACAGGGTATTTAAACTGCTCCCAGAGAACAGACTCTTGATTTTTCAGGTCTCCCTTTCTTGTCTCCTCTCTGGGGGGTCGGAAGACCATCTGGGAGCAATGTATCTATTAAATGTCGGCTTTTTCTAATTCGGTTTGATTTGGTCTGATTTGGACTGTTACATTGTTGGAGAGGCTTATCAGGGTGTAGAAACTTTTTAGCCTTAAAAGTTTGGAATAAGCTTTTTCCTCTTCACCCCATAGGCCATCTATTTTGGATTCTTTACTCTACCCCTCACACTCACTAATAATCTGCCTGAGAGTAAATTGAAGAGTTTTGGACTGATTTCATTAGCAAAGAAGGTTTTAAGACAGTCTAAATTAGTATGTTCAGAGTGAAAAAAAAAAAAAAGACAGCCTAACACTGTTGTGGAATAATCTTTTTTGTACACTAAGAAGATGTGTCTTTGCCAAGGTACCTTCTGATTGGTTTAATAAAGAACTAAATGGCCAATATAGGCAGGAGGTATAGACAGGATTTCTGGGTGAAAAGTTTCTGCACCCTAATAAGCCTCTCTGCCAATGTAGCAATCCAAATCAGACCAAATCAAACCAGATTAGAAAGGCTCAGGTTTAATGGGTAAAATGCTCCTGAATGATTTTCTGGCCCCCAGAGAGGAGATGGGGAAGAGAGATCAAAAAACCACATGTCTGTTTTCTGGGGGGCAGTTTGAACAGCCCTGGGGAGGGGCTAACTCTTGGCAGGCTTTCTGTGGAGGGCAGGGTCTGGGGAAAGAGAGAGTCAGACAGACAGAGAGAGAGAGACAGAGAGAGAGAGACAGAGACAGAGACAGAGAGGCGGGGCTTCCACCTAATCATCCCAGACTCTTTGGGTATATGGGTGTCACGGGCTCAAGTGGAGCTCTCACCAGAACACTGGTGAGAGAAAGGAAGAGGAGGAGGAATCTAGGCACACAAGAGACACCAGGAGACATGGAAGAAGCAGGATAGGTGGTCCGTGACAAAATGTAGATTAATAGAAATGGGTTAATTTAAGTTATAAGAGCTAGGTAAAAACAAGCCTAAGTAGCTGGTCGGTGGTGTGCACGCCTTTAATCCCAGCACTCGGGAGGCAGAGGCAAGCAGATCTCTGTGAGTTGGAGACCAGCCTGGTCTACAAGACCAGGACAGGCTCCAAAGCCACAGAGAAACCCTATCTTGAAAAACCAAAAAAAAAAAAAAAAAAAAAAGCCTAAGCTAAGGCTAAGCTTTCATAATTAATATTAAGTTTCAATGATGTTATTTGGGAGTTGGCTGGCAGGACAGAGAAAGACTCATTACACATCACCAACCCCGTCATGTGGTTAGTGATGCAATTAGTGATCACTTTTATGTAGATCTACAGTGAAAAAAGACAAAGTGGGGCAAAAAGAAATTTAAAAAAATGTACAGTTTGACAAGACAAAGAGCATCAGGAAATTTAACGTTAGAGCCTTGCTTTATGCTGAAAGATGTGGTGATATATTAATTATGATACATTAAACCTTGCCTGAGGATTCAGAAAGCAAAATCAGCTTCAAGCTATAGAGATCAGGGAGAGGTGGTACAGAGGTAATCCCAGGACTCAGGATTAAGAGGTAGATGGATCTCTGTTAGTTCAAGGCCACCATGGCCTACACAGGAGTGAAGAGTAACAGAGCTCAAGCCTTTGATCCCTGCACCTGGGATCACACGCCTTTAATCTCAGCATTAGGGAGGTATATAAGACAGGAGCAAGGTCTCAGAGCTGGCATTCTGTGTCAGGATTCTCCAGCCACATTGAGGAGAGTATAACAGTCTGGGATTGCAGTTTGAGGAATCAGGATGGGCTTTAAGTCTGAGGTAGAGGCAAGAGCTAGTGGCCAGCTGCTTTGCTTTTCTGATCTTCAGCTTGAAGCTTGAACCCCAATATCAATCTCTGGGTCTTTTATTTTTTTAAGCTACAGAAAGAGACAAGGAAAAATGAAATAAAGGAGTGCTGCTCTCAGTGCAAGACCCCAACCAGCTAATTCTGCAACTTGTGGAAAGAAAAGGCCTAGGGAATTATCTGTTTCTAAAGAACAGGGAAATCTTATGCTAATACAGTCCAAAGATGGCCATCTTCAGCAGGAAGCAGAACCTGGCAGCTTTGGTCACATGGTCTGGCTTTAGAGTCAGGAAAGATACAGCTGTAAAGGGGGCTGTGGAATCTTCCTCCTTGGTTAAGGAGAGCCACTAGGGCCAGTTGTGTGGCAGGGAATTCCCTGTATGGAGGGCAGGAGAGACCATTGCATGAAGCTGAGAAAGTGAAACCTGGATTGTATAGAGACCTCTAAGATGTTGGATTGTAGAGCCGTGGGATGCCTGCAGAGGTGAGCTGCAGACAGGGAGTGGAACCAGCTCCAAAAGAAGTAAGTTGCATTTGACAAAGCTGGAAGGAGTGATCGATTTGAAGAGCCCCTTAAGCATTTTAATATCAGAAGAGACTTTGAATTTTTAAACAGTGTTGAAATTGTGAAAGACTTTGGAGACTTTCATTTGGACTAAATGCATTTTGCATTATGACATGGCCATGAAACTATGGGCTCCGGGGAATGGGGTGTGGTGGATTGAAGAAGAATGGCTCCCATAGGTTTGTTATTTGAAAGTTTCATTCCCAGCTGGTGGTGCTGTTTAGGGAGGTGTAGCCTTGCTGGAGGAAGTACATCATTTGGGGTGGGCTTTAAGATTGCATAGCTTCTCCATCCTTCCAGGTTGTTCTCTTTGCTATGTGTTTGTTTTAGTGTTGTGCCCAAATTCTGAACCCCCAAATCACCAAGAGGCCCATTTCAATGCAAAAGCAAAGAGTCTTTTATTGTAGTTGTTTAATGAGCTAACCCCATTAGCTCGGGCCTTTCAACCATCCATTATGGTGGATAGTTGGAGAAAGACCTGAGAAACCACAAGACAGGGATCTTATAGGGCAGCGTAAGGGTAGTGTCTAGGGGTACGCACAGGCTCAGGATTGATGCTCCTCCAGGCTTGGATGACCGGCCCTGTGTTGATTGGTCAACTGGTGGTTATGGCCCATAGGCCCTCCCAGGGCATTGCTATCACTGTTGTACACTTGTATGTAAAGCACACCCAGAGCTGTAAAGCACGGCTCCGCTAGCTAACTTCTGATTGGTTCCTCACTACAAGGAGGGCATCTGACCACCTAGTGACCAGGGCAGGCCCAGCAAGGGTAAGCATGTTAGCCTGTCATGGCTGCCAAAACGGAGTGCTGGTCCCTTCAGTAGTTAGTATATGGGAGCTATTGCTCATAGTATTTTATCAAAGCAACAGAAATGTAACTAATACATTTTTCATTTAATTTCTGCAGTTCTTTGTAAATTCTGGATGTTAACTCCCTTCTACAGGATAGCTGGTAAAGATTTTCTCCCATTCTATGGGTTTTTTGCTCTGCTGATAGTTACTTTGGCTATTTATTTTCCATGTAGTCCCATCTGTTAGTTCCTGAGGCTGGTTTTTGTGATGTGGATACAAATTAACACAGCCATTATGGAAGTTAGTTTGAAAGGATCTCTCAAAAAATTTTAAAAAGAGAATTGACCATATGACCCAGCTATATCACTACTGGTATTTATCCATTTGACAGGGTGTGGTAGTTTGAGAGAAAATGGCTCCCAAAGGGAGAGGCACTATTAGGAGGTGTGGCCTTGTTGGAGTAGGTGTGGTCTTGGAGGAAGTGTCTCACAGTGAAGGTGGGCTTTGAGGTCTCATATGCTCAAGCCATGTCCAGTGAGAATTTACTTTCTGTTGCCTGTGGGTCAAAGATGTAGAACTCTCAGCTACCTCTTAATCTCAGCTACCTCTCCAGCACCATGTCTGTCTGCATGCCACCATGTCCCCCCATGATGATAATGGACAGAACCTCTGAACTGTAAGCCACCCAATTATATGTTTTATTTATAAGAGTTGCTATAGTATCTCTTCAAAGCAATAGAAACCCTAACTAAGACACAGGACAAGACAGTGCAGAGGATCCTCCATTTTATCTCCTTGATGGAGAATACTATGGAAAATTACCCAACTCTATTCTAGGACCCCAAGGTCAAGATACTTAGCTTCTGTTAAACTTCTTGCTTGTACAGATCACCTCCAGTTAACTGCTTATTTTTGCTTCTGTTAAATTGCTTGCTTATGTGAGTGTCCCCACCCTGACCCTAGCAGCTGAGTTCTGCCTTCTGGACACTTGGTGCTACACTTAGGTCCAAATACCTGGGTGTAGTCCAAGCTGGTTGGAATAAAGACTTTTAATAGGATATAAACTGTCTGAGTGGTCATCTCTGGTGGGCTCCCTATAACATTTTGGAGGCCCTAAATTAGAACCCCAGAGATTGGACCCAGACAAGGGACCCACAAGATTGGGGAAAAAGTGCATCAGCTGGAGAGTACACTTAGGGAGAGCACATCCTGAGATGTTCCAGGGCCCCAAGAAAATCATCTCTGATTTCTGCTGAGCATTCCAAAGGCACTCCAATGCACCACTCAAAAGAGAGAGAGGTGAAAAAAAGCAAATTGAAAGTCATCTGGTTTGAACACCTTCTAAGGTAAGTTTGGTGTGTAAGAGGTGCCTTCTGGTTAGGACACAAGAGGGGAGGTTGGCCATGACTGTAGATCCTGTGTTGGAGATCCCTGTAATACATCACTGGACCCCCCTGGTCTGTTTGGGTATATGAATTTGTGGTGGCCACCCCTGTTTGTCTGTACTATATGTTTCTGTGTATGGCTGTGTGTCTGTGTGTTTCTTTCAGTTGGAGAAACAGATCTAAAATAGAGGGGGAGTGAGCCACCCTGAGACCATAGTTATAGCCCCCCACCTCTTCCAGCTGGCCATGATTTCCTGAAGCTCTTGGGCCATGCTGGGCTGACCAACCAATGGCTTTCTTTGGTGTGGGACCCCTACCCCACCTGCTTAAGACCTGTGCCCTCTTGTTGGGGACCCGAATCCTTTTGGCTTGGTCAGGTTACCTAGAGAACCCCTTCCATCTATTCTCTCAGTCCTGCCCTAGGAAACTGATGCCCCCCACCCTTCCTGCTCGGGAGCACTTGCTTCTGGCTTTTTAAATTCTTGACTCCTAATCGAGGTCCCCTGGTCCTGTTGTCTGTGTGGAGGTGTGGAGGGACTCAGTGTATGAAGGGAGGAGAAATAGATCCCCAAGCCACACGCAATCTGTTTCTCCCCTGGCCTGCCTTTTGGAAACTGTTTGCTGTGTACACCTGCTGACTTGGGGTGATTGCTGGCAGCTCATGGCCACCCTATTTACAGCCCAGCAGCAAGATCAAATCCCACTGGAAAGTAGGAAGTTGGCTCAGGAGCTGGGCAGCAGGATACTCCTTGACTCAGAGGCCCAGGTACAGTGGACCTTCCTGTCACCCAACCCAGTTGGGATCCTAATACTAGTGAAGGTAAGACGTCGCTGAACATTTTTATTTTGCCAAACATTATTGGGAGGATAAGTCAGGTCATGCAAGCACCTGGTGAATTGCTGGCTGGGTTTCTAGAGACATATCAGGTATTTTGTTCCCTAGTCCCAGATGCCCCCCAAAAGCTACTAATATGGCCTTTGTCATGCAGTTGTCCCCAGGCATAAGGAGAAATCTCCAGACATTAGAGGGATTTAAAGAGTTGAACAGGCCTCAACTATTAGAAAGTGCTCAGAAAGTTTAAAATATCTGAGATCCAGATGAGGACAGATAAGGAAGGAAACTCTCCCATGCGGTGAACACTGACCTTGGAAAAACGGACAAGAGAGGGAATGGGGGAAAGAGACCAGGAGAAGGGGTTCTGGGAATAACCAGCATCGTTGGATGGGGCCCTGAGTGCTGTATGTTGAAAGTTAGACAAAAATATCCACAAAGTACCCTGCTCCAGTATGTAGATGGCTTCCTCTGCCAGGAATGTGGACAGGCAACAGAAGGCTGGGTAGAAAGCTTCCAATCCCTGGAGTACAGAGTCTCAGCCAAGAAGGCTCATCTGTGTGTCCCTGAAGTCACATACCTGGGCTACAACCTGGAGGAAGGAAAGCCAGTGCTTTCCCGAAACCATATTTCAGCCATCCTATAAATCCTCCACGTGTTAGCATTACCATCGATGAACCAGACAGGAACTCAAGCAGAACAAGAACCTGCAGGCAAGAGCTGATGCAGAGGCCATGGAGGCTTGTTCCCCATGATTTGAACCTGGGCCCTCCTCCTTAGTTCCAGGACTGCCAAGGCTGTTACACAGAAAAACCCTGTCTCGAAAAACCACCACAAAAAGAAAAGAAGAGAAGAGAAGTGAAGAGAAGAGAAGAGAAGAGAAGAGAAGAGAAAAGAATATCCTACAAACTTGCTACCATCCAATCTTATGGAGGCGATGGAAGTTACCTCATCTCAGACAACTTTGGTTTCTCCAAGATCGCACACTGAAAACATAAACTTATACAAACCCCACAATTTTTACAAACTCAAACATATTTAGAAATCCAGTCTCAGTCAGGTGTGGTGGTTCACACCTTTAATCCCAGCACTCAGGCATAGGCCAGCCTGGTCAATAGATTGAGTTACAGGACAGCCAGGGCTACACAGAAACCCCATCTCAAAAAACAAAACAAGGCAAAACAAAATCTAGTCAAATCTTTAAAAAAAAATCCCAACTCTCTTTTAAAAGTCCAAAGTCTCGAAAAACAAACAAACAAAAAAAAAATCTTGGGGGCTGGAGAGATGGCTCAAAGGTTAAGAGCACTGGCTGCTCTTCCAGAGGTCCTGAGTTCAATTCCCAGAAACCACATGGTGGCTCACAACCATCCATTATGAGATCTGGTGCCCTCTTCTGGTGTGCAGATAAACGTGGAAGCAGAATGTTGTATACATAATAAATAAAATCTTAAAAAAAAAAAAAAGTCTGAAGTCTTTCTGCTATGGGGTCCTGTTTAAAAAAAAAATCAAAATTAAGTTAAATACTTTTTCCAAGTGGGAAGAACCAGGGCATGGTCACAATCTAAATAAAGCAAAACCAAATTCCAACAGTGTAAATAATTCAATGTCCAATGTCTGGGATTCACTCACCATCTTCTGGACTCCTCCAAGGTGCCTGGGTCACTTCTCCAACTGTGCCCTCTGCAGCACACACAGCCTGTTTTTTAGTCTCTGGATGGCTTTACATCACTGCTGCTGTTCTTGGTGGTCATCCTATGGCACTGGCATAGCACCAGTAGCCTCTCCTGGGCTCTCTCTTCAGGGACCCTGGGCCTACCACACAGAGCTAAACCTCAGTTGCTTTCCATGACCCCTTCATGCCTTCAAAACCAGTACCACCTGGGTGACTCTTACACGACTAAGTTCGGCTGCCCACAGGAGGTGCAACCTCAGCTGCTTCTAGAACACAATTTCTTTGTGCTGATCCTGAGAAAACCATTTCCAGAAGACTCCACCTCATTAGTGCTGGTCTCTTCTGAGCCACCGCTAATTTCTTAGCTCTAGATAACCAGCACCAGCTGGCCCAGTAACACAAAGGTTTCACTTCAGTGGTTCTGGTCTCTTGTTAATCATGGCTGACTAAGATGGCAGCTCTCTTCAACCCCAGCTGGCTGGAAGAAGAAACTCTTAATTCTACATAGCAAATGGCCCTGAGTCTTTAAACTTCTACCTGAAACTTTACAAGCCAGGTCTCCATCTTCTGCACTGCTCTTAACATTCGTATCTTTCAAGCTACTACAGAACATCCTACCAAGCTCTTGACACTCAATGGCTTTACTAGCCCTACCTTCCAAAATCCCTCCAAAATGCTCCCCAAAACATGGTCAGGTCCATCACAGAAATACCCCACTTGTCTTTGTTAGTAGGGTTTCTAGTGATGTAATGAAACACCATGACCAAAGAAACCTGGGGAGGAGAGGGTTTATATAGCTTAAATTCCCATATCACATTCGTTGTAAAAGGAAGTCAGGATAGGAGCTCAAGCAGAAGCAGAGGCTATAGGGGAGTGCTGCTTACCAGCTTTCTCCCCATGGCTTGCTTTCTTATAGAACTCAGGACTACCAGCCCCAAGAGCTGGGCCCTTCCTCATCAATCACTAATTAAGAAAATGTCCTACAGGCTTGCCTATAGCCTGAGCTTATGGAGGCATTTTCTTAATTGAGGCTCCCTCAGGTGAGTTTAGCTTATGTCAAGTTCACATAAAACTATCCAGCACACCCTGCTGCCTCATGAAAAATAAACACAAGTTCAGGAATTCCTGGTGGTAGTTGGATACTGCTGGCTAAGAATAATGGGATTTGTTGTGATAGCCAAATCCTTCTATGCTTGCACCGGGGGTATCCAGCCTTTGGAGTGGACTGAGACTGAGAAGAGGGCCTTCAAAGCCTTGAAAAAGGCTTTGGTATCTGCCCTGGCCCAGGCCTACCCAGACATTACAAATCTATTCCACTTGTATGTAGATGAGGCCTGAGGCATTGCCTAGGGGGCCCTCATGCAAACTCTGGGATCCTGGAAAAGACAAGTGGCATAACTGTTCAGAGACTTAACCTTGTCACAGCCAGATGACTGGCATGTATAAGGGCAATAGCTGCCACCACCCTGCTGGCAAAAGAAGCTGACAAATCAACTTTAGGGCATTAAATGTTCTTGATAGTCTCAGTCTATCTTTTGGGTGTACCTCTGCTCTCTTATGTCCCTTCCAGGGGTGGAACAATATAGGTCCAGGGGAGGGACAGGAGAAGATTGGCTAGAAAAGGGACTCCAAGGATTACAATTTTATGCATGGCCTGTCAATGGTGAGTTGTCCTCCCAAGGACAAGGTACCTGCAGCATGTCCTCAGATTACCTGGTTTGTACTAACAGTTTGACTAAATGTGCCTCCTCTGACTCACTGGAAACTCACACCCCCACTCTCTGTTAACACCCAGTTATATGCTTATAATGAAAAGAAGGGAGTGCTCATACAGGCCTTCACTCACAGTCAAAGGGGTCTCAATTCTAGTCCAATGCCAAGTAGGGGCAGAAATAGCCAGTGCAACCGCCATAGGCACCTCAGCCTTGATTGTTAGGAACCAAAGTTGTAGGGAACTCAGTTCTCAGAGAGATTTAGAACAAGGCCATTTGGAGAATTCTAACTCTAGGCTGGAGAGCCAAGTTAACCTCCTTGCCATGGTAGTCCTGCATAACCGAAAGAGGCTTGGCCTCCTTTTTATGAAAGAGAGGACTGCATGGCCTTAGGAGAAACTTGACAACAACTCAGTGGTCATTAGGGAAAACTTTCAAATGGTTAGATCAAATCTTAAAGAAAGGGAAGAAAGGAGACATAGATCGGTCTCTGATCACTTGGTCCCCATGGCTGACCCTTACTGTCAACGTTAGCTGGACAATTGATTTTTATTTCTGATCAGGCTAATAGTGGGACCCTGCATCCTCACCTGTGTGGCCTACTACATCAAACAGAGGATAAACTTAGTTAAACTACTGGTCATTAGGACCAACTACGCCCTCTAGAACAGGACAAATGAGTGATTTGACTTATGCCCATAGAACCAATAGGGGATGTGACAGGTAAAACAGTTGAGAGATTCCTCCATATTGTATTCTTGCTGAGGCCTTTTCAGGCTTAACTAGAATTTGATCTCCTTGATGGAGAATCCAATGGAAAATTACCCAACTCTATTTTAGGAACCTGAGGCCAAAGTGCCCCAGCTTCTGTTAAACTGACCCCCCCCAACCACTTATCTTAGTTTCTGTTAAATTGCCCCCACCTCCATCCTGTACCTGCTGAGAGAGATGCCAGGATATGGTTGCTGTTTTCAAAAACCCTGTGCTCTGGATACTCAATACTATACTTAGTTCCAAGTAGCCCCAGCCAGCTGGAATAATAAGACTTTCAATAGACTATAAACTCTCTGAGTGGTCATGTCTGGTGGGATAACACCCATATGTTGTGGGAGATTTATACACTGTGTGAAGGTGTATTATTGTGATTGTTATAATAAAAAGACGAATGGCCAATAACTAGGCAGGAGGTATAGGCAGGATTTCCGGGGAGGAAAAGGAAGTGGAGGAGGAATTTAGGCTTGTGGGGTAGGTTGGGAGAAAAGGAGAGGAAACAAAGTGCAAGATGGAGGAGATGTAATGCCATGTGATAGAGTGGCTGGTGGGACAGAAAAACTCATTACATCTGGTGCCCAATGCATAGCATGTAAATCCACGTAGGGCCCGAGAAAGCTGAAACAAAAAAAAGAGTTCCGAGTAGGCTCAGTGCTTGTACTGAGGCGAGGCTCTTTTAAGAGACCCAGCTCCTGAGCCCTTGAATGGGGCTTATGGGCGACAGGCAGCATGCTCAGTGGCAGGAGACTAGATAGAAGTGCCTACTGGAGCTGGGGCAGAAAGACTGGTTCCAGGCTGGGACCTACAGGCATGAGGCACCCTTCTCACCAGCCTGAAGGGGGTGGAGCCAGCCACCAGGCCATGTGCTAAGCAGAGGCATACAGCAGAGGGCCTAGCCATCCCTTAGCAGCTTAAGGTTTGGCTCTCTCATGGTCAGAGGAGACTGCAGACATGCAATACAAAACCAACAAAAAACTAGAACAACAACAGCAACAACAACAACAAAAACCAGGGACAAGTTGACAAAACCTCTGAACAGGCTACAATGTGTTTAAAAATGTGCTTAGATGCTAAATAAAGAAAAGGAAAATGGGTATAGACAGTCATAGAAAAAAAAGTTTAAAAATAATAAAGTCTTTAAAGAAAGTGTAGCTGGGCAGTGTTGGTGCATGCCTTTGATCCCAGCACTCTGGAGGCAGAGACAGGCTTATCTCTGAGTTTGTGGCCAGTCTGGTCCACAAAGTGAGGACAGAGAAACCATGTCTGGAAAAAAAAAAAAAAAAAAAAAAAAAAACCTCAACGCCCCCCAAAAAAAAAGGAAAAAAAAAAGAGTGAAGTTATATAAAGTATATAAAATATATATACTTTTATACAGTATATAAAATATAAGTATAAAGTACTATAAAAAGAATAAGCCACATAAGAGGAGAAATACACAGGGTATCTGAATCCTGCTGAGAGACATTGGATTATGGAAACTGCACGTGTGTGTGTGTGTGTGTGTGTGTGTGTGTGTGTGTGTGTGTGTGTGTTTTCTGAGACAAGGTTCCTAGTCATCCTGGAACTTACTCTGAAGACCAGGCTGGTCTCGAACTTGCAGAGATCCACCTGCCTCTGCCTCCCAAGTGCTTGGATTAAAGGTGTGCGCCACCAACGCCCAGCATCTAACCTATATACTTTAAGAATGTCTTCACTTCAGATAGAAGTAAAATAATATGTTGTGTTGGGAGAGAGGTTATGCCTTTCTCACCAGGAAACAAAAAGTTATGGTTCTCTTCAAAATTAATTAAGATCAGATTTGATTGGGGGAGACATCCTGAAAATCTTGGCTACAGACATAATAAAAGAAACAAGAAAGGCTATATAGGACTGGTGGCATATATCTGATCCCTTGACATAGAAACAGCTCTGAGACTGGATGACACATGATAAATCTTATTGGCTACAGACTCCTCATGATTTAGTATTACATGCCATCCTCTCATATTACACAAATGGAGATTTATATTACAGTTTGGTTATTCAGTCCAAAAGGACTTATAAAGTTGACAAAGTTATAAAGTTGATCGGCTCAAACATAAAACAACAACAACAAAAATATCTTTAGCTGACTTGTACACACCACAATTCCATACTTGTGTTAATACAGATACATATGTTATCTTAAAATTTTATACGTTTTCAGAAAAAAAAAAAGAACGAGACACCCGATGAAGACACGTAATCCAGGTGATTCAGCCTCTCAGAATGCTTGTGGTGCAGTTTCCTAAAAATTCTGCATCCAGAACAATTTTCAAGCTGCTAACTGAGATGGTCCAGCCTCATAGACTATTCCAGTCAAGTCTTCAGATAAGCTCTACACTTTCCCATCACACAGACACTAAACAAAAAATAATACAGCTATCTCTCCCAGGATCTGACCATTATCCCAATTTTCTCAGAGTCCCCTAAAGATGCGGTTGCTCCCAGACAACAGGAAACAATCTAGAAAACATGATGTCCATATTCCCAAGGGGTGAAGTGGGTGCTTTTTGGTTGTTCTGTGAGTTATGGGTGTTGTCCTCATGTAGGAGTTTGTTTACAAGTTATTGTTGGTCAGGGAGAAAGCTGAACAAAATAGATTAGATCAGGGATCTCATTCTGCAAAGAAAAAGGGGAAGCCGGGCATTGGTGGCGCACGCCTTTAATCCCAGCACTCGGGAGGCAGAGGCAGGCGGATCTCTGTGAGTTTGAGGCCAGCCTGGTCTACCAAGCAAGTTCCAGGACAGGCTCCAAAGCCACAGAGAAACCCTGTCTGGGGGGGGGAGCCCTCGGTGGGGGAGAAAGAAAAAAAAGTGGGGAGGATATATAGGAATGACAGGATCAAAGGTACATTATTAAATCTATTTTAAACTAAAAAGCAACTATTAACTCAAATATTTTACATTGGTATGGATTTTTGTATTTCGATACAAATTTAAGGTTATTTTTGTTATAACATACTATGTATATGTTTCTATTCTTGTTTAAGGTATTGTACTTATGCAGCTCGTTTTAAAATGTAATGTAAAGTTCTAGTCCTTTAAACCTATTATTATAAACCATTTAGGATAATTAGGAAATGCAGGTTAGCAGTTAGTCATCTACAACCATCAAACTTGTAGTCATGTTAGGTATGTTTACATGGTCATACAGATAGACAGATGGTCTTCAAACACTTCAGAGACCTACAGAATATGGTATTTAAAATGTTTTAATAGCATAAGACTTTTCATGAGACATGTCTGCTCCTGGCAACACCAATCTACTTCAAAGGAGGATGATGGGCATCGAAGAACCTCCATATGGACCTTTCAATGTGGCAAAGCTAGCCGCTGGAGAAGAAACTGGACAAACAGAACACAAAAGAGGGTGACTGCTGAACTTTGCCAAGACAAGGTAAGTCAGTCCTTCAAAATTCGCACTTCATAAAAAATCTGTCAGATAGATATTCTAGGCCTCCAGGTCAAACATGGATGCCCCAATGTTGTAGAGGAACCTTGAGGTGACTGTCCAGACAGCTAGATGTCTCTGTCATTTTTTTATAGTTTTGTGAGTTGTTCACTCTGCACTTCCTGTTTAATTGAGTAATATATCTTTCACAGGTCTTTGACAGGGTTGGGGACTAGATAGTTATAGTTACAGATTTCCTTGTCACCAAATTCAGAAAAGAAAATTACATAAGAGATGTGAAGCTTATAATGTTGAGAAACATAAAAGTTTATGTCATTTATCTAAATTATTTTTAGGTCTGAAAAAATATTTTTAGGATGGTAGTACAAGTTATGATAGAAAATTGTTTAGGTGTAAAACTTTGGACTCAGAAAGATAACATAGATTAGAGTAATTTTTCCAAATTTGACAAATACAAATGGACTGGACATTGTGAATGTAATTCTTACTTGATAATTGTCCTTATTGTATATATAATTTTCCTGCATTAGAGTTAAAACCTTTCCTTTTTATTTAGAGAAAAGGGGGAAATGCTGAGGGATATTTGTACATTGTGTGAAAATGTATTGCTGTGATTGGTGTAATAAAGAGATGGATGGCTAGGCAGGAAGTATAGGCAGGACTGCTGGGCAGAGACAGGAAGTAGGAGGAGATAACTGAGGCACAGGGGAGATGCCAAGGAGACATGGAGGGAGTTGGCCATGCAGAATTAAAGATAGGTAAAGACATATGGTAAAACACAGATTAATAAAATCAGGTTTATTTCAGTTATAAGAGCTAGTGGGACAAGCATAAGGCAAGGCAGAGCTTTCATATGTAATAAAAAGTGTCTGTGTCAGTATTTGTGAGCTGGCAGCCCAAAGAAAAATTTGACTACACCAAAGAACTCCATACTCTACCATGGAGATGTTTGCACACTTGTGTTCATTGCAAGGAAATGGCATCAGCTTAGGTGTCCAACAACACATGAAAGGATAATGAATACACACACACACACACACACACACACACACCTATACATATAAAATATTTTCATATAATATATATATATATATATATAATATATATATATACAGAAAATGGCATACTATTTGTTTGTAAAGAACACTGAAATCATGAAACATGTAGGCAAATGGGAGGGCCTGGAAAATAGAATATTAAGTGAAGTGATCCAAACTCAGGAAGAAAAAAATCGTGTACTCCTTCAAATTCAGATCTTAACCTAATCACATGTGGACATGTGAATACACATAAGAACATGTAATCAGGCCCGAGTGTGAGTATAGTTTAGAATTTATTTTCTCTCTTTTTAACTTTGTTGAGACAGGGTCTCACTATGTAGCTCTGGAGCTAGCTCTGTAGACCAGGCTGGCCCCTTACTCTCTAAGATATAACTGCCTCTGCCTCCAAGTGTTGGTATTAAAGGTATGCGCCCCCACACCTGGCTTAGTCTGCAGGGGAAACCGTAGTTGGTGCGGAGGGATGGAGTGCAGGCAAAAGCGCACGAGAATCGTGAAAGAGGATGCAATGTATATTTTTCCCAGTTGTAACTCTGTCAGACCTTTTAAAAAACTGTGGTGGATATGTGAATTTAAGTTTTGGAGTACTGAAGGAATAAAACCCATTTTGACTTCCATAACAGTCCTTTGAGTCAAGCCAGGTGTTGGTGGCGCACGTCTTTAATCCCAGCACTCAGGCGGCAGAGGGATCTCTGTGAGTTCGAGACCAGCCTGGTCTACGGAGCTAGTTCCAGGACAGCCTCCAAAGCCACAGAGAAACCCTGTCTGGACCCCCTCTCCCCGCCCCCCCCGCAAAAAAAAAAAGAATCATTTGAGGCAGTGGTTGTGAAAGTTTGGCTTTGATTTTCACTCCATGGACAATGGGAATTAGGCATGACCAATCACGGGATGTATTTTTCACATCGACCCACTTCCCACTTAGAAAGAGTGATCAAATTTTTTGTCTGTTTTCAGGGGAGCAGTTTTGTAACCTGAACATTTCCCCCTTTCTCATGTGTGGCGGGCTGGAGAGATGGCTCAGTGGTTAAGGGCACTGGTTACTTTTCCAGAAGACCTGGGTTGGATTCCCAGCACCACATGATGGCTCATAACCATCAGATCCTGGAACTCCAGGATTTTGGAGTTCTGGCCTCCACTAGCACTGCAAGCATTCAGACATACATACAGGTAAAACAGCCATATACACAAAATAATCATATAAAATAAAAAATCTCCTCTTTCTCTTCTTTTTGTGACTATACAAATCACTCTCTTAAAGTGTCATTTGATATGTATTGTTAGACACAAAATTAAACATAGTTAATTTTATCTCAAAGAATAGGATGTTGAGCAACTTAGTAAGACATTTACCATAGGCCCCTGGTGTCCAAACCCACACTTAGCCATGTGCACACTTGTGCACACCCTCTGTCACCTGTGCACACATGCACACAACCAAGAGATATACTCTAGTATAAGCCTTATAAAAATGAATACTTGTCTGGTGAAAATCACAACCTTTTAAGGAAAAAAGTCAAAGAAATAAGTCCATGGTTAGACAGTCCATGTTTAGGAACTGGAAGGCTCAGTGCAGTAGGCCCTTCTCCATAACTTCATTTTTCCAGCTAACAAAAGTCCTATCCAAGCCTCTGTAAGCTTTCCTTCATCCTTGTAACATTCAGGCACTGTAGCACTGCGAGGAGTCAGTGCTTACCATGTAGCAATACAGGAACTAATGAGAGGACAGTCACAGAGATTGATGGCACAAACTGTGACCAGGGAGTCACAGCTGTACAAATATACCCGATGAAAGCTGTAGTGGGCTCTTTCTTTTGGACCACCACCAGCTCTGAATTCATGACACAGAGACTTATTATTAGTTTTGAATGCCCAGGCTAGCTTAGGCTCATTTCTGGCTAGCTCTTTTAACTTAAATTAACCTGTTTCTCTTTAGCTACCTTTTGCCCTGGGGCTTGTTACCTTTCTTACTTCTGTATATCTTACTTTCACAGCTTCTCTATGTCTGTCTGTCTGGCTTCTGCCTGACTTCTTGCCCCAGGTGTGTCCCTCATTCTCTTTTTCTGTCATTCTTCCTTCTTTCTCCTCTCGAGCCTAGATTTATCCTACTGATTCTCTCTGCCTGGCAGTTCCACCTATCCTTTCTCTGCCTAGCTATTGCCTATTTATCTCTTTATTAGACCAATCAGGTGCCTTAGGCAGGCAAGGTGAAACAAATGCAACATAAACAAAAGTAACACACCTTTACACAGTTAAAGTAATATCCTGCAGCATAAGCAAATATAACACATCTTTGCATAGTTAAAATAATATTATACCACAGAAAGCTCTCACGTTCCTGGGACTTCCATGTTAAGTTAACATGCACTTTACACTGAGCCCCACCCCAGCTCCTGTCCCCCTCCTCTTTGGTGCTACTAGGGATGAAATCCAGGGCTTTGTACATGCGAGGCAAGCACTCTACCATTGTGTGTGCATGTGTGTGTGTGTGATGTAGGAGGTGGTACATGCATGCCATGGTGCAAATATGGAGATAAGAAGACAACTTCATGAAGTCAGTTCTCTCCTTCCATCTTTATGTAGGTTCCAGGGTTTGAACCCAGGTTGTCAGGTTTGCATAGTAAGGACTTTACTTACTTGGCCACCTCTCCAGCCTGTGGCTAGAGAGATTCTATTTTGTTGGTTGTGGTGGCGCATGCCAGTAGGATTTGCTGAAGGAGGCAGAGGCAGGAGGATCATAAGAGATTCTATTTTAACAAGGAGCAAATTCAAGCTCACTGTGGAGAGATTTTTTTTCAAGAAATGTTGCCAACCAAAACACAAAGGAAGAAAGAGCCAGACCTTAAACTTAGAGCTCATAAAATTATCTTGAAAAGGACCATGGACCTTTATGTGCAAAACAAAACCATAAAAATGTGGGAAGGACACCCTAGGTGATAAGTGACCAGGCGAGACACAAGAGTGGCCCATACACGGACACACTAGTAGGCTGGGCTCACTAGAAGTTCTTAAAAAATCTGTATGCATGACTGATGAAGGAATGAAAAGAAAAAAGTTATGGGCTGGGGGAAATGATTTGTAAGTCGTGTATCTGACAGAGATGTGGTTTCTACAGTATGTAGTTTTCAGGGACTGGGATTTGGCTCAGGGGTAAGAGTGCATCTCTGCTGAGTGAGGGTCTGAACTAGAGTTCCTAGCACTCAGGTATCTACAGCTGGCATGGCTGTGCACCCGCCTGTAACCCCAGCACTGGTGGGCAGAAACAGGCTGTTCCTTGGAGTTCCTTGCTGACTGACAGCTTAGCAGAAAAGGCTTTAGGTCCAGTGAGAAACCCTGTCTCAAGGGAATAAGGGTGTGTGATAAACATCTTCCTCTGACCTCCACACACATGCACAAGGGCAGCCCCCTCTTCAAGACTAAATAAATAAATAAATACCCTGAATTTTCAGAACTGTCCATTTTAAAGGGCTGGAGAGATGGCTTGGCAGGTAAGAGCACAAAATGCTTTATTCTCAGCACCACAGCAGGAGATGCACACCTCCTGTCACTCTAGCTCCAGGGGACCTGATGTCCTCCTCTGGCCACTTTGAGCACCTGCATTCATGTGCACGCATTTCCATTCCTTGTATACAAACACACATAAAAACAGCAAACAACAAAACAACCAATGGAGTATTTAAAACCAAGCAATATAATAGAAAATGAACAAAAGACTTTTGCAAGTATTTCACCCAAAGGGTACACACAGGCTTGAAGAGGGCGTTCAAGGTCACCAGCTACTACAGATAATAAACGAAGACTACAATTTTAATGCTGTGTGTGGATGAGAATGGCCAGCACAATAGGGATAACACGAAATGGAATTGAGGATGTGGAGAAAATGGTTCCAGTATTGCTAATTCGAATAGAAGATGAAAAAAAAAAACATAGGATGCAAAAATAATTTGCTAGTTTCTTTTAAAACTAAAAATACGACGCCGAAATTGTAATCTTAGGCATATAGATTAGAAAAATTATAATTTCTTTCCTTCCAAAAACATATCAACAGAAGTTTGTAGCAGCTTTATTTGTAACAGACAAAACTGGAGGAAACCCCTCCAATGTACACGGTACACCATGGAGTATTGCTCATATAGCACCCCAGAGCCCAAACAAACAAAAAAAACAGCAACAACAAAGCCCCAGTCTTAGTAAATAATTTGGATGAGCCTTAGAAAAGGTATGCTGTGTGAAAAAAAAAAAAAAGGTCAACTTCAAAAGTATGCATGCTGCATGAGTCTCTTTATGTGACTTTGTAATTACAGGGGTAGAGGGAAAATTATTGGTTGCCAGAGCTTATGGATGGAGGTAGGGTAGGTGTGGCTACAAAGAGTGACACAGGAGTGCTTTGTGGTCTACAGTTAAGTATACTGACTGAAGTTACATGAAGCTACACGTGTTATAAAATTGCATACAGCCATATGATCGAGTAAGCCTGCACAAACACACACAAAGTTGCACACAAGTGAATGTAAAAGGTAGAACAATTTGAATCATCCCCCCCACCCCCCCACACACACTTTATTTTCGAAGCTAGGATCTCACTATGTAGCCTTGGCTGACCTCAAACTCATAGAGATATACCTGTGTCTTCATCCTGAATGCAGGGACTAAAGGCATGCCATCACACTGGGCTCAACATTTTCATTTAAAAGAGATTTATTTAGGATGTGGAGAAATGGCTCAGTGGTTAAGAGCAGTCACACTCCTCTTCTAGAGGATAAAGTTTGGCTCAGCATCACCCATAGCTCCAGATCTGGGGGATCTGACACTTTCTTTTGGCCTCCAAGACCACCTGTATACATATGGTGTAAGACCCTCAGAAAGCTGAGGCTTCCAGAATCTTAGCCCAGGACGACGGCCACCCCAAACACAGAATGGAGGCGAAAGCTTGATGCAAACTGCATGAGGCTTTATTGTAGTTTAACGAACTAACCCCATGTTAGCTCGGGTCTTTTACCCACCCGCCATGGCGGACGGCTAGAAAAGACGGCTCCTTGGGTCTCCCAAAAGATCTTATAGGGCAGCGTAAGGGGAGTGTCTAGGGGTACGCACAGGCTTACGATTGGTGTGCCTCCAGGCTTGGAGGGCTTGCCCTGTGTTGATTGGTCAACTGGTTGTTATGGCTCATAGGCCCTCCCAGGGTGGTTGCTATGCTCTCTACGTCATTGTGTGCGCTTGTCCGTAAAGCACACCCAGGGTCGTAAAGCATAGCGCCACCAGCTAACTTCCGATTGGCTCCTTGTCATGAGACAGGCATCTGACTTTCTAGTGACTAACTTCTGATGGGTTCCTTGTCACGAGACAGGCATCTGACCTCTACGTGACCAAGGCAGGTTTATGGCAAGCATGTGTTCGGCTGTTATGGCTGCCAAAAGGGAAGCCGGTTCCTTCAATGGCACACACATATATGCACATACATACAGGTACATTTTAGCACTCAGGAGGCAGAGGCAGGCGGATCTCTGTGAGTTCAAGGCCCGTGTGATCTACAGAGTGAGTTCCAATGCAGAGACAGAGAAACCCTGTCTCAACTCCCTGCCCCACTTTTAAAGGTTTATTTATTTGTTCTCTCTCTCTCTCTCTCTCTCTCTCTCTCTCTCTCTCTCTGTGTGTGTGTGTGTGTGTGTGTATACACATGTCTGTGAATGCAAGAGTGTGGGTACCTGTGTAGGTCAGAAGAGGGTGCTGCATGCCCTTCCTCACTCTGTCTCACTGTGAAGCAAGGTCCCTTCCTGAACCTGGGTGTTCCTTCGCTGTGATGAAACTCCATGACCCAAAGCAACTTATGAAAGGAGTCTGGTTTGGCTTGTGTTTCTAGGGGGATAAGTCCATCATGGTGAGGAAGTGTCGCAGCAAGTGGCAGGCATGGTGGAAGGAGCAGGAGGCTGAGAGAGCTCATCTCAATCAGAGCCATGAAGCAGAGAGTGAACTGAAAGTGAGGTGAGGCTTTTAACTCACAAAACCCACCCTGATGATATACTTACTTCAGCAAGGCTGCATCTCCCCCAAACCTCTCCAAACAGTACCACCAGCTGGGGACCAATGTGGATTCCTTGCTCAGCCTAGACAAAGGGGTATGGGGTTTGGGGAGGTCCTCAGTGAGATGATGGACAGACTTAGTAGACTTCCCAGGGGAGGCCTTACCCTCTCCGAGGAGCAGATGGAAGGTGGGGTGGTAGGGAAGTAGGGGGGAGCGGTAACTGGGATTGGAATGTAAAAAATAAGTTAATAAAAGAATGTTTTAAAAAAGAGTGGAGAGCCAGGTGTTGGTGGCGCATGCCTTTAATCCCAGCACTCAGGAGGCAGAGCTCTGTGAGCTCTCCTTGCAAGAATGACCATCTATCTTGTCTTTATTCAATCCTCAGATTCCCTCTCCTGAACCCGTGAAAAGCTTTGTAACATGGGCATTACATGTGCCAGCATTGCAGAGGAACCTTGAAGTGACTGTCCAGGGAGCTAGATATTTCTGTTGTTTCTAAGTTTTGGAAGTTGCTTGCTCTGCACTTCCTGTTTACTCAGGTAATATTATATCCTTCCCGTGTCTTTGATGGGGTTGAAGACTAGATATAGTTAGTTTTCCTTGTAATCCAGAAAAGAAACTCACAAAAAGAAATGTGAAGTGTATAAGTTTGTGGAACATAAAAACATAAATTGTTTATCTGTTGGAACCCAGCCCCCATGGGGTCTCTAAGATTTGTTTTCCAGCATAACCACAGGTACTTCCTGTTTGCCTGACCTCACCCCACTGGGATCAATATCCTGTTGTGAACCCTTTGACCTGGGGTTTTTGTAAGTTTGTATATAAGGCTGCTCCACAATAAAGGTGGGAGACATTCTCTCAGAAAAGGACCAGGAGTCTTGTGGTTCATCCAAATCTCTAGGCTTTTGCCCAATACTCAGACTTAGTGGCCAAGAGCAGCCACATTTATCTAAGAAAATGTTTTGAGGTCTGAAAATATAGTTTTGGGTTGGTAATACAAGTTAGGATAGAAAGTGAAGGGACCGGATCCCCATTTCGGCAGCCATAACAGCCTAGCGCATGCTTGCCTGACCTTGCCTTAGTCACTAGGAGGTCAGATGTCTGCCTCCTGACAAGGAACCAATCAGAAGTTAGCTGGTGGTGCTATGCTTTACAGCTCTGAGTGTGCTTTACGGACAAGTGCACAGCAATGACGGGCAGAGCATAGCAATCACCCTGGGAGGGCCTATGGGCCATGACAACCAGTTGACCAATCAACACAGGGAAAACCCTCCAAGCCTGGAGGCACACCAATCCTGAGCCTGTGTGTACCCCTAGACACTCCCCTTACGCTGCCCTATAAGATCTCTATGCCGTGGCTTTGCACCGTCTTTCCTAGCCATCTGCCATGATGGATTGATGAAAGGACTGAGCTAACATGGGGTTAGCTCTTTAAACAACTGCAATAAAGCCTCTTGCTGTTTGCATCAAGTTTCCGCGTCCGCCTGGTGATTGGGGTGGCTGAGGTCCTGGGCTGAGATCCTGGGGGCCTGAGCCTCTGGGGGGGGGGTCTTTCACATTTTCTTATGTGTCCTTCTTGCCCAGTTTGAACAGCATACTGTCAGAAGTTGAGGCAAGGGCAGTTTCTTGCCCAAATGTCTAGCTTTGCCACATTGAAAGCAAACTCCATATGGAAGTTGTGTGATGCCCACCATTCTTTTTTGAAGTAAATTGGTACTGCCAGGAGTAGACGTGTCTTACTGTCATGAAAAGCCCTATGCTATTAAATATTTTAAATGTCATATTCTGTTGGTCTTTGAAGTATTTAAAAATCGTCTAAAATATATTCCTGTATGACTTTGAAAATATACCTAGCATAGTTACAAGTTTGATGCAGCAGTGTATCTAGGAATGAGTAGACTATAAACTATCATTATTCTCTCTCTCTCTCTCTTTCTCTCTCTCTCTCTCTCTCTCTCTCTCTCTCTCTCTCTCTCTCTCTGTGTGTGTGTGTGTGTGTGTGTGTGTGTGTTTTCAGTGCTGCATTTAGAACTGACAGTCTTGCACATGCCAGGTAACTGCTCACAAGCAAGATCACCAGCTATTACCATGATTTGATTATTGATGTTTATTGGTCTTGATCTCCTGGCCATGACCAGTCATGCTTACTGCCACTTTGATAAAACACCTCAGCAAAACAATCAACGAGTGGGGGTAGATTTGCTGTAGTTCATGGCTACAAAGATCTAAAGTCTGGTCCAAAGACTCTTGGCTAGATTTGAGGCAAACATCATGGAATATGTGGGAATCTACTCACTTCATGGCTGATACAAAGTAGACAGAGGTCCCTGAGATAAGATAGTCCCCAAGGACACACACACAGTGATTACTTCCTCAGCTAGCTTTGCCTCATAAAGTTTCAACAACCTCTCAAAGTAATACCATCTGTTGTGGACTGAGCCCTTAACACATTCTCCTTTTGAGGCAACATTTTGTATACCAGCTGTAAGACTGACATAGTGTTCGTCAGGGTCTCTTTTGCGAACTTCCTTGTTTCCCTTCATTTTCCCTGTTGTATGCTTTCGAAGGAAGTCACTATGCACCATCTATACCACTGAGCCAGGCATTATGCTCCCTTCTTTGATATCAAGGTATTTTCATAACCTTTTTAGACTTCTTTTGCTTATCCTTCCCTGGGGCAATTATGATGAGCTGGAAAGAGAGCAAAACATCAGAATTTATCTTTTGACAGCTTTGGAAGCTCTGAGGTCAAGGCATCAGTAGTACCAGTCCCTCTGTGGTTGAGGGGGGAATTCTCCATCACTCTTCCCAGCCAGCTGTCATGGCCCTAGTTGTCCCTTGGCTTGTGACAGCAAAACTTCATTTTCATATAGTTGTCTGCTTTATTCTATGTCTTCCTGTCTCTACAATAACACCAATCATTAACAGTCCATTCTAAGTCCAGTTTGGTATCTTAAGACTCTTAATTAACTATAGTTCCAAAGACTCTGTGGGTATGGAGAGTTCTACATTCAGATCAACAGAAAGCAGGAGGAGACAGTGAGTTACACTGGGTCTAGCTTAAACATCTGAAACCTCAAAGCCCTCAGGCCCCAGTGACACACTTCTTCCAACAAAGCCACTCATCCCCTGTGGGCCATTTTCTCTCAAACCACCACAGCTACCATGACTAGCTCATAAACTGTTAAGAAGTTTTTAAAGATTTATTTCTTTTATTTATAGGTGTTTTGCTTACATGTATGTCTGTGTTTCATGTGTGTGCTTAGTGACCTCAGAGGTCAGAAGAGGGCATTAGGTCCCCTGGAACTGGAATTACAGGCAGTTATACACTGCCCTGTGGATACTGGGAATCAAACCTGGGCCTTCTGCAAGAACGGTAAATGCTCTAAACTGCTGAGTCATCTTCCCAAGTCCTGTTGTTCTTTTTTCTTTTCTATTCTTTTTTTTTTTTCCCCCTTTAAGGAAGGTCTCTCTACATATCCCTGGCTATCCTGGAACTCACTCTGTAGACCAGGCTGGCTTCAAATGCACAGAGATCCATCTGCCTCTATCTCCCCAGTGCTAGGATTAAAGGTGTGAGCCACCATGCCTGGCCAGCTCCTCCACCCCTCTTTGTTAAAAGCATTTTCTTATTTCTTGTACCCTCAGATGCTTCAGGTTCATATTATCATTGCCTGCTTCAGTCTTAGGATCAGCTATTTCTCCAGGAAGTTATGATTCTCTTCCCTGGAGAACAGCATCAGAAACCACCAGGAATTGCCATGGGGTACTTTTTCTTTTAAGCCCTCTCAGTTTACAAATGAAAATAAAATGTTTCACTGACCCCTACATAAGCATGTATCTGAAAATATTTCTCTGTGTAATCATCCATACCTGTGTTAGCTATTGATCTAAACTGATTCATCAACTCTAGTTCATTCATTCCATGGTTCATCCTAGCCTTGTCACCTTGGCAACTGTGAACTTCTCCTCTAACAGTGAGAAAGCTCACTCCCATGCATGCCACACATTTACTTAATTATTCCAGTCCATTATACTCATGCGTAGCTGAGTCTGTACCCACATAGCAAACAACTCCATCACCTCTAATGGGCTGTATGTCATCTCGACTCCCCAGAGTCTACTCATTCAAAGGTAATTTTCCTTAGGTCAGCACCCTGCCCTCACCCCAGTTCCCTTCAGTGAAGTGGTTGCACACATTGATAAAAATTCTCTTGTTGCTGTTTGAGTCCTTCATAGGATCCCCCAACCACTAGAAGACTCTTGAAATTTTTGTATATAATTAAGGTTGGCTCTTCTTCGTATAGCTTTGAGAGTTTTAACAAGTGCAATAATGAGTGTTATTCACCATCACACTATCATACAGAATACTTTGCTGTCCCATAAACCTCCCATGCTTCCTCCTCCCCTTGAATCCCTGGCATCTATTAGCCATTCTATTATCTCTGTAGTGTTTGTTTTTGTTTGTCGAGACAGGGTTTCCTCTGTGGCTTTGGAGGCTGTCCTGGAACTAGCTCTTGTAGACCAGGCTGGTCTCAAACTCACAGAGATCTACCTGCCTCTGCCTCCTGAGTGCCTCCTGAGGCATGCGCCACCAACACCCGGCCCTGTCTCTATAGTTTTGTGTTCATTTTTTTCATATTGGCTTCTCATACTTAGCAAGGAGACTTTTAGCTTCTCCCTTTTCTTACTATGGTTAAATAGTTATTATTGTTTTTTCTATTGCTAAATCATATTCTACAGTTTGGTTCTGCCCTCTTTGTTCTTAGACTCAACTATTAAGCATTCAAATATATGAGCCTACAGGAGCCATTCTTAGTCAAGCCACCCCACCCCCTGATTATTATTATTCCTTTTCTTCCAACTCTGCACTCGTTCTCTCCTCCCTCAGACCTAGATTCTTTTTATTTATGTGCAGCTGTGTCTGAGTGTGAGCTTGTGCACCTGCATGTAGTGCCTACAGATACCAGAAGACGGCATCAGATGTCCTAGAACTAGAGTTACCCACAGCTGTGACTCATCTGATGTGGAAGCTGAGAATCCAGCTCTGGTTGTCTGTAAGAAAGGTTTGTGCTTCTAACTGTGGAGCCAGCTCTCCAACCCCAGCACTCGCTCCTTTATTTACTTGTTTGCTGAGGGCCATGACGTCATGCCCAACCTCCTACTTGACGTCAGTCATAGTCTGGATTCACCTACGTTCTCCACCTTTTCTACCCGTTATTACAGATGCTTCCTAAGAAAGGTCTCCCCTGCTCTTTGAAGTTGGTGCTTCAGACATGTCAGATGGTTTCATGTTTCTGGATCTTTGCATAAGCTGTTTCTCTGCTAGAACACACCACTCCTCTCACTAACTACCTAGGAAATTAAAATTCATCACCTGGAAATGCAAAGCTGTCTGTAGAGTTTTGTTTACTTTGGTCTACATACTTGCTACTCAAAGTGTGGCCTACCATCTGGAAGCAGGTAGGAATGCAAATTCATCACATCAGTATCTGCATTTTGTTAATCAATTAATTAGAAATAGGGTCTCCTGTAGTCCAGGTTGGCCTGACTTTGAACCTGAGCCTGAGCCTAAACTTAAGCCTGACTTTGAAACCTTAACCCTCCTGCCTGTCCCTCCTGGGTACTGGGATTATAGGGGTGTGTTGCTGGGCTCCAGTCCTTCATTTTAAAAGGTTCCCCAGGAGATTTCCGTGCTAAGTTTGAGGCACCTTTCAACTGTAACATGAACAGATTGTAGTTCTAGTCTGTGTGCTCTGGACTGTCCCTGAGGTCAGGATCGTGGTGCATGCTAAAGGCTGTGTCATCCAGAACAGAGTTCAGGTGCTCATTCCACTCCAGGGTCTGTCTGTCAGTCCTGGGACTAAGGGCAAGAACTGGGAGAAAAGTCACCAAAGGAAAAGCCTTCCCTCCCTTTTCCTTTACACCCCCACCTCGCCCCACCCTGGCTTTGTTTGGTTTTTGCTTTCTTTCATTCATTTTGTGTGTTTGTTTTTGTTGTTGTTGTTTTGAGACAGGGCTTCTCTGTGTAGCTTTGGGCGAGGCTGTCTTTGGACTCAAGAGTTTCATCACAGCCCAGCTTGAGACAGGTTCTCTTTATGTGGAAAAGGCTGGCCTTGGACTCACAAAGAGTCACTTGTTTCTGCTTCTCAAATTCAAATTCTAGGATTAACGGTGTGTGTCTCCATACCTGGTGATTTTTTTTTTTTTAAGTCTCTTGTTAGTCCACTGGCCTTGAACTCTGTTGTACCCTCTTGCCTCAACTTTCTGAGTACTCAAATTACAGACACACATCACTCTGTCTGGCTCAGGGAGGTTCTTTACAAATCTTATTGTACTTTAATCTTATAGAAATCATCATTTTTGGGTTTTTTTTTTTTACAGCTTTTTCAAAATTCATTTTTATTTTACTGTGTGTGTGTGGAGGCGGGGGTGCCACAGTGTGTGTGTGTGGAGGTTGGAGGACAACTTGTGGTTCTCTCTTTCCACCATGTGAGTCTCTGTGATCAAATTTCCAACTCTGACCAAACACGGAGCCTGTTGGTCAGGTGACAAGTGCCTCTACCCCTGAGCCCCCTCACCACCCAATATTCTGTGACATAGTGCACATCTCTACTTCACTCAGGGTAAACTCTGGTAAGAATCAAAATGAGAAAAAATTAAATTGGTTCTGTTGTTTTGTTTCTCAAAACAGGGTTTCTCCATGTAGCCCTGGCTATCCTGGAACTCATTCTGCAGACCAGGCTGGCCTCTAACTCGCAGAGATCTGCCTGCCTCTGCCTCCCAAGTGCTGTGATTAAAGGTATGTGCCATCACCACCTGTGAGAAAAAAATAAAGTGTATGTTCAAAAATGTTTATAATTAATTAGGTGGTGATGCACACCTTTAATCCCAGCACTTAGGAGGCAGAGGCAGGTAGATCTCTGAGTTCCAGGACAGCCAGAGTAACACAGAGAAACCCTGTCTCGGAAAACAAACAAACAAACAAACAAACAACAAAAAAAAACAGTGAAAACAAAATAAAACAAAACCTTAACCAACAAACCAAGCAAACAAAATACCAAAATACAAAACCCCAGAATGTTTATAATTAAAAAGAATTGATGGGAAACCCTGTTGATTCGCAGCTTTGTGGAGATATTAAGATAGGTTTGTGCTGACAGGGCTGGAGAGACGGCTTCCTGTGAAGAGCTTACTGCTGCTGTAGAGATGCTGCTCAGTTCCCAGCACCTGTGTCAGGTGACTCACAACCTCCCGTAGCTCCAACTCCAGGAGATCTGATATCTCCGGCCTCCTCAGCTGGACTCCGAGGCTGAGAGCTGTTGCCACTTGGAGACCACGTTGGTTTTCATAGTGAGTTCCAGGCTAGTCTAATCCACAGAATGAGATCCTACCTCCAACAAAACAAAACCCCCAATAAAACCACAAGATAACAATAAGAATAAAGACATATGTTTTTAAATTAAAAAGTTATAAATGCCACAAATTTAGAAAACTTGTAGAATAGTATGGAACAGTATGCAGGTGGCTCTGAAACTACTGACTGGCCTGTCCCTCTGGGCTATTGACAGAGGCCTCTGTTTTAGAACTTCTCTTCTACCATGAAACAGTAAAGTGTGGCTTAAGTAGCTGTAAGGTTGTGGCTCCTAAAGTCAGTTCATAATGAAAACTTTTATTTTTTTGTCAAAATTACTTTTTCATTGGTAATTAGCCTTTTAAATGTATTTTTTTTAAATTAAAGTCCTTTTCTGGGCCTGTTTCCATGAATATCCAATATCAAGGGGAAAGTGAGGGACGGCTCAGGGAGGGTCATTTCTACAACATTCGTTTACTCGCAGAACTAAACACACACTCGAGCGTACGAACATGTGTGCACGTGCGTGTGGGCACACACATACACACACACAGAGAGAGAGAGAGAGACAGAGAGAGAGAGACAGAGAGAGAGAGAGAGAGAGAGCCACCATTGCAGTCAGTAGCTGTCAGCATGGAGCAGGAGGGACACAGAGAGTTGGGGTGCCATTAAAAACACACACAACCAGTTATGGTGGTGCATGCCTTTAAATCTCAGCACTTAAGAGGCAAAAGCAGGGGCTACAAAGTGAGACCCTGTCTTAAAGAACCAAAACAAAACAAAACAAAATAATACAGCCCCAAAGGCAAACTGGCCATGTTGTGTGACACTGTTTCTGGGGAACTATAAACAAACATCTCTTCACCCCAGATAGAGAACTGATGACAGATCCAAGTATGGGAACCACGAGAAAGTTCAACTCGGTGAACCAGTGAGTCTTACTGGGATAAAATGGCAGGAGTATGGGTGAGGGGTTACTTCTGAGAGCAAAAATAACTCAAAGACAGCTGCATCACCAAAGCCCACCCCCAGATGGGTGGCAGTTCATAAAAGTTGGAAGCCTGGGGCACATTGTGAGGCTTTGCAATGTCCTTTGTGGGTGGCTCAACCGGTTTGAGTACCCTTCAGGCAGCTAGCTCAACTGGTCTGTTTTTTACTGTGCAGTTCATCCAGTCTCCACTTTTCCAGGCTGTTTGGCTGGCCTCTACTTTTTCCAGGCAGCTCAGGCTAAGACTGATTCTCAGCAGTCCTCATTGCTTACATAGACTTGGGGACAGGGGGGAAATAGGGAGAGAGGGAGGGGGAGGGGGACTATGTGGTGATATCTTGTTTATGATCTAATAAAGCTTGCCTGAAGATCAGAGTACAAAGCTAGCCACAGCCATAAATACCAGGCTCATGGTGGTACACATCTTTAATCATAGCACTCAGGAGACAGAGGCAGATGGATCTCTGAGTTCAAGGCCACCCTCGGCTATATGAGAGTGAATCAGTTTAAAAAAGAAACAGCTTCCATCTTTAATCCCAGCACTAGGGAGGTAAAGACAGGAGTGATATGGCTGGGCAGAGAGAGGAATATAAGGTGGGAGAAGACAGGAACTCATTGCAGTTTAGGCAGTCTGGAGGAGCAGTGCATTTTGAAGATGCAATCTGAGGACATGATCGTCCCTTTGGTCTGAGCATGGGTAGAGGTGAGAACTCTCTATAAAAAGATGGATTATTGAATCTACTTTTAGAAAGCAACTACTAGCTTTAAATATTTTACATTGGATTGGACTTTTGTATATTGTATACAAATTTTGTATATTGATACAAATTTGAGATTAATTTTGTTAAAACATACTGTACATATGTTTCTAATCTTGTTCAAGGTATTGTATCTATACAGTTCATTTAACAATGTAATGCAAGTTTCTAATCCTTGAAAGTTATTTTTACCAATTATATAGGATAATAAGGAAATGCAGGTAAGTAATTAGTTACTTATTACAATAGAATTTGTAGTCATATTAGGTATTTTTACAAGGTTAAACAGATATATTTTAGAGAGACAAATTATTTTCAAATACTTCAGAGGATATGGCAACAAGATGTTTTAATAACATAGGTTCTTTCTCTTTTCTTTCTTTCTTTATTTTATTTATTTATTTATTTATTTTTGGTTTTTCGAGACAGGGTTTCTCTGTGTATCTTTGGAGCCTGTCCTGGCACTCACTCTGGAGACCAGGCTGGCCTCGAACTCACAGAGATCCGCCTGTCTCTGCCTCCTGAGTGCTGGGATTAAAGGCGTGTGCCACCAACACCTGGCCAGTTCTTTTTCTTTTTATGAGACATGTCTGCTCCTGGCAGCACCAATCTACTTCAGAGAAGATGATGGGATTCAAGGAAACTCCACATGGAGTTTTCTTTCTTTGTGGCATATGTAAGCCACTGGGAAAGGAAGTTTCCTTGCCTCAATTGCTGACATTATGCTGTCCAAATTGAACAAGCAGGACACAAAAGAGAGTGACTTCCAAACCTGGCCAAGACATAGTGGGACAATCCTTCAAAAATCCTGCTTCACAGAAAAGTCTGTCAGATATGCTAGGCCTATAGGCCAAAGATGGATGCCTCAATGATGCAGAGGAACCTTGGGTGACTGACTGTCCAGGCAGCCAGCTGTTTCTGTCATTTCTCACATGTTTTGGATGTCGCTTGCTCACAATTCCTGCTTACTCAGTTAATATTATTTCCTTCTCAGCTCCCTGAGGGAGTTGAAGACTACATAGTTATAATTAGTTTTCCTTGTTTACCAGACTCAGAAAAGAGACTCACTAAAGAGGTATAAAGTGTATAAGGTTGAGAGACATTAAAAGATAATTTTGATAATGCAAATTAGAATAGAAAGTGAATTAGGTACCTTTTGAACTCAACCAAGATAGTATAGATACGGAGTATTTTCTCTGAATTGTCAAATGCAAATGGACTAGACATTGTTGATGTACTTATTGCATGTATATATTGTATATAGTTATTGTACTTATTGTATATAGTTTTTCTTATATTAGTTATAACCTTTTACATTTCAGACAAAAAAGGGGAAATGTGGGGATATTTTGTTTATGACATAACAAATAAAGCATTCCTGAAGTGACTGGCCGCTTTGCTTCTCTGATCATCAGTTTTAATCCCAGTATCTGTCTCTGGGTATTTATTATTCATGCTAGAGGGGTGTCTTTGTTAGTGTTTCTATTTTGGTGATGAAATACCACGACCAAAAACAAGTTGGGGAGGAGAAGGTTTATTTGGCTTACTCTTCTTCCACATCACTGCTCTTCATCACAGGAAGTCAGGACAGGAACTCTAGCAGGGCAGGAACCTGAAGGCAGGCACTGATGCAGAGGCCTCAGAGGGGTACTGCTTACTGGTTTGCTTCCTCTGGTTTTCTCAGTCTGCTTTCTTATAGACCACAGGACCAGCAGCCCAGGGATGGCACCACCCACAATGGGTTGAGCCCTCCCCAATTAGTCACTAAATGAGAAAATGCCTTGCAGCTGGATCTCATAGGTGCATTTCCTCAGCTGAGGCTTCTTCTTCTGATGACTCTAGCTTGTGTCAAGTTGATACAAAACCACAGTACAGGGCCTTATCGTTGATTCTGGCACCCCTAGCACTGGGAGTTTGAACAAACAACAACAACAACAACAATCTTATGGCCTTTGGGAGCATCTGTTTTTACTTCTACAAGATAACCTTTGGAAATTTTTGGTAACTTTTTTTTGTTTTTACTTTACTCCTAAAGGTGCATTTGTGTTCTCAAATGGATCTCCAAATCTTTAAAACATTTAAGGGTTAGGATTATTTATATATTTATATTTACATATAGCAATAATCATTTTATAGAGGACAGGACAACAATGGAAAGTCCCAAGCCACCACCCCATAACAACTGGTAGGGCTATGGAGATAAGCTTAGTGGAATACTCTGATCTGTTTTGTCATCGGTTCCAATCTAAGTAAGGGTCAGGTAATTGTGGAAGTTCATAAATAAGAAGATACTGAAGTAAACTGTTAGTGATATCTAACACAGCATTAAAAGGTTTTGCTCACTTTTATTAATTATCTGGTTGTCTCATCCTGGGTCACTTTAAGAAGGGCTCTGTATCTCCGTCACCCATGATGAATTAAGTGGGACTACCTTTAGCTGATTAGTCTAGCCTAGGGCCAATGAGGGAACAGTCACTTGCCCCCTTGGCTAGGTAAACAGTCCCTGCACCCAGTGGAGGGACAGCTACACATCCCTCAGTCACACTTAATCCCTTTAATTTACCTTGTGTCATATCTATGTTTACCACCTATGCTTGTTGCCCTTGATACTGCTGGGGGCCACCAGGGACTGAGGCACAATTGCTTCCAGCATCTACCATAGCCCACACCTTTTCTGACATTAATAGAGCACCAATAAATCTACAACTCAACTTTCTGCATAGTGACTCTGCACAGTTTTCACTTGCAAGTGCTCTGGCCACTCCATTAGGGAAGTTGCTAAGGAGGTTCCTATCTATGAGGATCTCATTTCTCCCCGGGGGCAGGCAGGGGTAGGGTGGTGTGTGTGTGTGTGCACGTGCGTGTGTGTAAGGAATTAATCATCTCTCTCTCTCTCTCACTCTCTCTCTCTCTCTTTCTCCCTCCCTCCCTCCCTCTCTCTCTCTCTCCCTTGTACTTTTTTGTTTCTTTGTTTGCTTGTTTTTGAGACAGAATAACATTCTCTGTGTAACAGTCACGGCTGTCCTGGAACTCACTCTGTAGACCAGGCTGCCCTCCAACTCATAGAGATTCACCTGTCTTTGCCTCCCAAGTGCTGGGTTAAAGGCGTGCACCAACAACACCCTGCTTTCCTGCTGCTCTTTACCTTTGTGTTGTTAAGGCCTTCTAAAGCATCACCAGCACTGCATTTGGTCTTCTTTCAATTTCCCCCCAGAGGCTCCAGTTCAATATAAATATACCCATATTTGTTTTCATGTAACTCACACAGGATCCAGTTTACATTTAGGTCTAGGACATTTTACTTAATTAAAATCTCACTTTACAAAGTTATGTCCCACCACGGCAGGACACCAAAGTCACTGAGTCCTAGTCTTGAGGTTAGAGAATGTACTTTGATCTTTTCCTGGACTCTCTTTCTAAAAAATGTATTTATTTTTATTTTATGTGCATTGGTATTTTGCCTGCATGTATGTCTGTGTGAGGATGTCATATTTTGGAGTTAAGACAGTTGTGAGTTGCCATGCAGATGCTGGGAATTGAACCTGTGTCCTGCCCCCTTTTCCTTAACTCTTGAATGAGCAGTTTCATCTGACCCATTAAGCATTGATCTTAAGTATATTTAACATTTTGACTAAGACTTCTATCTTATTTTTCTTTACAATCCAACACTTCCGAAGGGTTCCAAGTGTTTTGGATCCCAGGAAGGGCTCTTCAGTAGACCTAACTTCACTCTTGTTTCCTTGTATTCAGCCAACTATAAAACCCAGCAAGACATCATCTCTATCTCATGCTCTCATACACTAGCAAATTCCCAATCAACAGTCATTGCACCCTAAAACATTTTATAGTATGCAATATAGTGGCTATGGAAACTCTATGGTACCCTGCTAACACTCTCTCCCCCACACTCCCAGCCATGTTACTTTCACAGGCTACAAAATCTGTTCTAACCTCCAGCCTTTTTTAAAAAAAAGATTTAATATTTTATGTATATTCCTCCATGACAGAAGAGAGCATCTGATTCTATTATAGATGGTTGTGAGCCACCATGTACTTGCTGGACCTCTAGAGGAGCAGCCAGTGCTCTTAACCACTGAGCCAACTCTCCAACCCCCAACTTCTAGCTATTTAAAGAGCTTCTCTAGAGTCACACTGGACCACAATCATCAAGTGGGCATGTCACCCTATATCGAATGGAAGAAAACAACCTCACTGGAATCTCCTCTTCCTCCTTCCTCCTGGGTAAAGCATTCAGCCTTCATTGCATATTTCAGCACTCCCTGTAGGGGGCATGCAAATGATGACACAGCAAGAAGGCACACTATCCCATGGCACATAAGGAAAGGTAGCCATTTCATGACTCTTCCTATATGCATGCTTCACCCTCAGTTGCACGCCTTGGACTGTAGCCATAAGCAAAACCATGAAATCACACATCTCCAACTCATCTTTGGTTCTGTTGGTTTCTGTTTGGGAGCTGATTATGATGTCTGACACCATTCCTGGGGAACTATAAACAAACATCTATTCACCCCATATAGAGAACTGATGACAGACCCAAGTATGAGTACCTCCAAAGTCCAACTTGGTGAATCAGTGAATGCTTAGGGAGTGGCATTAGTAGGTGTGGCCTTGTTGGAGGAAGTAGGTGTGTCACTGAGGGTGGGCTTTGGGGTTTCAAATGCCTTAGCCAGGCCCAATGGCTCTCTGTCTTCCTGCTGCCTGTGGCTCCAGCTGTAGAACTCTCAGCTACTCTCTAGCATGCTGCCATGCTTCCTGCCATGGTGACAATGGACTAATCTCTGAACTGTAAGCCAGCCTCAATTAAATGTTGCTGTGGTCATGGGGGTCTCTTCATAGCAATAAAACCCTAATTAAGACAGCACTCTTGGAGCTGCATTGATTATTCTCCTCTTAAGGGTACACTCTCAGGGTCCAGGAGATGAACACCAGACCTTCCTTCTTGCTTTCCTTGGTCCTGTAAGTTGCATCATAGAATAGTGGAAGCCCTGGCCTGTCAGTATTTTGACAAAGGTGATTTAGAAGTCATCTACAGTGTGGCCTATGTCACCTCCCAGGATCTCTGTGCCATCCCCAAGGGATGTCTTTATGTCTTCATTAAAGCAGAAGAGCACTGATCCTTTTGTATTTCCATACTTCCCTGATGTATCATTGAACATCTTGGTGACACCATCAGAGACAACCACACCAGAAACAAAGTGTGAATTGAAAGGGAGATAAGGAGGGTCATATAACTGAACCCCTCTGTACTTCCAGGATTGGATTGAACCTGTCAAAAAGACATTTAAGGTAGATTGCATTGTATGATATTCTATGTGATATACATGATAGCCTATATATCTCTCTTAAATATATGCACCTTCCTTAGCAAGCCCAATCAATTTTCCTATGTCAGAAACAAGGGTTTTTTTTTTCTCCCAGTTGAGTATTAGTTTGCATTCAGGGGTTAAATTGTAATATATATACATACACAATTACAAATGTGTCTATAACGTCTCCTCTGTGACTTAAAACAATTCCCAGCCCCTTGAAATGAATTTGAGAAATTTAAACTGATTTTTTCTTATCAAAATGAGAACATATTTTCCTGAAAATTTCTTTCCTTAATATTTTTCAAGTTCTTTCACTTAAATCTAGCATATTGTTTTCAACAGCTACATAGAAGTATAACTCAGTGGTAGGGCACTTAGTATTCATGAGACCCTGGGTTCAATTCCCAGTACATGAAAGGAAGGAAGTGAATCAGACAGAGTAACATATGCCTGTAATCCTAGCATTTGAGGCTGAAACAGCACGTGGCAGTTTGAATGTAACTGGCCTTCATAAGCTCATAGGGAGTGGAAATATTAGGAGGTGTGGCTCTGTTGCAGTGGGTATGACCTTGTTGGAGGAAGTGTGTCACTGTGGGGGTGGGATTTAAGGTTTCCTATGCTTAGGATACTGCCCAGTGTCTTAGTCAACTTCCTGCAGCCTGCAAGATGTAGGACATGCTACTCTCCATGATTGTAATGGACTAAACCTCTGAACTGTAAGTGAGCCACCAAAATTAAATGCTTTCCTTTATAATGAAAGACCCCCACCCCTGGGCTGTAGCCTTTCTACTCTGGTCGGCAGCTGGCGGGGCGCGCGAATACATCTTTCTCTCCTTAGCACTTCCCTCCTTAGCACCTTTTGATCTCTGCAGCTGCTGGCTCTAACTCCCCGCCCCACGCAAGGCCAACCCCCGCCGGATCGCTCGGTCCCAAGGCCAGCCATCTGGACCGGCAGGAGATAAGGCCATTTCGCCTGGCTATTAAACCTTGAGAAAATGCTGATTTGATGCTTTTCGCTTCTGTACTATGCCTGTTTTCCCTTATAAAAGGACCCTCCTTCCGGGGCTCGGGGCTTGGCAAAACAGAAGCTAAGCCCCGGATATCCGTGTTATTAATAAATCCTCTTGTTCTTACATCCAAAGTTCGTGGTTTCGCTGATTCCTGGGTGTGGGTCTTCTTCCACGAAAGAACCTCTCCGGGGGTCTTTCATTTGGGGGCTCGTCCGGGATCGAGACCCCCGCCCAGGGACCACCGACCCACATTTGGGAGGTAAGTGTTATGTGGATCCACTGTCTTGTCTCGTCTGGTCCTGTCTTTCTGTCTGAAACCATTTCATGAACTGCGCGCCCGCGTTGGTAGTACACAGCTGCGTACATTTGTATTTGACGGGTTCGGACTCCCGACCCTGGCTCCAGGAGACGTCCTGGTAGCGATTGAAGCATTAGTGGGCTCACCTTTGTACTTTTGTTTTTGAGCTGAGATCTATGACTGGACAGCTTCCCAACCTCTTTGGAGAGGGTCCTCGGCTTGAAGGATTTGCAATCCTTACCGGGGACGAAGAAGGCTGGCCCCCTTCTTCAACGCCTTCTAAAATCTTACTATCGACTCTCTGTCGAAACCGCGCAGCGAAAGCCTGTTCTGTTTTGCTTAGTCTTTGTATCATAACCATTATCTGTGTTCTACTAAGTCTAGAAACTATGGGACAAACTATCACCACTCCCTTGTCCCTAACACTCTCACACTGGAGAGATGTGCAGGATTATGCTCATAACCAATCTGTTGATGTGCGTAAACGCAAATGGATTACTCTTTGTTCCTCAGAATGGCCAGCCTTTGACGTTGGCTGGCCGCGAGATGGTACCTTTAACCTCCAAACTATATTTCAGGTGAAAGAGAAGACTATGGATCCTGGACCACAGGGGCATCCCGACCAGGTGGCATACATAGTCACTTGGGAGGCCTTGGTTCAGGACCCCCCCCCTGGATACGTCCTTTCCTACACCCCAAGGGCTCCCCCTCCCTTCCTCCCTCTAACCGCTCCAACCGGCCCATTCCCTCAACCCCAACCCTTTCCAATCCCCAGCTCCCTCCCCACTCCAGCCTTTACCCTACAGCGGTAAAGGACGCTAAAGCTGAAGAGAAGAAGAAGACGCCTGAGGTGCTTCCCCCGGGAGAAAACCTGTTGGCTGACCTATTGACTGAAGAACCCCCTCCATACCCGGCGCTGCCGCCCCCGCCAGAGGCAGAAGCGGCCCCCGCCGTCTCGGCAGAGACGGCTTCAGCTCCCCCACCTGACCCTTCCCCAATGGCTCACCGACTAAGAGGTCGCAGGGAGCAGCCCGCTCCAGATTCAACCGCTTTGCCCCTCCGAACTGGACCGAATGGCCAACCTCAATATTGGCCATTCTCAGCATCGGACCTCTATAACTGGAAAAATAATAATCCTTCCTTCTCTGCAGACCCTGTGAGGCTGACATCTCTCATAGAGTCGGTACTCACAACTCACCAACCTACCTGGGATGATTGTGAGCAGATTTTGCAGGTTCTTTTAACCTCGGAAGAGAAACAGCGTGTTCTACTAGAGGCACGAAAGAATGTCCCAGGAGCCAACGGGCAGCCCACCCAGCTGCCCAATGAAATCGATGCGGCTTGCCCTCTTGAAAGACCTGAATGGGATTTTACTACTGAAGCAGGTAGGACCCATCTGCGTCTCTATCGCCAGTTGCTGGTCGCGGGTCTCCGGGGGGCAGGACGCCGACCTACCAATTTGGCCCAGGTAAAGCAGGTAATACAGGGGGCGGAGGAATCGCCCGCCACTTTTCTAGAGAGACTAAAAGGAGCATATAGAATGTATACTCCCTATGATCCAGAAGATCCAGGGCAGGCCACCAGCGTTTCTATGTCCTTTATTTGGCAGTCAGCCCCGGACATAAGAAACAAGCTCCAAAGGCTAGAAAATTTACAAGGATATACGCTCCAAGACTTGTTAAAGGAAGCAGAACGTATTTTTAATAAGAGAGAGACACAGACAGAAAGAGAAGAACGTTGGAGAAAGGAAGCCCAGGAGAGAGAGGAAAGACTGAGAAAAGAAGCAGAGGAGAAAGAGGCTGCAAGAGACCGTAAGCGGAATAGAGAGATGAGCAGGCTATTGGCCACAGTAGTGACAGGTCAGAGACAGAATAGGCAGAGGGATGGCAGAAGGGGGCCCCACCTGGACAGGGATCAATGCGCTTACTGCAAAGAAAAAGGACATTGGGCAAAAGAATGCCCTAAGAACCCCCGGGCCAAGCCTCCACGGCCAAGAACCTCTGACCTTCTAAACCTAGAAGATTAGAGAAGTCAGGGCCAGGAGCCCCCCCCTGAGCCCAGGATAACACTGCAAGTCGGGGGGCATCCGGTCACCTTCCTAGTAGATACAGGGGCACAACATTCCGTTCTGAATCGGTCACCCGGACCCCTGAGTCACCGGACTGCATGGGTACAGGGAGCTACAGGCGGAAAGCAGTACCATTGGACTACAAATCGGCAGCTCCAGCTCGCGACTGGTAAGGTTATGCATTCTTTCCTCCATGTGCCAGATTGCCCCTACCCCTTACTAGGACGGGACCTATTGACCAAATTAAGAGCTCAAATACACTTTGAGAGGTCAGAAGTCAAAGTCACAGGGCCAGAGGGAATTCCCCTTACCATCTTGACAATGTCCATAGAAGATGAATACAGACTCCATGAAAAGAGGACTAATTCGAACAATCAGGAAACCCTTGATCACTGGCTTGCGGAATTTCCCCAAGCCTGGGCTGAAACAGGAGGAATGGGCCTTGCCATCAACCAGGCCCCAATTATAGTAACCTTAAAAGCTGCCATCCTTCCTGCATCCGTCAGACAGTATCCAATGCCTAAAGAAGCCCGAGAAGGAATTCGGCCACATATTAAAAGGTTACTTGAACAAGGGATTCTGGTGCCCTGTAAATCTCCTTGGAATACACCTTTGTTGCCCGTCAGGAAGCCAGGAACCAATGACTATAGGCCAGTACAGGATCTGAGGGAGGTCAATAAAAGGATAGAGGACATACACCCTACTGTCCCCAACCCTTATAATTTGCTGAGCGGATTGCCACCCAACTATACCTGGTATACAGTCTTAGATCTTAAAGATGCCTTCTTCTGCCTCCGCCTGCATCCCACCAGCCAACCTATATTTGCCTTTGAATGGCAGGATGCCGACCTTGGAATCTCTGGGCAGCTAACTTGGACTAGGTTACCTCAAGGGTTTAAGAACAGCCCCACCCTTTTTGATGAAGCTTTACATCAGGATCTGGCAGGATTCCGGGTCCGGTACCCCGCGCTAATCCTCTTACAGTATGTAGATGACATCCTCCTGGCAGCCAAAACCAAGGAAGAATGCAAGGAAGGCACTCGAGCCCTCCTCCAGACTCTTGGGAGCCTAGGATACCGGGCATCCGCCAAGAAGGCCCAGATATGTCAGAAACAGGTGACCTATTTAGGATACAAGATAAAGGATGGACGGCGATGGCTAACGGAAGCCCGTATGCGAGCCATCTTAGACATTCCCACCCCACAAAATCCCCGCCAACTGAGAGAGTTCTTGGGAACGGCAGGCTTCTGCCGCCTATGGATCCCCGGGTTTGCCGAAATGGCGGCTCCCCTCTACCCCCTCACTCGGCCAGGGGTTGCTTTTAAATGGGAAGAGCCCCAAAAGAAAGCCTTCACCAACATCAAAAAGGCTCTCCTTGAATCACCAGCCCTGGGTCTACCGGACTTAGCTAAGCCATTTGAACTCTTTATAGATGAGAAAGGAGGCTATGCCAAGGGAGTCCTCACCCAAAAACTGGGGCCTTGGAGAAGGCCCACTGCATACCTCTCCAAGAAATTGGATCCTGTAGCATCGGGATGGCCACCCTGTCTCCGAATGATTGCCGCCATAGCCCTGCTAGTAAAAGATTCTTACAAGCTAACCTTGGGGCAGCCTTTGACCATACATGCCCCTCATGCGGTTGAGGCAGTCATCAGACAGCCTCCAGACAGATGGCTCACTAATGCCCGAATGACTCATTACCAGACTATGCTGTTGGACAAAGACCGGGTCCACTTTGGGCCTCTGGTGACTCTGAATCCAGCCACCTTGCTCCCTCTCCCAGGGGAGCCAGAGGCTCATAATTGCTTACAGGTACTGGCTGAGGCCCATGGGGCGAGACCCGACCTGACTGACCAGCCTCTACCCAGCCCGGACCACATCTGGTTCACGGATGGAAGCAGCTTTTTGCATCAAGGAAAACGAAGGGCGGGCGCAGCAGTCACCACAGAGAATCAGGTTGTCTGGGCTCAGGCACTCCCTCCCGGAACCTCTGCGCAGAGGGCAGAACTCATTGCACTCACGCAGGCTCTAAAATTGGCAGAAGGTAAGAGGCTCACCGTGTACACAGACAGTCGTTATGCCTTTGCCACTGCCCATATACATGGAGAAATTTACAGACGGAGGGGGCTGCTTACCTCCGAAGGGAAAGACATTAAGAATAAGGAGGAAATCCTCGCTCTCCTAAGAGCTCTTCATCTGCCCTCCGCCTTAAGTATCATACATTGCCCCGGACATCAAAAAGGGGATTCTCTTGAAGCCAGGGGCAATCGGAGGGCAGACTTGGCTGCCCGAGAGGCGGCCCTGACCACAGACACCACTAGCCTCCTGGCTCTGGAGCCCACCAACGACCGTCCCACCCCCTCATGGGACTATGAACAAAGAGACATCCAAACCCTAGAGAAATTGGGAGCCACAAAGGAACCAAACGGGGATTGGACTTATGAAGGAAAGACTGTCATCCCCTACCGGGTAACCAAGTACCTAGTGACATTTTTACATAAGATGACACATCTGAGCTCCAAGAAGATGCGGGAGCTCCTCGAACGAGAAGAGGAATTCAATTTCCTTTTGGGGAAGAATGACATTCTAAAACAGGTAACTGAACAATGTGATGCGTGCGCCCGAGTCAACGCATCCAGACTGAAGCTTCCTCCTGGGAACCGGGTCAGAGGCTACCGGCCCGGAACACATTGGGAGATAGATTTCACTGAGATTAAACCAGGTAAATATGGATACAAGTATCTATTAGTTTTTGTAGACACCTTTTCAGGATGGGTTGAAGCCTTTCCTACTAAACATGAAACAGCCAAGATCGTTACTAAGAAATTGCTTGAAGAAATCTTTCCACGTTATGGGATGCCTCAGGTACTGGGAACAGATAATGGGCCCGCCTTCACCTCCCAGATAAGTCAGTCAGTGGCCACCTTGTTGGGGATTGATTGGAAATTACATTGTGCTTATAGACCCCAAAGTTCAGGACAGGTAGAAAGGATGAATAGAACAATCAAGGAGACTTTAACAAAATTGTCGCTTGCAACTGGCACTAGAGACTGGGTCCTCCTACTCCCCCTAGCCCTCTATCGTGCTCGCAACACCCCTGGGCCACATGGGCTCACACCTTTTGAAATCCTGCATGGAGTACCTACTCCTATCATTAACTTTCTTGATCAAGATGTCTCAGATTTTGCTAACTCCCCTTCTCTCCAAGCTCATTTACAGGCACTACAATTAGTACAACGGGAGATTTGGAAACCCCTTGCTCAAGCTTATAAAGACCAGAGGGACCATCCCACCATCCCCCATTCCTACCAGATCGGGGACACCGTTTGGGTCCGGCGTCACCAGGCCAAGAACCTTGAACCCCACTGGAAGGGACCCTACATCGTTTTGCTTACCACTCCCACCGCACTCAAAGTAGACGGCATTGCCGCTTGGATACATGCTTCACATGTAAAGCCAGCCCGACCCACCGATTCAGCCACTACATCAGAATGGACCGCACACCGCACTCAAAATCCTTTAAAGATAAGACTCTCTCGTACACCCTCCTGTTGATTGGTTGTCTGTTTACCCCCCATGTAGCAACTAACCCCCACAGGGTTTATAATATCACCTGGAAAATAGCCAATCTAGGGACCGGGGAAATAGCCAACCTCAGCACTTATATAGGGACTCTACATGATGGGTTCCCTCCTCTCTATGTCGACCTATGTGACTTAGTAGGGTCTGATTGGGATCCCTCTGACCAGGAACCATTCCCAGGGTACGGATGCCACCACCCTGGGGGAAGGATAGGGACAAGAAGCAAGGATTTTTATGTTTGTCCTGGCCATAGACCAACTCATGACTGCGGGGGGCCACAGGAAGGGTACTGTGCAAGCTGGGGATGTGAAACCACAGGGGAGGCTTACTGGAAACCCTCTTCCTCTTGGGATTTCATCACTCTCAAACGGAGGGAGATCCCAGGGTACGCAGGGAAAGGACCATGGAAATGTGGGCAAAGAGCCTGCGGACCCTGTTATGATAGTGCCGGAGGGGGAGGTTTTCAAGGCGCCACCCCCGGAGGAAAATGCAACCCTCTCATCCTAAGGTTCACAGATGCTGGAAAAAGGACTACTTGGGATAGTCCTAAAGTCTGGGGACTCCGGCTGCACCGAGCAGGGAAAGATCCGGTGACCTTATTCTCCCTGTACAGACAAATTACTCCCCTAAGCCAACAATCAGTCGGGCCAAACACAGTAATAGCGGACCAGAGATCCCCAACCCAATTCCAAGTCCCTGAACCCCCTACCGTTCCTAAAGCTATCACTCCTACCCCAGATGCTGTCATCTTCTCCCCCACCCCAGATGCCCTAAACATCGAGTTAACCAGAGACCCTCCAGGTACCGGAGATAGATTATTACAATTAATCCAAGGAGTTTACCAAGCCTTAAATTTTTCAGACCCCAACAAGACTCAGGAATGCTGGTTATGCCTAGTTTCCCGGCCCCCATATTATGAAGGCGTGGCAATACTGGGCAACTACTCCAACCAGACCTCAGCACCTACCAGTTGTGGAGCTGCTATGCAGCACAAGCTCACAATATCTGAGGTCTCAGGAAAGGGGCTATGCATAGGCAGGATCCCTCCCTCACATCAAGAGTTATGTAACCAAGTAGAGCCATTATCTCAGGACAGCCGATACCTTGTTGCCCCTTATGGAACTTATTGGGCTTGCAGTACTGGGTTGACTCCCTGTGTCTCTACCACTGTTCTCAACACCACCATTGATTTTTGTATATTGATAGAACTTTGGCCCAAAGTCACATACCACCAACCTGAATATGTTTACAGCGTACTAGGGAAATCAACCCGATATAAGAGGGAGCCAATATCCCTTACCGTGGCCCTATTATTAGGAGGAATAACAGTGGGGGGCATAGCAGCCGGCATAGGGACCGGAACCGTTGCCCTACAGGGAATTAATCATTTTAAGCTTCTACAACAAGCCATGCACACGGACATCCAGGTACTGGAAGAGTCAGTCAGTGCACTCGAAAAATCCTTAACATCACTCTCTGAGGTGGTCCTGCAGAACAGACGAGGATTAGATTTATTATTTTTACAGGAAGGGGGGCTATGTGCTGCCCTCAAGGAAGAATGCTGCTTTTATGCAGATCATACAGGAATAGTAAGGGATAGCATGACCAAACTTAGGGAAAGGCTAAAACAGAGGCAACAGCTATTTGAGTCTCAACAAGGATGGTTCGAAGGATGGTTCACTAAGTCCCCCTGGATCACTACTCTGGTATCTACTCTCATGGGACCTCTGATTATTCTATTATTAATCCTTATACTTGGTCCCTGCATTCTGAACAAGATAACTCAATTCATTAGAGAACGATTATCTGCCATACAAACCTTAGTTTTAACTCAACAATACCACCAGCTAAAGCAGATAGATCCAGAATATCCAGAGACCTCTGAATGAAAGATTCCATTCAGTAACAAGAGAAATGGGGGATGAAAGACCCCCACCCCTGGGCTGTAGCCTTTCTACTCTGGTCGGCAGCTGGCGGGGCGCGCGAATACATCTTTCTCTCCTTAGCACTTCCCTCCTTAGCACCTTTTGATCTCTGCAGCTGCTGGCTCTAACTCCCCGCCCCACGCAAGGCCAACCCCCGCCGGATCGCTCGGTCCCAAGGCCAGCCATCTGGACCGGCAGGAGATAAGGCCATTTCGCCTGGCTATTAAACCTTGAGAAAATGCTGATTTGATGCTTTTCGCTTCTGTACTATGCCTGTTTTCCCTTATAAAAGGACCCTCCTTCCGGGGCTCGGGGCTTGGCAAAACAGAAGCTAAGCCCCGGATATCCGTGTTATTAATAAATCCTCTTGTTCTTACATCCAAAGTTCGTGGTTTCGCTGATTCCTGGGTGTGGGTCTTCTTCCACGAAAGAACCTCTCCGGGGGTCTTTCAATAAGAGTTGCTGTGGTCACGGTGTCTCTTCACAGCGATAGAAATTCTAAGATGCAGCGGGATCAGGATCAGGGAGCAGGAGGCCAGCAAATGGCTACAGAATGAATTTGAGGCTAGTATAGCCTACATGAGATAGTCTCAAAATAAATAAGTAAACAAATAAACAAAAAGGAGGTAGGGAGAGCTACATCACGATGAATGAAAGTTGCTAGTAGTTTCTTTCCTCCTCTTGGAGCTGGGACTGAAGAAAAGAAGTGGTTGCAAGGCCTGGTGGTGCCTGCCTGTAATCCCAGCATTCAGGAGATGGAGGCACGAGGATGAGGAGTTAAAAATCATCCTTGGTTACACAGCAAGTTTGAGGCCTGCCTAGGCTACACAAACTCTTGTCTTAAAAACCAGGTAAGCAAAACAAAGCACCCAAAAGTATTTCACAGAGAGAACAATGGGTAAAAGCAGCAACTTATGCCTGGTGTCCCTCCCCAGGTACAGTATGATGTGTACTGTTTGCGCTCCAAGAGAGGCAAGTTTGTACTCCACACCACCACCACCACCTCACCCCCCCACCATTTCAGACCTAAGTACGTTTGTCTCCAAGTGTCCTTCAAGGCCTCTTCTGGGGATAGGTTCCTCTCATTCTGTATCAAGGAGGACGGAACACCCCAAGAATAGTAGAAGACAAACTATCTACAACAGCCATGGGGGGAAAGACAGGCTGGAAGCTGGGTCATGGAGAGAAACTCAACTGGGAACTCAAGCTCATTGCCTTAGCTTCCCTAGTTTGTTTCTGCTTGAAAATTCTGGATCTGATGATGTAATCTTTCTTTAGTTGTTTCTTTCCTTTGAAAGCCTCACCCTAGGGGATGCTGCTTTGCCTGGAACCTCCACTGGCTGCCTAACAGGGTTTTCCTAGTCCACTTTCATGGGATGCTGGTAAATTTCAATTTGATGATGATTTTCTCTGTCATCTATTCCATCTGTCTACCTCTCATTTATCACTTGCTGCTTATTCTTTTAGTGTAACTTGTTATATACTTAATAAACTAACTCATTTAAATCCAAAGTATGGCTTTTACAAATCACTCTTTGGCTGGAAAGTGGTGGCACACTCCTTTAATCCCAGCACTCTGGAGGCAGAAGCACGCAAATCTCTGTGAGTCTGAGGCCAGCCAGGTCTACAGAGTGAGTTCCAGGACAGCTAGGGATACAAAGAGAAACTTTGCCTCAAAAAACCAAACCAAACCAAAAAAAAAAAAAAAAAAACCAAAAAACCAAAACCAAAAACAAAAAAACTACTCTCTGGATCAAACAGAACAGTCCTAATTTTCAAAAATTAAAAAGAAATTATAACTAATACAAATATTAAAAGTCTTTTATAATAGGTATATGTTTAAATTTTCATGTAATGAAATCTTATCACTTGCCAAATGAAAGACAGATACTATAACAACTAAGCAGACAACACCACACTCAACACACACACACACACACACACACACACACACACACACACTGACTCATACCACTCCCCCACACTCATACACAGGCTCACACACTAATACACACTCACACACTCATACCCACAGACACACGCGCATACCTATATACTCTCATACACATACACACTCACACTCATACACACACTCGTACACTCACACAATCACTCCTGTACATACTCATATATACACTCACACACACATTACTGAAAAGAGTTTGAGGGCTGGTGATGGGCTCAGAGGCAGAGTGCTTGCCCAGCACGTGTGAGGCCCAGGTTTCCAATCTCTCCACCATAAAAACAAAACAAAATGAAATAAACCAAACCAAGCCCCAAGGCCCAACACCTGGTTCTACTTTCTCAGGAGAAAGTGATAGGAAAAAGGCTGATTGCCAGTACAAATGCCCCACTAAACTGGCAGATTGCTTAGAGGAAAGGAAAAGATCCTAAGAAAACAAACCTATTTTTTATATAAATTTAGTGAAATTTATCACAAATTTAGAATAATAATGGTCTTCCTTTTTAATTTTTTTTGGTCCAAAAGGGACAGGGCACCATTTCATATTTGTTCAAACAATAACAAAATCCTTGAAAACTCTGAACACTCATACTCCATCACTTCTGCTGACACTCGAGGCCTGGTGAGTTCTTTAGCCCTCATCACGGACTCTGTGTGAAGGACACAGACCCGGAGACTCTGCTCTGGGAGTCCCCCAGGCACCTCAGTCAGGCTGAGCCTTGGTCGGTATGCTTCTTTGCCCCCTCTATCAGCCTTTATCTATCTATTGACTTTAATTTTCGTTCGGACACAGCTCTCCCTTGCCAAGAAGACAGTGTGGCAGCTTTGTTTTAGATTGCTACATGGCTATCTTTGCTTCTTATCCCTGGCTGTCTAACTCAAATCATGTGCATATCAGCTTGACCCTGACTTTCTATCAAAATTTTCTTGCTGAGACTTTGCAAGTTTGCTCTTTTCTGGTAGTAAAAGTTCCATCTTTATGTCATTTAAAGAATGGTCTGACATAAACTGAGTTTGTATCATGCTATTTACTGCCTTGCAGTTTTTGTCCTAGACCCTTCTAATGTCCAGTTTCAGTTCTGATAGATTTTAGTTTGTGTCTGCTGCACCACTGCAGGATTTTTGGTTTAACAAAGGTTCTCACTATCTTGCCCAGTTAGCCTGGAATTCCCAAACCTCTTGCATCTCCCTTCCCAGATTCCTGAGGTTACAGGCAGACATCTCTGTGCTGTCTATCCGCATCCTCCCCTCATTTAGTTTTGATGCTTCCTATTTCCCACATTTTTTTTTCTGGCTGCTATTATCAGTTTGTTGGAGCACACACACCTCCCCCTTTTGTTAAAGAAAATTCAGAGAACGTTCTAGGGTCCCTGTTTACCTTCAAATGTCTTCTTTTGCCCCCATAGCTGCTTGGAAGCATTTCTGGAGATGGAATTTTTATTCAAACCCACTTTGTAAAAAAAGCTTATGTGACTGCTCAAAACCAGGGACTTGTCTAAAGGATGAGGAGAATGCATGGCCTTGCTCTCATGGGCAGAAGGGCAGGGAGGAGACAAAGGGGGAAGGGGAATCACATGGTTTTGAAGGAATAGAGGACTAGAGGTATAGTTATTTTTCCACAGGAAATAGACAATATTGTTTTAAGTGTTAAAAAACAGCTCCCAAATTCTCTAGCACTACTCTTCAAATTAGAGCTGAATTCCTCATTTTTTTTGAACACAGACTTAGTGACCTATTTCTAATGAACTGAATAAAGCAAAAATAATAATGTGTGTCTTTGGGGACTAGGTTATACAAAGGTACCGTGACTTTCCTCTTGGTTGCCTTGAAGGGGTGTACTGGCTAGTTTCATGTCAACTTGACAGAAACTAAATCATCTGAGAAGAGGGAAGCTCAAATAAGAAAATACCTCCATAAGATGGGCTGTAGGCAAGCCTGTAGGGCTTTTCTTAATTAGTGATTGATGGGGTAGGGTCCAGCCCATTGTGGCTGGTGCTAACCTCAGGCTGGTGGTCCTGGGTTCTATAAGAAAGCAGGCTGAGTAAGCCATAGAAAGCAAGCCAGTAAGCAGCACCTCTCCATGTCCTCTTCATCAGCTCCTGACTCCAAGCTCCTGTCCTGCTTGAGTTCCTGTCCTAACTTCCTTTGATGATGGACTGTGATTTTGAAGCATAAATTGAATGAACCCTTTCCTCTCCAAGTTGCTTTGGTCATGGGTTTCATCACAGCAATAGAAACCCTAACTAAGACAAGTTGGTACCAGGAGTGGGGTATTGCTGTGACAGACCTGACTTTGTGTTTTGAGGAGGATTGTAAAAGGTCTCTGGAATTTTGGGCTAGAAAAGCCACTGAGTGTTGAGAGCTCAGTTGGCTGTTCTGTAGGAACTTGAAAGATACCACTGTTGAGGGCAATACAGAGGATAGATGTCTGGCTTATGAATTTCAGAAGGAAATTTAAAATCAGGACCATTTATTTTGAATTAAGATTCTATGGTTCTGGTCAGCTGAGACTGAAAAATCAGCTGTGATTAACAAGATACCAGAACTACTAAAGTGAAACCATTGCTCTGCTGGGATACTTGATGATGGTCATAGTTATCAGTTTCTATCTAGAGCTACTAGCCAAGTGGGGGTTCCAAAGACTTGTGGGCAGGTGGACAGGGAGTAGGTCAGATTACAATATAATTATGTTATAAAAAGACAGCTAAAGGAAATTTCACAGAGCTACAGACAGACACTGCAAAGCTGGGAAATTAGCAGTGATTTAGAAAAGACTAGTATCATTGAGGTGAAATCTTCCATGTTTTCTGAGAGCACAGAGAAGCTGTGTTCCGGAGGCAGCAAGGTTGTGCCTCATGCTGGCAGCTGCACTTGGTAATGTGTAATCATCACCCAAATGGTACTGTTTTTGAAGGCATGAAGGGGTCATGGAGAGCAGCTGATGCTTGTTCCTGTGAGAGGCCAGGAGATGCCATTGGTGAAGGTGTAGCCTTAGTGGCAGTTGAAGGCCCAGTATTGAAGGGGACAGGAAGAGAAGTTCAGGATTGGCACCATGAGGAGAGACTAGATGTGGCTATTGGTGAAAGTGCAGCCCAGTTGCAGCAGAAGCCCCCAGTATTTTAGAGATGACAGTACCGTGGGACAACCGCTAAGACCAGCAGGGGGAGAAGAAGCCAAAAAGCAGCACCCCTCCATGGCCTGTGTATCAGCTCTTACCTCCAGGTTCCTGCCCTGCTTGAGTTCCTGTCTTGACTTCCTTTGGTGATGAACTGTGATGTGGAAGCATAAACTGAAAAACCCTTTCCTCCCCAACCTGCTTTCGTCATGGTGTTTCATCACAGCAGTACTAACCCTAAGACAAGAGATCTGATGGCTTCCATTTTTATTTTCTGGGGACGACTGCTTTGAGGGACAGTGCCATATAGAAGTCTGACCATTTATTTTCAACTGAAAAACAAAAGAATTGTGTGTGTATAAGCACGGGTATTGGCACTTGAGTGCAGTTGCTGTGGGGGGCCAGAAGAGGGCATTGGATTTCCTAGAGCTGGAGTTAGAGTTGGCTATGAGCTGTATGATGTGGGTGCTCAGAACCAAGCTCAGGTCCTCTGTAAGAGCAGCAAAGACTCAAACTCATTGAGCCATCTCTCTAGCTTCAAAGTCTGACTTTTTAGGAAGCCCAAGCCAGCCATGTGGAAAAACAGAATCAGACACACTCAACCTGCATCTGTAACCAACAATACCCAACTATTCAGAGACAAGGTGCCAGACAAAGAAGTGAAGGAACTATCTTGGTCAGTCTGTCCCAGGATTCATATTGGGAAGACATGTGGCTCTGGTGGTCTTCCCTCATCACTCTAGTTGATATCTTATTTGTCTATGCGTGGAGATGAGAAATCCATACTGCGCTGTAACCAAGGTCTGACTCATGGAATCATAAGTATATGCTACAGTTTATGTCTTGACTGTCATCAAAAGCTCGTGTTAAAAAGGCTTAGTACCTAACATGGCAGAAAATCCTTCAGAGATGGGGCCTAGTGGGAAAGCAGGCCAACTGTGAGATATGTCCTGGAAGTGGACAATGGGGCTTATGGCCTTCTCCTATTCCCTGTTCCCTTCCATGAGGTGAACAAACCTCTACTGCCCGCTGCTCTTGCCATGGTGTGCTATGCCACCATGGACCCAAGAAACAAAGCTTTTCAGCTATGGATTGAAACCTTTAGAATGGTGAGCCAAGCAGAACCTTTCCCATGTGTAAGGTGATTCATCTCTTAAGGAAAGCTTACACAGTCCATTAAGTGGTTCTTACTTTATGCTACATTTTTGGAGTAGCTTTTTATGTAGCTGTAAACAACTGTAAAATTCACACAGTTAAATGTTTAACTCAAACATCTTTTTGCATTTTTATTTATTAGCACGTGCATACACTATGGTGTTATATATGGAGGTCACAGGACAACTTTTGGGATTTGGTTCTCTCCTTCTATCATAGGTACGGAGGATTGAACTCGGGTATAAAAAGCCCATTGACATGCTGAACCATCTCTCCAGCCCTCAAACATCTTTTAAAAGTCTTTGCTAGACATTTTTCATTGCAAAAATAGCATCTGTATATTGTATCTTACTCAGCATAGAAGTATTGTTTGACTGTTTGAACTGGGGCCTTTTCTCCCTCTCTATGTCTAGCTGTCTCTCTTCTGAGACAAGGTTTCTCTGTGTAGCTCTTGCAGTGTTGGAACTCGCTCTGTAGCCTCAAACTCAGAGATCTGCTTGTCTTTTGAGTCCTGGGATTAAAGGTATATGCCACCACCACCCAGCATCCTTCTTCTCTTTCTTTTTCCCCCTTCCCCTCTTCTCTCCCCTACCTCCCTATCGTGTGCCTGTCTCTCTCATCTCACCCCATAGCCCACAGTAGGCTTGAACTCATGGCATCCCTTGTGCCTCAGCCTCAGAGTGCTGAGACTGTAGTTGTGAGCCAGCAATGCTCTGCTTATCTTTTGCTATAACTCCCTTAACAACCACAGCTGTTAATGGGCTTTGTGAAAATGTATTGAATAAATGATTCCTGCTTTCTTTCTTCCATCTCTTCCCTGATTATCTGTCCATTCACATTTCAACCCTAAACATGCTGGTATGATGCTATAAGTCAGCAAACTTCTACTTCTCTGGAGGCCAGGGAGAACAGGGCTTCATGGATGGAGGGCTGGATAGGTCTCAGGCAAAAGGGCACTGGATTCCTCTGACCTCAAGTCCCTTGATTGAAGTAAGGCTGTGGCTTTATAAAAACCAAACTCTGAGAATAGCTCCAAGGCTAACAGCTTCAGGGCACTGTGTGGGCTTTGGGAAAACAGCAGGTAAGTTACACTGTTAGGAGGAATTTGGGGAGGGGGAAATCTCTGGGTGCCAACAGGTTATCAAACCTTATGTATGTCCTCCCCTTCTTGCTCAGCATCATTATAAGTCTCCTTAGCCAAAGCCCACAGTGGGAAAACCTGAGGTCATCAAAAGTGAGGTCTGGCAATGCCTCAAAATGTCAGGAGTGAATATACACCCCCCCATGCTTTAAATTCTTTAGAAAATGTGGGCTGACATTATGGAAAGAGCAAGTTACAAAACAGTCTGCACAGAGTGTTCCCTGTGTGGAACCTTATCCTGCCTCTCTGCATGGACCAAGTTGGGGAAGGCTGTTTGCCAATGCGTTATCTGTGGTTATCTGAGGGGGCAGGAAGAAATTATTCCCAGTAATTTTAATTTGCTTTCTGGTGTGTTTCCAAATTTTCTACAGTGAACATCTATTACTTTTTATGAGCAAGAAATGAAGAAACCCTTTTTAAAAACAGGCAGTTTGACACATGCCCCTTGTCACACTTGGTAAGCATGTAAGTTATTTCTAGATAGTTTAAAGAGGAGAGGAGAGGAGAGGAGGAAATGGAGGAGCAGAAATATTGAGTTGGGGATGAATAGAGGAGAGCAGGATGAGAGATACCATATTAGAGGGAGCCATTATAGGTCCGAGGAAAGATCTGGCACTAGGGAGATTTCCAGAGATCTACAAGGATGAGACGAACTGACAATCCAGGCAATGGTGGAGAGGATAACGTAAATGCCCTTCCCCTAAAATGAGATTGATGACTACTTTTTATGCCATTCTAGAGCCCTCATCCAGTGGCTGATGGAAGCAGAGGCAGATATCCACAGATACACACTGAACTGAACTCTGGAACTTAGTTGCAGAGAGGGAGGAATGAAGAATGAAGGGATCTGTACCAGGTTGGAGAAACCCACAGGAACAGCTGGCCTGAACAAGGGGGAACACATCGACCCCAGATGCTGTCTGGGAGGCCAGTACAGGACTGATCCAGACCCCTGAACATGTATGTCAATGAGGAGGCCTCTGCACTCTAGGAGGCCACTGGTAGAGGATTAGTATTTTTCCTTGGTGTAAGAAGAGACTTTGAGAGCCCATCCCACGTGAAGAGATGCACTCTTGCACTGGACACATGGGGAAGGGCCTAGACCCAGCCCAGGATGATGTGGTGGACTTTGCGGAGCCCCCATTGAGGGCCCTATCCTGCCTGGGGAGTGGAGGGTGGATGGGGTTGGGGGTAAGTCAGGGTGGGGTAGGAAGGGTGAGGGTGAGGGGAGGGAGAGGGAGAGGGAGAAGGGATTGACATGTGAAACAAGCTTGTTTCTAATTTGAACTAATAAAAAAAAATCAGAACTCATCCATGCATCTCTGTAAATGGAGGCTGTAGGGTTGTAGAACAAATCATAATTTATTACCTTAAATCAGTACTCATTATCTCACAGGTTTAGCTGAATCTTCTGATTAGAATCTCACAGGGTATATCAAGGTGATGGCCAGAGTGTATTCATATCTGGATTTCTAATAGTGTTTTTGTTTCTGTGGTGGTTTGAATAAGAATGGCCCCCATCAGCTCATATATTTGAATGCTTATTCATCACAAAATAGTGAGTGGCACTACTTGAGAAGGATTTGGAGGTGTGGTCTTGGAGTAAGCACGTCAATGGGGGCAGGCTTTGAGGTTTCAAAAGCCTAAGACAGGCCCGGTGTTTCTCTCTTCCTGCAGCCTAGAGATCTAGCTGTAGAACTCTCAGCTATTGTCTCAGCACAATGCCTGTGTGCCACTATGCTCCCTGCCATGATGATAATGGAGTAAACCTCTTTAACTGTAAGCAAGTCCCCACTAAATGCTTTCTTTTATAAGAGTTGCTGTGGTCATAGTGTCTTTTACATTAATAGAACAGTGACTAAGTTAGAAGCTGGTATCATGAAAAGGGTATTGCTGTGACAGGCCTAACCATACTATTTGTGGCAGAATGTAGACTTTGAGACTTTGGGTTAGGAAAGCAGCTGAACATTTTAAGTGGGGTTTAATGGACCATACTAGTCATATGGAAGACAGTTTTGACAGAAACATTGATGATGATGGCCCAGCTCAAGATGTTTCAGACAGGAAGAATATTAGTATATGGCCTAGGAACCATTCTTGTGATCTTTTGGCAAAGAATGTGGCTGCCTTTTACCACTGTTTAAAAAAATCTGTTTGAGGCTAAATTGAAGAGTTTTAGAATAATGGCATTGGCAGAGGATATTTCAAAACAGCCTAGTATTGACAATGCTGACTTCTGGTTATTAGTGGTCACTGTTACACAGATGTATAATGAAAAGGAGCAAGTTAAGCCAAGGAAAAATACAAAATGTACAGTTTGAGGATGAAAGGAACACTAGGAAGTATAAAGGAACTAAATCATGTGTTCAAGGAGATAAAAAGTTTAATAAAAAGCCTGATGCTAAATGGAATAAAGGGAGTGGTGATTTCAGGGCAAGATCCTACCTAGCTAAACTCCCAACTTGTGAAAAGGAATAAAAGAAAGACTTAAGCCATGAAGAAACCATCTAAAACAGAAAGCTGATGAAAATGTATTTGAACAGGGAGCCAAGTTTCAGTCTCAGCAAAGAGCAGAACTATGTAGTTTTGGCCATGTGGTTCTGGCTTTAGAATCAAGGGTTCAAGGGAGGGATTGTGGAATTTTTCTCAGTGGCTAAGAAAAGTCACTGAAGACAGATATGTGTTAGGGATGTCCCTACATGGAGGTCTAGAGATGTCGTTGTGTGAAGCTGTGAAGGTAAAGCCTGGACTTCATTGGAGAACCTAAAATGTTGCAGATGCCTAAACCATGAGATACCTGCTAAGAAGAGCTGTAAACAAGGTGTGGAACCGACCCAAAAGAGAGAAGTGTGTTATAGTCAACAAAGCTAAATGGAGTTGGACATCTGAGTTCTTTGACATCGGACATAGAGATTCAGAATTTGGAGTTTGTGCAGCTAGCTTTCAATTTTTTTCAGTCTAATATTTCCTCACTATGCTCCCTTTCCTCCCCTTTGGAATGGTAATTTATATCCTGTGCCATTGTATGTTGAAGAATGTGATCTGCTTATTTTGATTTTGCAGGGGGCTACAGTTAAGAGTGCCTTGATGCTCAGAAATGGCTTTGAACTTTGGGCTTTTAAGTAGTAAGACTGTTACAGACTATGGGGGCTTTTGAAGTTGAACTAAACATTTTGCATTGTAATATGGTTTATAATATATAACGTGGAGAATGGAGAAGTGTGATGGTTTCAATAAGAATGGCCCCCATATGAGGGCAGGAGAGATGGCTCAGCAATTAAGAGCACAGACTTCTCTCCCAGAGGACCTGGGTTCAGTTCCCAGCACCCACATGGAAGCTCACAGCTGTCTTTAACTCCAGTTTCAGGGGACTCAACATCCATGGCAAAACACTAATGCACAATAAATAAATAAATAAATAAATAAATAAATAAATAAATAAATGGCCCCCATAGCCTCATATATTTGAATGCTTAGTCATCAGGGAGTGACACTACTTGAGAAAGATTAGGAAGTGTGGCCCTGTTGAAGTACATGTGGCATTGTGGATTAGGCGTGGCCTTGTAGGAGGAAGTGTGTCACTGGGAGTGGGCTTTGAGGTTTCAGATGCTCAAACCAGGCCCAGTATCTCTCTTCCTGTTGTCTGCAGATCTGGATGTAGAACTCAGTTCCTCTCTAGCACGTCTGCCTGTGTGCTGCCATGCTTCTTGCAATGGTGATAATGAACTAAAACCCTCTGAAACTGTAAGCCAGTCCCCATTAGATGCTTTCCTTTATAAGATTTGTTGTGGTCATGGTGTCTCTTCACAGCAATAGAACACTGACTAATACAGTTTCCATGCATCCCCCCAAAATCACACACTGGAAATTTAATTCATTAAGTCACAGGTTATTTAGAGATCATGCCTTTATAAAGAAATTAAAATTATATGAGGTAGGGACCTTCTCACATATTAGTGACTTTAGGATCTGAGACATTATGCTGTCCATGCAGTACCCAGCTGCCATACTATGATGCATAAATTAGGTGCTGGTACCCTGAGCTTGGACTCTATAGCCTCCAGAACTGAAAGAAATCTATTTTTCCTTACCTAGTCTCAGGTATTTTGTTATAGCACTAAGAAACAGACTAAGACAAATGGGGAAGAATCCACTTCCATGTTCGGTCATGCTGTTGGCAGAATTCGGTTCCCTGGCTGTAGGAGATTGCCCCAGTTTCTTGATGTCCATTGGTTGGAAGGTACTGTAAGTTCCTTGAGCCACCCATTTCTTTTCCAACATGACCACTTTCTTCAATAAACTGTCAAAGAAAACTTCTACAGCAAGTTTGCTAGTAAGATGTACTATAGAATAGAATGTGGTGACATATTATGATTATATGATTCACAAGAATGCTTTATATAATCTGACATACTCAAAGGGTGACATCTGATCCCTTTTCCAGACACTATTGGGTAAAACTAGTAGTGGCAAGTACCACTGTTCTTTTATCTCTGGCACAGTGGCTGCACCTGAATTTACTGCTGTTTTAGCCCAGCAATTGTGGCTCCGAAGTCACTGGCCCACTTCTTCAGTAGTGGCCCAGTAGGACTTTTATGTCCTGCCAGATTTGCCTCCTGCCCTTGCCACCAAATGTAGGTTTAACTAAATCTCTATTATTCTATTTATCAATAAGACTCAGGAGTCACTGGGTGGTGGTGACACATGCCTTTAATCCCAGGGAGGCAGAGGCAGGTAGATCTCTATGAGCCTGGTCTACAGAGTGATTTCCAGGATAGCCAGAGCTACACAGAGAAACTGTTTAGAAAAGAACAAAACAAAACAAAAAACAAAAACAAAAGACTTAGTAGTCAGAGGCAGGGGTGAAAACCTGCTAGCTCATAGAGGTTGAGGAGAAACTAGCTGACCTTCCCTCTTTGCCTGCATCTTAAAGAGAGCATCCTTCTGTTCTGCCAAACCAAAAAAGACCACTGTTATTTGTTTTACTGCAGCTGCTGCAGGGCAATGAAACGGGAGCCACAAAAATCAACAAACTCACATGGAGTTTATTTGGAAAGGGAGTAAAGGGAGGGGTTGGTGTTGGCCAACTGGGAACAGAGATGGAAGGGGAAAGGGAAGAGAAAAGAGGTAAAGAGACACAGAGACAAAGAGATGGGGGAGACAGGAAAAGTCCTGTCTGCCCCAGGGGAACAGCATGAAAGAGAGGAGAGTGGGAAAAAGAGAGTGGAAGGAGAGGAGAGGGAAAGAGAAGAGAGCAGAAAGATGAGCAGGCAGAAAGACCGTTACATGGGCAGGGTCTTTCTCTTAAAGGCATCCTTTGCACCTCCATGGAGCCCTGGGCTGACCAGGGTACTGCCTGAGTGAATTCTGCCTAACAGGGGCAGGCCAGCATAATGCCTGAATCCTTCTAACACCACACTCAAAGAACTTCCCTACTACTTCCTGTGTCTCTCTATCCATCTCCCAGACTCTCTCTGACTCTTTATGGTTACTTTCTGTCAACTAGTTGCTAGCTCCACCTCCTGGCCCAATGTTGATTTTATTTAAAATTTAAATTTATTTAAAATTAAAATTATTTAAATAAAATGCAAACACAAAGTTAGGGTTCACAGTGTTATCATATATTCTGTAACATACCACTTCAACAAAAAAAGGATATTGTAAACTGCATGATTCCCAACATTTATGTTGAAGGTCTAGTCCAGAATGACTGGATTTGAAGATGGTGCTTCAAGGAAGTAATAAAGGTTAACTTGTTGTGCCCAAATTCTGAACCCCCAAATCACCAAGAGGCCCATTTTTGATGCAAAAGCAAAGAGTCTTTTATTGCAGTTGTTTAACGAGCTAACCCCATTAGCTCAGGCCCTTCATCCATCCACCATGGTGGATGGCTGAAGAAAAGACCCCAAGAAACCATGAGGCTGGGATCTTATAGGGCAGTGTAAGGGGAGTGTGTAGGGGTACGCACAGGCTCAGGATTGGTGTGCTTCCAGGCTTGGTCAACTGGTTGTTGTATTGATTGGTCAACTGGTTGTTATGGTTCATAGACACTCCCAGGGTAGTTGCTATGCTCTGCACATCACTGTTGTGCACTTGTATGTAAAGCACACCCAGAGCCATAAAGCACAGTCCTGCTAGCTAACTTCTGATTGGTTCCTTGTCACGAGGAGGGCATCTGACCTCCTAGTGACCAAGGTAGGCCTAGCAAGGTCAGGCTAGCACATGTTAGCCTGTCATGGCTGCCAAAACGGGGGGGGGGGGGGGAGGCTGGTCCCTTCAAACTGAGGAAGTAAGGGTGAGTCCTGATCCAGTAAGATTAGTGTCATTTTAAAGAACAGATGCCAAACAAGTTTTTCTTCATTTACATATACCAAGGAAAGTCACATTGAGATGGCAGTCATCCACAAGCCAGGAAGAGTATTTCACCAGAAACCAAAGTGGCTTGGTCATCATCATCACAGGAGTCTAGGTTCCAGAAATGTGAGAAATGGATTTCTGTTGTTTACACCATCCTGTGTGTATAATCTGTGCCATGAAGAGTATGAACAACAGAAGACACAGATGACTGGAGAGGAGACAGAGCTTGTCTGTTACACTCAGTATTATGAGGTTGTTGGAATTCCACAAATTCTAGAAGCTTCTGTGTAACATGCAATATTTGAAGTACACAGATGCTCTCTCTGTATAATTCTGTAGGTTACTGTGGGCCTGGGAATTGTTAAAAATATTCCCCCAAAGTGACTTCAAAAATGGCCCATGAGTGAGGAATATGAGGCATGTCTGAATCCTAACCTGACCACGTCCTAGCTAGAGGACTTTAGGTTGGTGCCTCCTTTTCCCAGCCAGAATTTCTTTATCTAATATAACAGAGCAAAATATTAAAATAAAATATAAGCCAGGCATGGTGGTGCATGCTTCTAATTCCAGCACTCAGAAAACAGAGGCAGGTGGATTTCTGTTAGTTCAAGACCAGTCTAGTCTACATAGCTAGCTCCAGGCCAGCCTTGGCTACACAGTGAGACCACGTCTCAAAAATAAATAAGTAAATAAATACCCTCTGGCATTGGCAGCTTCTGTTTCCAGCCCCAGCAGAAGGAGGCCAATATTGCTGCCTCCCATCCAGTCCAAGTCTTTAAGTGTTTAGTGTTTTAAGGCTGTGGGAAAGCTTTGTATAAGAAGGGGGCAGAGATTGGGAGATATTAAATATAAAAATATTTGGGTCATGATTGTCTTTATGGCTAGAGAAGATGAGGGTCCAGGTATAGATCTCAGGTCAGTTGTAAGACTGAGGGAAGGGGACAGTGCATTTTGACACCAAAAAGAAAAGGCAGTCATGGTGTCCAGGAACATGCAGAGCAGCCTCTACGTGGTGGCCCTCATGGCAAGGCACTTTTATGGCTTGGAGTTAGGAGAGTGAAGGATGCTATGTGAAGAAGTTGACCCTGGGTAGCATTAAATGACCCATAAATATAAATACGAGGCTATGAGAAACTTCCTATGATGTGGAAGAAAATCCACCCCAGAGACACAGAGAATGAGATGATGCATGGAAATTGCAGAGCACACTGGAAAGCTACTTGTCAGAATCTCCTACTCTTAAGGGCTAAAATGCCTTGTTCTTACTCATCCATCTTGATAGGTCCATCAGCGTCCAGGCTGAAAGTGATCAATGGCTCATTGAGAAGTTTTAGTTAGAATCCTGGTAAATAACACATAAACAAGTCAAGGGACTCTTTCCTTTTTTCTAGCAATACATTATTTTTATTTCCTTTTTTGGGAGCGATATCATTTATCTCTTCCATTTCCTCCCTACAAATCCTCCTATTTACTCCTCCTTGCTCTACTCCAATTTTATGGCATCTTTTGACATTAATAATAATAATAATAATAATAATAATAATAATAATAACATATAGTAATAATAATAATAATAATAATAATAATAATAATATTTTGGTTTTTTGAGACAGGGTTTCTCCGTGTAGCTCTGGCTGTCCTGGAATTTGCTATGTAGACCAGGCTGGCCTCAAACTCATAGATCCATCTGCCACTGCTTCCCAAGTACTGGGATTAAAGACATGCCACCACTGCCTGTGTTATTAATAATTATTACATGCATGTATATACACATATACTCCTAAATATAACCTACCCAGTCTATATAATGGTGCCTGTGTGTATGTTTTCAGGGCTGATCATTTGGAATTGGATAATCAATTGTGTGCTCTTCCTCAGAAAGGGTATTTTTTCCTACTCTCAGCATTCTTAAATTGTCTGTAGTTCTTTGCATAGGGTTAGGCCACATGGGCTTCTCTGATCCACTTTGGCATGTTTACTGGAATGGCTCTTGTTCAGCTCATAAGTAGGCTGTCATATTGGTGAGACTTTATGGGTCTGGCTTCTGACATTACTAAAAGACACAGTCTCACAGAAAACTACTTGTCTGGCTTACGATAAATCTTTCCACCACATAGGTGGTCTCTGCCAGCCGCCTGAGTTCTGCCGCCTGAGTTCTGCCGCCGTTTGTGGATGGACAAAATAATACAGAGACTTATATTATGTACAAATGCTGCTTGGCCAATGACTTGGATTTCTCATCTGCTAGCTCAGTCTTAATTATCATAAATCTTTATATTTAATAAGACTTATCTTATCAGACGCCTTATTGGCGTCCTCCCTTGCTGGCGAAACTGGAGGAAGAGCGGAGGGGAAAAAGGGCCACTTCCTGCTTGTCCTTCCTTAAATATAAGTCTCTCTGCTATTTCACTTCCTGCCTGGATCACCACTTCTTACTACATTTCCCAGAATCCTCCTTGATTCCTAGTCCTGCCTAACTTGCTGCCTCATTGGCCAAACAGTACTTTATTTATCATCCAGTAGACAAACACATACATAGAAGTACTTCCCCCATCATCTGGCTCTTACAATCTTTCTGCCACCTCTTCCACAATACTCTCTAAGCCGTAGATGAGGGAGTGTTTTGTAGATGTATCCAATGGGACTTGGATACATTTTCTTCCTCTAGAGTACTCTGAGTATTATCTGAGGTTAGCACATAGCCTTTGCCTAGCTTCAATGAGACTCATCTTCACATATTGGAGTTATGACACCAAATGCTGGCCAGAAACAAAAGACTAGATCTTATGAGTGTGTTTTAAGTTGCTAGCCTTCAAGGGGTATCAGGGCAAAACATATAACTAGGGTTCATTCCTGGGCACTGGACCTGTGCACCTGTTCACCTAGACACGAGGAAGGGCCTTGTGTCTAGAAAGCACTTACATTTGGCTTAATTAGTAAGTTTTGAACAAAAACTCTTAGGTTTTCAGCGGGCTTCCCAGTTTATGTATATGTCCAATACAGCTTATTTGATTTCAATTCTTAGTAGCAATCTGCAAGTGAAGCCTTCAAATTCCTACAACCCTTTATCTTTTCTTTTCTTATTTTAATGTGTGTGTGTGTGTGTGTGTGTGTGTGTGTGTGTGTGTGTGTGTGTGTGTGTGTGTGCAGGCAACTGAATCCCATGACATATATATGGAACAACTTTTGGGAGTCAGATCTCTCCTTCCATCTTGTTGAGGAAAAGTCTCTCTTGTTATTGTTATATTGCAGATTACAGGCTAGCAAGAGATTCCAAGAGCTTCTCCTGTTTCTACTTCCCACCCTGCAATAGAAATGTCAAGAGTGCTGATGTGTGCATCACATTCAGCTTTTTATATGGTTCCAGTAGTCAATCTCAGGCCTCAAGTTTGTAAAGCAGGTGCTTTTATCTGCTGAGCTGTCTTACTGGCCCTATTTTTTGAGCTTTGGTGGATCTTGAATGATTTTCCTTCATATGAAAATTCACTGGTCATGGGTATGAAACAGTGGACACTATAAGATTTGAGAAAAGAGCCAACACAGGAGTATCCCCTCTGTGTAGACCTAGTACATAGACATATAGAAATGTCTTCTTCTTCTTCTTCTTCTTCTTCTTCTTCTTCTTCTTCTTCTTCTTCTTCTTCTTCTTCTTCTTCTCCTCCTCCTCCTCCTCCTCCTCCTCCTCCTCCTCCTCCTCCTTCTTTTGGTTTTTCAAGACAGGGTTTCTCTGTGGCTTTGAAGGCTGTCCTAGAACTAGCTCTTGTAGGCCAGGCTGGTCTCGAACTCACAGGGATTCGCCTACCTCTGCCTCCCAAGTGCTGGGATTAAAGGTGTGCACCACCACTGCCCGGCTTAGCTCCAGTTTTCTAAGTGGAAGAAATATAAGGGAATGAGAGGGGCAAGCATTGTGGTTTGGATAGAAATGGATCCCAAAGCTCATGTTGAAAGTTTGATACCCAGATAGTGGTGTTTTTGAGAGATGATTGGATCATGAAGATTGCAACACCATTGATGAATTCATAGCTCATGGGCTAATAGGAGATGGGGCTTAGCAGAAAGACACTGAGGGGGGTGGTCTTCTTGCTTCAGGCTCAGTGTGATGGGGGTCAAGGGACTATAGACTACAACAAATATTTCTTCCTTTAGATTATTTTTCTCATATTTTGTCACAGGGACAGACAGCCAACACAGAAGGTGGATTCTGCTTCATCTCCTGCCTTCTCTTTCCTGAGGTACAGTGTGTATTAGACACGGCTTCTCACATAAGCTAGACTTTGCATATGCTAGGCAAGTATTCTCCTGAGCTGTATCCTCACTCTTTTATAACTTTTATTTTGTGACAGGGTCTTCCTAAGTTGCCTGCCCAAGCTGGCCTGGAACTCATGATCCTCCAGCCTCAGCCTCCCTAGTCATAGGTTTCAGGTCTGTCCTGTTAGACTCTGCTTCTGAAAGTGAAGCAAGAGTATCCAGCTATCATGGAACAAATAGGTGCACGCAGGTGAGATGAGGTTCTGGGAGCCTGTTGGGCAGAGTGCAATTTGACTGGGGTTTGCCTTAAAAGATGGATCTGGGAGAGGTATAAACACAGCCTGAGTCCTTGTTCCCTTTTTGGGTGTCCCAGGCATGAGGAAATAGCAATGCATTTGGCAAGGAGCTAAGAACAACTTGGTATCAATTTACTTTTCAGCAGAAGCTGAAGTCGCTTGCTATTACAGACTTGAGGTTTTGTGAGGCCTTTTCACATTCATTTTGTATCATTGTAAGTTTCCCATAGTTAGATGAACTGGAGAATCCCAAAGTGTCTGGGGATTGGGGGTGGGAGTGAACTCTTCGAGCCAGGAAAAACTGAGAGGCCATGTGACTCAACCCATTTTCTCTAGTGTGTGTGCATGGTCTCTTCCTCTCACTACAGGCTGTCTTCTTCAAAACCCCAAGCTGATCCTGCAGCTGTCTTAGATTAGTGGTGTGTGACATGTGCATGCACATATGAGCATGTTTATATAGTACACCTTAAATGATCCCATTGGAAAATGAATCATGTAGAGCCTACAGAGAAAGTGCTGAAGTGTAATTATGCTAGTCATATAGCAATCTGATTTTAAATGCTAATTCAGTGTACCTCAGATGTGGTTCTAAAGACCATCATCATCTTTTGAGCATGTCAGCGAGTACTTGTGCCTGAAGTCAATTTCTGTGGCCTCAGCATGGAGAGAATGAGCCTATGCATCTCTGTGCCCTCAATGTTTGACACTTGATGAGATCAATGGTGTGTCATCATCCCTTTTCCTGGATCAATGACCAGATCTAATTTCATCTACTGCAGTGGTTCTCAACTTGTGGACTGCAACCCCTCAACAAACCTCTATCTTCAAAAAATTTACATTATGATTCATAAAAGTAGCAAAATTACAGTTATGAAGTAGCAACAAAAATAATTTTATGGTTGGGGGTCACTACAACATGAAAAACTGTATTAAAGGGTCACAGCATTAGGAAGTTGAGAACCCCTGATCAGTGCCTAAAATTTGAGGCCTGATGGATCAGGATGGCAAGTAGAGTTAAAGCCGTAGATCGAGTGGGATATTCTAATAGTTTAGAATTATAACTAAGCAAGCAAGTGCGCACGCGCGCGCGCACACACACACACACACACACACACACACACACACACACACATGATTCTTGTTGCTATAAAAGTTCAGGACTTTGTTTTCAAGACAGGGAGTTGTGAGAACTCATTTAGCCACTAGTATTTGAGGGGAACTCATTTAGCCACTAGTATTTAAGGTACCAGCCTCTTTGGGGCGGGGTCTCAGGTGCTACATGTGGACTGGGAACAAGCTCTCTCTCTCTGTCTCTCTCTCTTGGGTGATGGTCTTGGAGCAGACAACAGCTTCTAGTGCCTAAGGGCAGAAGACCTTGGCGGTTCTCTACCTTGCTTTGTCATTTGTGAGTGATTCCCCAACAAATGCCTGACTTCCCTTTATCCAGGCTTTTGTGGACTCTATGACAATTATCCATTACAACAGGTTTTCTCTATGTTACCCTGGCTGTCTTGGAACTTGCTCTGTAGATAAGGCTGGCTGAGAACTCAAAAGATCCACCTGCCTCTGTCTCCTGAGGGCTAGGATCAAAGGTGTGTGTCCTGAAGAAATTTTTTTTTGAGACAGGTTCTTAATATGTTGCTTAGTCTTGCTTTTAAATCACAACCTCCTTTTAACTTTTTAAAACAAGATTTATGCACATGACTGTTTTGTCTGCATGTATATATGTGCACGTGTGTGTGCCTGGTGCCATGGAGGTCAAAAGAGGGCCTACAAGGGAGCTGGGAACTGAACCCCAGTCCTCTGCAAGATCAATCAGTGCTCTTAATTTCTGAGCCGTATCTTCTCCACAATCCTCTTGCCTCAGTCTCCAAGTAGCTGGGATCACAGGTGTGTGCCAATGCAGCAGGTTCTACTTGTGACTCTTTGTTTATTTGATGCAGTCATAGAAACTGGGAGGCATTGTTTGTGTGGCATGTGTCAGGCTATTCTAATACAGAAGAGCATTGTGAGCCTTCTGAATCAAGGCCTCTTACCCCATTTGCTAAAAGGCTGACAGGCATCAGCATTCCTGAGGGTAGAAGGGAGTTTAAAAGATATTGAATGTGAAAGTGGGTGCATGTCACAGATCTTAATGATTGAGTCTGAGGTTAAAAAGGTGGCAAGGAGGGACTGGAGAGATGGCTCAGTGTTGAAGAATGCTTGCTGCTCTTGCAGAGCACCCAGGTTCAGTTCCAGCATCCACAAGATTCACAACTATAATACCAGTTCCAGAAAACTTGATGTGCTTTTCTGGCCTTTGCAAACACCTGATATGACTATGGTGCACATACATATATGCAGGGGAAACACACACACACACACACACACACACACACACACACACACACACACACACACAATCTTAAACTGAAGACAAGGAAATGACTACTGGCTATCCTGAGCCTTACAGAGTGTCACCTTAGTGACATTACCAACAGTTGCCATTTGCTGAATGCTCACCATGTACCAGTCATGGTATGTGTGTCCACTATTCTGCTTTCTAACTGGCAGTGTTTAAGGGAGGGATTGCTACTTTTTAAAAATGAATAAACAGAGTCAGAGAGGCCAAGGTGCTTGCCAGCACCCTCAGTTTTGCTAGAAAATTCCTTGGCTAAATTTACTAGAATGAACAGTCTCTGCCTCTTATGAACATGTTTTATATAATTTCTCATACTTATCACTACATGTCAGGTGCCAGTAAGTTGAAATGGGGTAGTGACTGAGTCAGGATCCTGTCCATTTCATGAAGAGAAGACAACTCATACTGAATACGAACAACTGGGATCTGTTGGCTTTCAAAGTATCCTGGGTTATACTCCCTTCAGGCATGGCTGGAACTAGTGGTGCAATTTTTGGGAATATCTTAGCCCTCTGCCCAGGTTCCATTTTCAGATGAACGAATCTCTGTGTGATGGCAAGATAGTGATCAGTAGTGTTAGATCTACAACCTGGTAATTCTAAATTTAAGGTATTAAAAAACAAAGGAAATGGCCTTATTCACCCCCAGCTCTATTTGTATAAAACTAGTTTGGCTTAGATATTATCCAATTATCCTGACCAAGTTTCCAAAGTGCTCAATTAGTCAGACCTCTACCCTTATTTCTGGCGCCAGAGATAGATAGCATATGTTTAGATAGTGGAGAATTGGAAATAACAAAAGCAACTGATATGTCCTCATTAAAAGAAGGGAGAGGTAGATGGTGGGCAGATGAAAGCAGCAGCTATCCATTTCCAGGGATCTCTCAGAATAGAAGAGGGCCACCTCTATAATAAAAAGGGACCGATTTGTTAATTTTCAGTGGAGGATAAGTGCTTGATTCATGTCTCAACTTCATCTATTCAGGGTGCAGAACTGTCGTGCCTGTGAGTCCAGCTAAAGGCAGGTTGATTCTCTAGTACAAAATTAGACCAAATGGAATGAGATGTTCCTAAGAAATATTTCCATCAAACTATTTGTGGGCAGATTAAAGTTCATTCTGAGGGAGAGAAAAATCTCAAATATGATGTGAAAAGGACCAACAGTTCTGCCTTGTTGCCCTACCATCATTCACACAGAAGTCTCTCTTCCTCATGGTCCCCAGCAGCATGGCTCAAGACTCAGGCCTTGGGTCCACCTTCTAACTGGCAAGTGGAAGAAGAGGGATGGGCACAATTTAAGTTGCTCGTCTCTGGCTACAAAGACCTAGTAATGAACCTAGTACCTGTTAATTTTTGTGTCATCAGTACCAGATTAGGGAGAAAAAACCAACACAGCAATGTTTTAGTGTCAAGATTAGTGTATGAGGACCAAGTAGGGGAAGATCTACTTCCAATGTGGGTGGAGTCCAGGCAGAACAAACACGGAGGTTATCAGACTTTTATATCTGGACTGAATCGTTCTCTCAGCATCCCAGCTTGCTGCTGGCCTATTGTGAGATTCTTGAGCCTCCGTAATACAATCAATTTCCCTAACAAGTCCCCACCATATATCTGTACCAGTATTTCATACATACATACATACATACATACATACATACATACGAAGGCAGGTGATAATGAATTCACTAGACCCAAGATAAATGATAAATGGGTGTTTTATTGTGGAACAATTTACACAGATAATAATAAAGAATCGCCACAGCCTTTCTCTGCCCGATCCAATCTGCAACCCAAGAGAGGTGCATGAGAGCACCAGCCAGGCTTCAAGCTTCCCTCTTTCCATCCACACCTGAAGCCACGCCCAAATGGGGGTGGCCACTAACACAAATACACTGGCAAGGAGAGATGCTGCTACATACATTCATCCTGTTGGGTTTGCCTCTTTGGAGAACCTGGATTTAGTGGGGTTATACTTGCCAAACAGGATGAGAAATGTGTTTATTTGGAGAACAGATGCAGTGGCTCTCACTATTCCTAATGCTGTGACCCTTAAATACAGTTCCTCATGTTGTGCTGACCCCAACCATAAAATTATTTGATTGCTACTTCTTCCTGCCTCTGCCTCTTCAATGCTGTGCTGCCTGCTTGATCCTTACATTCTGATTTGAAACAGTCCAGGTTCAATGTAACAATTTTAAAGTTATATTCAAATTATTTAATTTAGAACCACCATTCTTTTTTATATAAAGGGCATCTGCTTTGCATAACCACAAAGCCATTCTAACAAATGTATTAGTTTCACTAAACTCTATTTTCTGTAATGGTTTCATTCATTTTCTAATTTTAATTGATCAAACCACCTTTGTGGTGATATCTTGTTTGTACTCTAACAAATAAAGCTTGCTTGAAGATCAGAGGGCAGAGCTAGCCACTAGCTAACCACAGAGGTCTGTAGGTCTGTACAGACAGATAGGAGATGGCTGGGCAGAGGGAGGATACAGGTGAGAGGAGTCAGGAACTAAGTCTCCTTTTGGCTGGCAAGTTGAGGAGATAAGGTGTGACCGGTTTGTTCCTTTATCTCTCAGATCTTTCAGCATTTAACCCTATATCTGACTCTTGGCTTTTATTATTAAGACCTATTAGAACTTGTGCTGCATACCTTCTAGAAAGACTGGAACAATGTACATTCCCACCAATAACGTAAAAAAAATGTTCTCATTGATCCTAATTTTTGCTACCACTATGGATAACTGTTATTTTTGATTTTGTATCCTGCTGCTTTTCTTTAAAGTATTTATGTGAATGAGTGTTTGCCTGCATGTATGTATGCACAGGGTATTCGAGGACAGAATAAAGCATCAGACCCACCGGAGTTAGGGATGAGTGTGAGCTGCCATGTGGGTGCTGGGAACTGAACCTGAGTGCTCTACAAGAGCAGCAAGTGCTCTTAACCTCTAAGACATCTCTCTAACCTCCTTTTCTATCATTTTCATTAGACACTTTTTTCTTGTGTTCATAAAAGTGGCTGTTATAACTTTCTTTTCTACCTTTTTTTTTTTTTTGCTTAAAAAATTCATTATGAACACACCACAGTTGAATAAGAGTTCTGACTTTCATGTTTAACTTTTTAAAAAAAAATTTTTTTTCTTACTTTCAAGACAGGGTTTCTCTGTGTAGTACTAGCTGTCCTGGAACTTACTCTTTAGAGTCGGTTGGCCTCAAACTCACAGAGATCCACCTGCCTCTGTTTCCTGAGTGTTGGGATTAAAAGCATGTGCCACCACTGGCCAGTGTAAGTAAATTTCTTATATCAATATCTTTATGTCTTATTTTTAGCTTTTTGAGTCAGTCTTCTAAGGGCTGCTGGCAAAGAAAAAAACAAAAACAAAAACAAAAAAACAAAAACAAAAAAACCAAAACATGCATTTCAAACTTTTATTTTGTCAAGTTACCTTTAAAAAGACTGGAACAATCTACATTCCCACCAATAATGTTAAAAATCAATTATTAGTCCTAATTTCTGGTAGCTCTGTAGGCAATTGCTGTTTTGCCATCTGATCCATATGAATGGTACCTTCAGGTGGATGCAAATGGTACCTTTTTGTGGCTGATTTATGTTTTACTGGCTGCTTTGGATACTTTCATGTTTATAGAGATACATTTATGTTTATAGAGATACAGAAGAACACAGATTGAATTAGACTCCTTGAGGGAGTCACAGCTTTATTACCCTGTGACATGGACAAGTTACTTTATTCCTTTAAAAGCTGCCTCTTTTGCTGGAGTATTTCCTCTCTCTTAAGGCAGACTGTGAAGGCCTGAAGCAATACCTAGCATAAAATAACACCAAATGACTAACAATTACCTGCATATGCCACATTTTGATCAACAATGAATCACCTATCCTACAGTGGTCCCTTGACAGATTCTGCCCTAGTGGCATTGGGCGTTTTAGTTTGTGTGACATTCACATAACAAAACTGACTAAATGCACTTCTCGGGATACATGCCTGTGGTTACAACACACAACTATTAGTGCAATGAATAGGAAATCTGTATATCTGAGATAGTAACCCTAAGTTTATTACTTATGTTGGAGATACTTCCTTAGTCTAACATCTTTTTATACATTTGTTTTACATAAATACATCTCTTTATGGCTTCTAGGGTCCGTTTTATGAAAACTTATTGGTTTCTCTTTTGGCCAATCATGTTACTTTTAGATTTTAGTAATACTATAATTTTATCTCATTCTTTTAACTTAGCAATTTAGGAACTCATCTTTGAGTGCTAGTTTGGACTCAAGCACTGAGGACCGGGATTTTATTTCTTGCCTAAAGCTAAATCTGGACTGAAGCTGTTCTTTTCAACTCAAGTTATCCAATGAACAAGTAACTATCTCTGCCTAACACTTTTGGATCTCCAACATTTGCTTTTATTATATATGATTCCAAACATCAAGGGAGGATACTGTTACTAGACTCCCTCCCTGATGTGGAATTTATGAATGTATGAATATATGTCATTGTGATTGACTTAATAAAGAAGTGAGCTGGCCAATAGCTGAACAAACTTAGGTTAGGCAGAAGAGCCAGAAAGAAAATGCTGGAAGAAGGGTGGAATCTGGAGTCAACAAGCCAGACGAAGAGGAAGCAGATGAATGTGTCATGCTAATGAAAGTACTCCTTTCATTATGTGGCAGAGTAGTAAATAAAGGAATATGGGTTAATTAAAAAATGTAAGAACTAGTTAGTAGTAGGTCTGAGCTATTGGCAGAGCATTTGGCATTAATATAAGCCTCAGTGTCAGTTACTTGGCAACTGGCAGATGGGACAGAAACTTCCACTTACACCTCCAGGGAAAGTGTGTTCGTGTATGTGTGCATGCACATGCTTTCCATCCAAGACTTTGTTACCACTATCTTCAATTCAGTTTCATGGGTATAAATTGTTTTGATGAAGGTCTGAAGTTTACTATTTTATTCTCTGCTTCCCTCAAGTCATTTGGTTACCACCAACAGAAACCCATTTTAAGATTACATTAATTTGTATGTTTGTATTGGCACAAATGTAGATAGAGGTCAGTGGACAATTTACTGGTACTGGTTCTCTCCTAGTATGTGGGTACTGGAAACCCAAAACTGGTTGTCAGGCTTGGCAGCAAGTACATTTATCAGCTGAGCCATCTTGCCAATTTCATTTTTTCCTTACAAAAGGTAAACTTGTAAAGAGGATGTATGATAGTCTACAATTAAAGGAAAATTTGAGTAACATGCCTTGAGACAGGTAGGTATGAGGATTCTTTAGGGGATTTTGTATTATTGCCTGTATTGTTTCTTTGGGACACTTGCATCAGAATGATTCAATTCCTGCCACTCCACTTTGCCTCTGTTCTCTTTAAATCCCAAAGTAATGATGGGAGAGCAATTTTGATAGGATACATTTAGGCTGCTCAAATTTTGGCCAGGAGTATGAGGTCAGTGTATTGTCATGCACTGTTCCACTAAAACACAGACAGGCAAGGAGTAGGTTTTCAAAGAAGAGTGGAACTGTCAGTGAAGGAAGTGATTTGGGGCAGGCCAAAGCAATGGATGTCCATTATACCAATAGTGGAGAATCTTCAGTGGACTAGTAGCCAGGATGTAAATGCCACACTGTCTACACTCTTAATTCAAGACCCTCATAGGAGTTTGTCTAAGCTGAAAATCCAAGGTACATGTGCAGTAGATTTAGCAATCCAAAAGGCCTTACTGAACTTTATTGCAGTCACTCATTTCCGTCTAGTTGCCTAATGTGAGCAACACAATCAGGATTTAGTAGTTTAGCCATCACTTTTAAATCTGGAATCTTTCATGTAGAATGAAGCTATCAAGCTATGGTAATTTTGATGACTCAAGATGTTTTAAAGGATGCTTTAAAAACTAAGGAACAATTACCAAACTCTAAGCTTTCTAAAGTGTAGCAGTCTGCCAGTTTGCATAATGTAAGAATATGTGTTAGATTTGATAGAGGGTGTATTTTTAATCATTTGATAAATAGGCTCAAGGTTAAGTGATTTGCCAAGGTCAAATAATAGGCATTTAAAGTTCTTTAGTTTTTAAATAAAGTTTAAAAGTAATGTAGTGTAAAATAGTCAAATAAAGGTGAATCTCATGTAATCTACACTGCTCAAAGAAAGCCAGTGATACACTTTGAATGAGTTCACACCATACATTTCTATCAATAACTTGTTTGACAAGGCCTCATGGCTATTTTTTGATAGCCATTCATAATAAATTACCTTATCTATGTTAATAACTATGTAGACTTTCTTTTGTGGTTCAACCATATTGTATTCAACCAATCTGTGAAATTTCTATCAGTGATTTTTATGTTTCTGTAGTATATTATTGTTTTTCTTCTAGAAAATAATTTCAGTGTGGCCTTGACCTCTAGCTTAATAACTAACCTGAACATGTCAAGTTTCATCGCTGATAAATAGTCAGGACTCAATTTCAAGTAATAGAAATCCAACTCAAAGTAACTTCAACAAAAAAGGGTATTTATTGGTTCACATAACTGAAAAGTCCAGGGGATATACCACTAGCTTCAGGCACGGTTGGATCCAGGGGCATAAACGTTGCAATCAGAACTCAAGTCTTTCACTCTTTTGGCTGTTTCCCTCTGCACTGGCTTCATTTTTCTGCCTGGCTCATTCAACATAGTAGGCCCTGTTGGGTTGAGTTTTTCTCCTACAAATCTACAGCATTTAAGAGAACTTCTCCACAACTGAGTAAAACACCTAGGTTGATTATCATTGGATAAACTTGAATCATGCATCCATTCTGGAACCAATTACTAGAGTCAAGATGGACTCTGCTGATTGACGAGGTTGGAATAACATGTCCAGCACAAGATTCAACAAGACTGTCTAAATCACATGGACTGAAAATTGGAAGAGATGGTTCCAAAAAACTCCAGGAAGTTGTTATAGTGAGATGGAATGGACATTGGGCAATAAAAAAAAACAACATCCAGGATTAAGACCAGGTACAAAGAGCTTAATCTTTGCTCATAAGGTTGACTTATAGTAGCTGAAGTGATTCTTCCTTGGTAATCAAACTCAAAAATCACTAGGAGTAATGTCCTAATAATTTCCATTAGCATCATACTCTGGGATTCACCACAGCATTTCCATTCAAGTCAGATTGATCAGTGCCTCACCACATTGGTGATGAGAAACAGGAAAACCAGCCTCCTACTTGGCAAACAGGTCTGTGAGGCTATTTGAGTTAGTGGCAAATTAAGTTCAGTGGTAAAGTTCTGGTATTGCTAGATGTCTTGTCAAGGTGAACTTATAATTTCTGAGTCCTGGCCAATCATATTCATCTCTTAGTTATCACAGATAAAAAGCAATGTGCTCTGCTTTCAACCTGTTATACTCCTGTTAAACAAAACAGATGATTTAGGTGTTGGAAATAAGCAAGGTTATTCTTTACTTAGTTGCTGGTCTAAGAGTATGCAGCATGGTCCCTCCTTTTGGAATATTTTCTGGCAGGGTGAGGTACAGGTTCCTTCTATTCAAAATTCCTTGGTGGAACTGGGCACAAGAGATGCTGAAACTGTAGTCTTCTCAGGGACAGTTAGTGTGATTGCAGTAGCATGTCAAAACAGGCAGGTTAAGAGCTGAAGACAGGTAAACAGACAAATAACTTTAGCAGGGCCAGCCATACCAGTAGTTAAGCTATAATCTGGAAGAAGAGGCAGACTAATAAAGAAGCTCAATAAATTAGTTTTTGTCTTGGGTACTCCAGAGTTAATCCACAGGGTTTACTCCAGACATTTTTTGGATCTTAAAGGGCCAGTTGGGTATAGCAGCTTTCATTTTCCTGCTCATATGTGCAAGAACTGTCAGCTTTGAAGGCTATATCCTCAATGCAGACTTGAGATTCTAGTTAGGAGTCTATGCTACATCTGGGAGCAACAGGATCGTAGAGCCAGATTTGTTGTAGTTGGCTCTACTTTCTTTGGTAATCAAGTCTTCACCTGTAATACAGCCCATCTCCAAGAATCATCCGAAAGGCAAGTCAAGGCCTCAGACTGGTTGGGTGGCACTGCTGTAAGATTCAGATGAGCTCTGAGGCAAGAAGACAGTAGACAAGGCCCGAGATTAAGGCGTTTGCCTTAAATTTTTAGTTTTTTTCTAAACCAATTACTAAATAGGTTCTTGATTCCTCATTTTAACGGAGTATGACAGGATCAGAGAGAATGACTGGCAGTGTAGATTTATTTTTTGTTTCTGCAAATATAGTAAAAAGAAAAAGCTAATGTAGAGGTAATAGAAAAGTGAAATCTGTAATTTCTTCTTTACAAATAGTTGCCATGTACAAGCAGAAGTCATCCAAATTTTGAATTGCTGTTTGTGAGTTTAGAATAACCAGATCTGAATCTGATTTGCTGATTTGTGTTGAGAATCACATAACCATGGTTAGAGGGTAAGAAATAAGGACATAAAGAAGGCAGTTCCGACGTTTACCCAATGCACTCAAGAATAGCTGATGATAGTTGGCCCTTAAATTGACTATGTAGTTGAGGAATGAAATTTTCTCAGGTCACAAATTACAGTCTTGTTCACTATGACATGATTTCAATATTCAGGAATTTTATCCTTTCTACAAAAAATAATCTTAATGTCTTAAGAATACTTCATAGTAAGGAATAAAGTCAGTCATTCTTAACTAGTGTAGTGATAGTATGAGACAGATGATATTCCATCAAAATATCCACAAGGATAGAAACTCAAGAACACTGAAAAAAATCCTTAGCTGCCATTTTAGATTTTCTTTCCAAGTTAGTCTACTTTTCCAGCAAAAAGGTTGACAACATGCTACTTGAACTGCCTAGCAAGCTATCATGGCCTAGAGTCAAAGAATCTGTGTTCAACTGTGCCCATCACATCCAGCTGATGGTACCAGGCATGAAGAATAACCATTAAGGAATAGCTCACTGGGTAGAGGAAAATTTTCCAGCTATATTTTAAGTCACATATATGATAAAGGATGTTCAGTGTGTATCTTCAGGGTCATCTGTTCCATGAAGAGGTGAGTAGTTCAATTAATTTTGAATACGCAGAAATACAAGTGTTGGAGAAATTTAATTTTTGTTTTTTAAACCTTGGAAACAGTAGTTGTTAAATAACAGAAAACCATGGAGGAGTTTAATTATTAGTTGAATCACATGATTTGAAATTTGAGACAGTGAATGATAACCAGGTTGCAAGCCCCTTAAGGAAAAACTGTATTTGAATTTTGCTTCATAGTTAATGGTTATGCTTTATACATGGAGTACCATAGTTAATGAGGAGAGGTCAAATAAACAACTTGGTCTAAGATGGCCTCGATGAGGCATCAGCTTCAATACCAGCTTTTAGGCAATTCGTATATCCATGTTCCAAGATTTCTACATCACATACTTTCACAGTTAATGATACATGAATTGCTCTCTGGCTATATTCAACTCCAGGAAGTCCACCTTGGATGGAATGCTATTAATAAAATTTCACTTGACAACGCTGTATGATCGTTCTCTGGACAAAGGCATACCCATCTCCAAACATGTTCATCAGCATCAACTGAATATGAATATATAGAGTTGGAAGTATATAAAAGGTCAGAATGTCCTTCAGGCCAAACGTCATCTAGGGCAGTGGTTTCAAGCAGTATTTTCTGAAGAATTTTACTTAAGGAAGTCCCTTTAGGTGTCATCATGGTGGTAAAGGCTGATCGATGTGGCAGGCTGCAGACCCCTACTTCTGCTTCACTACTTCATCCAGAGCAGCTTCACTTTACTCTGGACTTCCACACAGCTTTCCTTCAAAGGCCTTCATGAGCACAAAGCCTTTGGAAAACCAGTGATAAGGATAAGTTGTTCACAAAATGCTGAAATACAAAAAATAGGTCATGGGAACCAGGATATGGGTAAGCAAGCTCCATGCTAAGACAAAATAGACAACATGCTTATCTATTCTTTCCCTAATGTGAACCATGTCATTGATTGATGGAATTAAAACTTAATTCTATTGTAAATGCTGATTACTTAAAAGTTCAGCTTTTAGTGACAAAAAAGATAAGACCATGCACTACTTGTGGATAGCCCCATGAGTAGCTGGGCAACAGAAACTGGGCAGGGTGGGGAACATAAGAAGTTGAAAGATGGTAGGGAGTAGTTTTTGGGAAGTTTGAGTAAATAAATATGATCAAAACACATTAATAAAAATAATTGCATTAAAAATGACTACTGGGGAACAAGACTATTGGTTTTTAACTTGTAATAGCACTGGGAATTTACAAATATTACTTGAGTAGTCCAAGGTTGGATGACTTCACTTAAGATCTCACTGGGGCACAACTCTAATTCTAAGAATATCTCTTTTCCCTCCTTACTTGAGAAGCAATTCCTTTAAAAGTTACAACATGACTATTGAGAAGTTACTACTAATTAAACTGACACAAAAGTCAATTTCCCCCATTCTCTCACATTTTACAGGTTCCCTTGACAAAAAGGTAATAATTAAAATGTGAAACCCTTAGATGTAATATAATAATTCAAGCAGTTAATGAGAAAGGGCAGTTTCAAAGACTGATTTATTATGGAGTTTCCAGGCCAATCTGCTGATAATTAAGCACTGGTAACAGCTCTAACAGTTTCCCATTCTGTTAAAAGGAATACTGGAAAAACAAAACAAAACAAAACCAAAACTCCTGCAGCTGTCTGTGTGAATGATGTATGGCCCATTGGGCTAAAATAGTTACACGAAGCTTTGCTGCATATCTTGAGACCCTAATACACTACACTGCATTGTTTATGTGGGGACACATATTACATATTTCACCACCTCACTGGACAACAAAAACTATATGTAAAAACAAATGGCTCATTCTACCTATTAATTTGGGGACAGACCATAGGTTAAGTTTTCTGTGTCCAGGAACATTAATAAAACTTAAAACAAAAACAAGTACAGAGCTGTAGTTAGGCTATTCTTGGGAAGATGGTAAAAATGAGTAAGAAAATCTAAAAATGTTTTTCATATTGCATAGCCTTGTTTTCTATCTATCTTTCTTCCTTTCAAGCAAATCGCCAACCACCATGGAGACTACATGTTCCTACACCTCAGGGACATCATCAAGGGATTCTGGTCTAAATAGTTACTATGATTAAACTTCAAGCATCTTGCTCTAATAAAGGCCATATAAATTGGAAATGTGAACACGTTCAGTCTCCAACCATTTTAATACTGTGAATAAAGTGAAGGCTAAGATAACGCCAAGGGTAATACTGGACTGGGAGTCAGAAGGACTACCTTCTACTACCTTGGATAATTGCTTAAATACTTAAAATTCTGTTCCCTCATTTCAAACAGGGTTATGACTGTCATTAACATACATGTATATGAAAGTGCTTTGAACCTGTAAAGTGCTATATAAAACATAGGAGATTACCATATAGGTTCTATCTTGATGTGTCAAGAGGTCCTTTCCGGAATCTGGTTGAAGCCTTGTCAGATGGTTAGGTAAAGGGATTCCTTAGTAGAATTTCTTAAAATCGGCGTGGAAAGTTTTGGTTCCTGAGTAACCCAAAGATGTTACTATGAGGAATTCAATGTGCCTTGGTTGTGATCCTAGTGGGTCAGAATATCTTTTTTCATTCAGTAGACAGCTACAAATTTGAAGTAGGAAAAACAAGTCCAGTGACCTTGACAGGATCCTAGGCAGTTCATTAAACTTCAGTCATTTGAGATTGTGGAGCATGTTCCAATGCTGTTCTCAGAGATGATGCCATTTTCAGACAGTGTTGACAATTTAAGAACAAAACAAAACACAAAACCCCCCGGTCCAAGTTTACTATGTGTCTCTGAAGACTTTTAACTGTAGAAATGAACTGTACATTTATGGAATAAACTTGGCCTCTGTTGTGATAAAATAGCTTCAGTTATTTGGCTTGAAGACTCTTGACTGCAAGGGCTGTGCTGAATCTGAGCAGAGAAGAACAGGAGTGGAGGTAAAGGTCACATCATGATGGCTGAATGCTTCTTGGGTCACAGTGGTCCATTGGAATGGTGTCTTCTTCAGTAGTAAGGTGGTAGGAATCACCGTGGACAAAAATCCAGGTACCAGGTCTGCAGGCTGATGGACTAGCAGAAAGAAGGTCATCAGAAGGTCCAGGTGAGCACTCAGCAATCAGGAGGCACAGGACTAGAGGGGGGAGGAAAAACAGGTAAGGTAACAAGCACACAGAATTATAATCACAGGAGGCTAATACTGGGATGGGGGCTACTGTCAGCATATCAACTGTCTGATGGGTATTCACAAGCCTGGCTTAGATGGTAATAGAGAAATTACTAGAGGCAAGGTCAGCAAAATAGAAAAGCTGGATGAGCAAATGCTGATAGTTCTCTAGCAAAGGTAATTTTTTGACTGTCTCAGGGATCAACAAACAGGAAGTGCCTTAAAACTCCTACTCTGGGCAGTAATTTAATTGTTTTCAGGATGCTTGGCATTAGGTAATAGGGAGGAAAAGTGGTTTCACAATTGTCACAAAAAGAAATGAGATTTTAGGTAACACACCAATTTTACCCCTATTTTTTCAGTATTGTCCCAATGCTGTCTTATGCTCCTGTCCTTTAAAACTGCCCTAACCTTCACTCTAACAAGTTCTGTCTCAACCGAGACAGTATACAATCTAGTTTGGTCAACATGCTTATCTTCAACTTCAAGGTCTTTTAGTTCCCTAGTTTTCTTTTTGAATATAGATTTGAGAACTAAAGCATGAAAGAACTATGAAAGAATTCATTATACCTAATGAATTCTTTTTATCAAAAGTAATGTTAGTTATAATGTAGCAATTATGTTCCCTGCTTTAAAAAAGGCTTCATTACAAGTGGCGGTTATGTTTGGGTAAACATGCATAAAACCAAGGCTTTTACTTTCAGCATGCACTATATGGAAAAAGAACAAATGCATGCAAGTAACTTTTACCAGATTTTGCACATAAAAGACTGAAGTTATCTTAAAGACATGCTTTTTAATGGTAAGAGTCACCGGAAAAGAGAGCATTTTAGTTGTAAATGAGGAAATGGCAGAAGTGCCATTTCCAGGGCAAAAGGAGTATGAACAACAAAAAAAGTGCAGAAAAGGAAAGTAAGAGCATTTTAGAAAATGGCAAGTACCATAGTTCACTTTGGATGGAGTGTTGTCAGTTTGCACTGAGGGTCTGGACAGAAAGCCAGGTCTTCAAGTTCCCTTAACAGTGCTTGTAGCAGTGCTTGGTGACTTGTTGCCTCTTTACTCACAGCAAAATCAACAGTTCCAAAATTGAAAACCACAAAACTTCTACCTCCAGAGTTCCTGCCACGTCTTGACAAGCTCTTCTGGGTCACAGTTCCAGTTCTTGAAAATCTGGAAACCTGGAGTCCACAGTGGCAGCTACACCAAAAAGTGTATCTGCTCCAACTACTGCAAACACTTCATGAACCTCCAATCCTGGACATCTGTGTTTTGTCATGGAATTTCAAGCTTTTAAGTTCCAGTTGATTTTTCTTTTTCTTTTCTCCTTTCTCCTTTCTCCAGAGGAAAGCCTTTTAACACCACAGTCTTAAAGAGTCTTTTGAGGTACATCCAGATTTAATTACAAAAGAACTAAGACCAACACATTTTTCTCCAAACAGTCATTTCTCTTGAAGGGAAAGCATTTGTCTCTGGCCCTTTGGTAAAGGGAATAGTCAACTAATTTTTTTAGACTTTTGAATAAAATATCAGAATTGGTAACCTCTAATCATACAAAATACACTTAAATATGTCTGTGTTCACTTGCTTCGAGAGCTGTACCACTTGATAAGCACCACTCCACAAAACGAAAATGTTTGAAATGCAACCGTTCAAACATTTTTATAGTGTTTGCTGGATGATGGCCTGGAATCTGAGAAAAGCAGCTGACAATTAACAGAGAAATAAACAAAAAATGGCATTTTGGCCATTTCAGTCTCACACTTGCAGGCAATTAGAATACAAGGTTGGCCAGGAAAAAGTTAAACTTCAAATTACTTTCAAATGTATTGATTTTGTGGTTCATCCAGAGTCCAACCAAACTTTTCAGAGATTGTTAACCTTCAAATAATAAGAACCAAACCAAACCAAACCAAACCAAACAAACCAAACCAAACAATAACCCCAAACATCTTCAGGAATCCAATGCCTGGTTCAGTCTGTTCCAGGGAGCCCACTTACTAAAAATCCACCTGCACCATTAGCTGGGTTTGGCAGCACCATTTAAAAATATGCCTGTTCACTATCAACCACACAAACCAGGGATACAAAATAGGAGCAAACGATGGATGTCAATCATGGTCGTAGAAAATAGTCAATGAAAGAAAAGTAGTCAGGCACCAGTACAAGCAGCAGAAAAACAATTGCTGGGCCAAAGATTACATTTCTTGATACTACAGAACATATTCACTCCTAATTGTAGCTGCTTTATATTGGGTGCCATTGTACCATATGTATCAGCCACCCTTCAGGCACCCTACGGTGAAAGGAAAGGGCTTAGAATAGGAGCCAAGCAGTGAAATGATGTTACCCAAAATAGCCATTATGCATTAAGAAGCAGCTCACATATACCAGGGACTCAAATGGGGGCTTCAAATTGGTTGTGAAGGGTCCCAAATGACATGTAGGCCTCAGTTTCCTCCCGGTGGCATAAAATTGTTTTTAAACTCTTCCTGGTCAGAGCCCCTTTGAAAACTTTGCTACGGATGGATACGCTCATTCCCCTAGAATGCACTTTCCCACATGTTTCTGCACACCAATTCAAGGAGCCTGCCCAATCTCCAACTCCAATAGAAGGTTACCGGATTTAATTTCGGGGAATGAGCAGTTGCTAAGTCTTCTTGCAACTCAAAGAAAATATACAGACAATAATCATCCTTTATGTAAACGGACGCTTTTGTAAAGCGCTTTCAATCCCAGACACACACTGATAGGCAGAGGAGGAAACTGAGGCGCAGACAAATTAACAGAGTGACTTGCCTAAGGTCACTCGGCCAGCGGGTGGCTAGGCCCGGAAGCAAACCCAGATCTTCCGACTCCGGGGCTCGAATCCCCTCCCCGGAGCTGCCGCCAGAGCTCCCGCTCCCCCACTAAGGTGGCATAAGCAGGAAAAGGCAAAGGAGAAAGCCCACCACCAACCATCCTCCAGCCCCCTCCTGTCCCTCCAACTGGGTCCTAGCAGGCCCGGAAGGGTGGCGCCAGGCCTCCAGGCCGGCCCCGGCCACCCCAGCCTCCCCCGCCGCCTCCCCGGGAGCGGGGCGGAGCAGCTGCCCGCCGCCGCCAACCACCCGGACGACTCCTCGTCGAATCGCAAAAGCATAGGCCGCCGCCCGAGTTCTGCGTACGAGAAGAAAGACGCGGCGCGAGCGCCAACGGCCACCGGGCGCGCGCCGCGGCGGCCGGGCCTGCGCCCCAAGAGCTGGATGCCAGAGCAGGAGAAAGAGCCGCCAACCGATCGCTCGATCGACCGCACGCCCGCTCCTTCGCCCTACCAGACCGGGGAGGGGGGGAGGGCGCGCCAGGGCTTCTTCGAGTTAGGGGCCTGACTCCCCGGCGACAAGACAAGATGGCTCCTCCGCTCTGCGCTGCAGCTACCGTCCCGGCTGCGTCGCTCGGCCCGCCCCCGGTACTGTTCCTTTAAATGGCGGAGAGGGTCAGGAAAGCAGGAAGAGAGGCGCGCGCCCTCACGTGACGGGGGCGGGCCGGCCCGAGCAAGATCCGGTCACGTGGGCGGACGTTGCTCGCCAATCACAAGATGGGGTCTCAGGGCGGGGGGCGGGAAGACTTGCGGCTTTGTGATTGGCCCACGGCGCGGAGGCCTTGGAGGCACAGGCCGTCGGGAGTGAGCGCGGTGGCTCGCGCTGCGTGCGCTGACGGAGACAAAGCGGTGGCTGAGGTAGCTGTGGCGGCGGCGGCGGTGGCGGCGCCGTGGCGGCGGCGCCTTTGCGGTCGGCGGCGGTGGCGGTGGCGGCGGCGGCCAAGTCCTGAGCGCTGAATTTCGTGACGCTAGCCCTGTCGTCATCTGTTCAGGCACGGCGTGTCGCGCGCGGGCGGTGGCGGCGGAGGCAGCGGCAGCAGCACATGGTTCCAAGAGCGCGCTGCGGTGGTTGAGTTCCAATTCCGCGGGGAGGGACAAAGGCATCTGCGAGCTGCAGGCAACGCCCGATCGGACCTGGTGGTGCGCTCGCCACTGTCCTCCGTTCCCTGCCTTGCACCTAGGACTTACTCCTCTGTCAGGAGCGAGGAGGTGGCCACAGGACCCAGGCCTGGCAAGGCCTGAGGGCCCGAGGCTGTCTTCTGAAGGGAGTGGGGGAAGGGCGCGCCTGAGGTGATTCGGGAGAGGGTGTGTCTTGTGAGGTGTTTCTGTGGGCCACTGTGAGTAATTTCACTCACCACCTGTGGTGATTGTGGCATAATAGCAAGCTGTGTTGGGACGGGCGTGGGAAAGGAAATCGTCAGTCAGCACCAAGGACCTTTCAGTTGGGAAGCGGTGAAGCGGGAAATAGCATCCACTCCACCGCACTGTCCAGTAGAACACCTACCTGAGGAGCCTGGTGTCTTCGGTGGTCATGAAGTCTCCCGTGGTAATGACGTAGGTGAACCGTCAGCTTTATGACAGAAGTAGGCCAATTTCCTGATTCTTTTCAGGAAACCTAGGAGAACAGAAAAGGACTCGAAGAACGTGAAGATGAAGCTCCAATAAACTGCCGACTTTGAAGACCGTACAGAACCATTCACTTTTGACGCGTAGGAATTGCATGAAGGAAGCTTGACCTTCACAGCTCTTAAGGACTGTAGGTTTAGGATGTAGTTCTTAACAAAATATTACACATAGTCACTGAAATACTTAAATTACTTGCAATTTCAAATATCTGACTATATTTTGGATAGATTATTAGGGAAGTTTTGTTTTATGTGTCACTAAGAAGCACAAATTTACCCTTTACTGGACAGAACCCTGGGGAAATCTATTCTGATATATGTACTTCCCTGTTAACGATTAAAGACTGAAGACTCATTGCAGTCATGGCCTTCACCAATTACAGCAGTCTCAACCGAGCTCAACTAACCTTTGAATATCTGCACACAAATTCGTAAGTATCCTGTAGGTGCCACTGAGGTAATCAGTAACTCCTCCTTGATGTTAATAAGGAAATCCTTTCTCCAGAAAATTTTCCTTTTTATTCTTTGGCATGTGTCATTCAAGTGAGATGTATCACTGGATGTCTTGGGCGCTATTGAAGAACTGAGATCAGTGAAATATTTGTTGCTAATCTAGAAGAAAATGATTTTCACTTACTGGATCAAAATTTTCTAAATGCAAACTTTATATGGAGTCAGTGTATTGAGTTGTTTCATCCAAGTGTTTAGTAGGAATCCAACAAGGGATCGCCAAATTTGGACCATCTAGTATCAACTGTTGCACATCTTTAGTGATAGCCTAGACAATTGGGTTTATAACAAGTGTTTCTAACAACAACAACAACAAGATGATGATGACATGTAAATGACCAACTTGGAAGAAGAAAGCTGCTATTTTTCAGCAAACTATTGGCTTTATCATTTTGGCAAATTGTTACTCTATCCAATATAGTTTGCATATGCTAAGCAGGAGTAGAGATTGCTTTAAAACCCTTGATTTAGATAGTCTTTCCCAAAAATATGTTAAATCACAGAAACATGCTGTGTTCTTGAGTAAGAGAAGAGATTCACATATTACAATTCAGTGTGGAATAGTTTAGGGCTATTATTTGTTTGTTTATTTTGAAGACAGGGTCTCTCTACATAGCCCTGGCTGTCCTGAAACTGACTATATAGACAGGGTTGGCCTGGAACTCAACAGAGAACTGCCTGTCTGCCTCCCAGGTGCTGGGATTAAAGGAGTGCACCATCATACCCAGCTAGGGGCAGTTCTTAAAATCCTTCATTAAGTTACCTTGTGGAGCAAAAAAATCTAGTTAAAAACACTCACCTGTCACTTTTGAGCTCAAAGTTAAGTATCCTATTGGAGTGCTGGGATGAGGAGCTAAATGAGTAAATGGTGCAGTTAGTAGAGAACCATTTGCAGATTAGAGAGCATAGACTTCAGTTATCCTGTAATTGCAGTGATTTTTAGCCTTTTGTGATTCCATAATACTTTAAAAAATCTTTTCTGAGCTGGGTAGTGGTGGTGCCTGCCTTTAGTCCCAGCACTTGGAAGGCAGAGGCAGAAGCAGAAGGATCTCCGTAAGTACAAGGCCAGCCTGCTCTACAGACTTGAGTTCCAAAACACCCAAGGCTACAATCTTGACTCAAAAAAAACAAAACAAAAATCAGCTCCCCCACCAAAAATAACCCGAAATCAACCAAACCAAAAAACAAACAAACAAAAAAACTTCTGAAAAGGAAGTAATTTCTTTTTCTGAGCAGTGATTTGTTTAATGCTGAGAGGTTTGATTTTTTTCATTATTTAGGAAGTGGGGTTTTTTTTGTTTTTGTTTTTTATTAAAGTAGATCAGTTTACAGATGGTACCATAGAGATTACCTTGGGCACAGATTGTGAATCTGGAACCTAGGTCACTAATCAAAGATGCTAGCACCGTCTTTGGCTACATTTTCACCGTCTTTTGTATTTGAGTTACATGTTAAGAACATGCAGGTGGAGGGCACTTAAATGTTTATGGCTGACTGTAAATGTCAGCACGTGTGTCAGATTTGAATTTTGGACTGACAAGACAAATTTGGAATTACAGATTTTCTGAAACTTGGAAGACCTTTGAAGACTGCTTCAAAATCTGTCTTCTTGTTGTAAAATCACTACAGATTTTATGCAATAACAGTAGTATCAGCAGTTCATTGCTTAAACCTATACATTGACAGTTATTCTTGTTTTGCATTTGAGAAAACCGAGACTCTTAGAAATTAAGTTGTTTTTAGGCTTACATTGAGGCTGCAGAGGCAAATTAGTGGTACCCAGATTTGGCTACAGTCCTTAATATTTTTAACCATTACACAATGCTGACTGTTGTTACCTTGAACGGTTTCTTTTCTTGTCTGTAAGGCAGAGGACTTAACTTCCCAATTTATATGTCTTCCGTTTTGGTTTATTTTATAAGCTACTGAGGATTATGAATTATTTCTCCTTTTGTTATTGTATTCATTATTAACAGTATGTGGATACTGACAAAGCAAAGAAGTAAACTGAGTTACTCGAATGAGGTGATATTGGAGAATTTTCTATGAATTTTATGTGTTGAATTGGAACTTTGTGCTTGCTTGAACATAGGATTGGCATATCATTTGGAAACTCTATAGAGTTTCTTATCTGGATTACAGATAAGATCTTTGAAATGATTCTACTTTGAATGTGTCTAGTCTTACCAGAAGAAAACATTAACTGTACAACACCACTTAGGCCTTTACTGTGTATACAGCCCAAGCTGGCCTTGATCCTCATGTCTCACTCAGCCTCTTGAGTGCTGGGATTTCTGGTTTAGCCGCCACCATACTAGGTCCTCAACTTAAGTTTTTTGTTTGTAACTAATTTTAAGAGGTTTGTTGGTTTGTTTGTTTGGGGTTTTTTTGTTTTTTGTTTTTGTTTTTGGTCATTATGATGTGACTGAAAGTTCATTCTTAGAGAAAACTAAAATTTTACATGTAATAGTAGAATGTTGAGTGGTTCAATAAATTAACTTCAGAGGAAAGATTGGTTTTTTGGTACCTTCTTTGTTCTGTTAAAATCTTTAAAATGCCACACAATTTCAGATGTTACACCAGCAATATTAACCATATTTTGAATTGTGAAATAAACACTTTATTTTTCCTTTTTATGTAGACTTGCAGGCAGTGACCAGGCTAGAGGAGTAGAAATTTTTTATGGTTTTGTGAAAAGCCTGTACTTAGAAACTCACAAACCCTGTATTTGAATGCTTCTTTTCTGTGCTTATGCACAGGATAGCTTCTTTGAACCTCCATTTCTTCATTTGTAAGATGGATCTAATATGATAGTGTTTGAGGATTATGCCAAATAACAGTTAATTGGTGTTTATTATTTTCTTTGTATTGTTTTTATAAAGACCATAACCTAATGCACTCTGCTCATTGGTGTTAGACATTAGAGAAATTTTAAAAAATATTTTCTATGTGTATGAGAGTTTTGCTGTATGTGTGCATATGTACTGTGTGCATGCCTGATACCCACTGAGTTCAGAAGAGGGCATCAGATTCCCTGGAACTAGAGTTAGGGACGGGTGTGGAGCCACCTTGTGGTAACTGGGAGTTGAAGCTGAGTCCTCTGTAAAAGCGACATACGCTCTAAACCTCTGAGCCATCTTCAGTCCCTAACATTCAGAAGTATATGTTGGAGAGGGTAAACAGGTCTTAATTTTTGTGAAAATTAGATCATATGATACTGTTGATGGTTGGTATTCTTGGTGATAACTGCATCAAGGCTGGAAACAAGCTTACAAATTCTCATGATAGCTTGAAAAAAAATCGTTTCTTTTAATAGTATATATTGCTTTTTATATTATATCTAGTTTTTATATTAAAGGAGTTTTAAGCTCTTCTGTGGTTGATTTTTGTGGCTGCTATTCTTGTTATAGAAGTGGTTCCTTTGGCATAAGATACATTTTTTTTTTAAGATTTGTATCTTTTTTAAATTTATTTTTATTTTATTTGCATTTGTATTTTGCCTGCATGTATATCTGTGTGAGGGTGTCAGATGTTGGAGTTACAGACAGTTGTGAGCTGTCATGTGGGTGCTGGGAATTGAACTAGGGTCCTCTGGTAGAGCAGCCAGTGCTCTTAACCCCTGAGCCATCTCTCCAGCCCAAGATTTGTATCTTAAGTCATTTTATTTTATTTGTTATACTTTTATGTAGTCAGGTGATCATAATGCTTAAGTGTAAGGTGACTTTTTTGTCTGTTACCCTTGGAACATTCTGTGACTTTCCTTTGGCATATGGGATTTCTGGGTGGTTTTCTCCATATGAGAAATGAATGATAGGGTCTTATCAAATCAGAGATTTGTGTTTCATATGACTTACAAACCAGCTGAAATGTAGGGTGACCATATATTTGTGTGTGTATATATACATATATGTATGTATGCATGTATATGCACACATACTACTTGAGTGTAAAATAACTCCACAATTGCTCAGCTTTCTTTTAAGTCAGAGATCTCTGCCTAGATTAAAGGCGTGTGCTGCTAGCTTTATTTTCTACTAATTATGGCAGTTAACTATTGTCAATATATTAAAAAACTCGGCAGAAGCTTTCATTGCTATGACATTGTAGACAATTTTTTGGTTTAAATTCAGGTTGGCTAAATAGAGAAATCATTTTCTTTACATAACAAGTAAATCTACATGTAATTTTGTTGCTGGAAATGCTGAGCTGCAAAACTATTCTGGGTCATGTGGTAAGAATCATGATTGAAAGCATCAGAATACATAAAAAGCCTTTGTGTTTTACCGATTGGTTGACTTTGGATATTGTGCAAATGATATTTAGGTCTGTGAAGGTTTGTTTTTTTGTTTTTTTAAATTTAAGACAGGGTCTCTCTATGTAATCCTAGCTGTCATAGAACTCACTGTATAGACCAGGTTGGCTTCAGACTTGGAGATCAAACTGCCTCTGCCTCCTGAGTGCTGGACTCAATAAATATTTTTTAAAATTTTTTTCAATATATCTCAAATGTTAGCCAGCAGCAAGTATAATATTTGCCAAAAAAGAACCTCATGCATTTTTGTGGGTTTTTATGATTTTTAAGAAATATTTAGAACAATGATGTCAACATGATAAGCCCCATCTATCATGTGAGATCCTGAGTATTTTTTCTGACCTTACCAAGAACACAGAAGGCCCTTAAATGATGTGTGCTACTATACAAAAATACTCTTTAGTTATATTTTAACATCTAGGTTGTCTGAAATATGTATGATAAAGTACTGCTAGCAACAAGATTTGGGGATTTTTTTCCCTTAGATCGTATATGTACAAAGCACATTCCTAAACTTTGCATAGAGCACAATGAAATTTTAGCTAGAAGTGATTTGTGCTTGCCTTTTAAATAGCCTTTTAGTAGATTCTAAATTTCTTATTTTTTATATGAAACAGTTGGAAAGACATAGTGGTTTTGATAACTTTTTTTGTTCTTGTGGCAATGGCTGCTGTTATTGTCGCCATAATTCTTATTTACAGTTTTCATAACCAAAGGCCAGAAACCTTTACTTTTTTGGGACAAGGTTTCATGTAGCCCAGGCTAACCTTAAACTTGATAAGTAGCCAAGGATAACCATGAACTTCTAAGATCCTCTTGCCTTCACCTTTGAGTTCTAGGACTATAGACATATACGGTCATACCTAGTTTTATGTTGTACATGTTAGTCAAGCACCATACCAACTTGAGTTACATCCCCAGCCTAGAAATGCCATTTTTTTTTAAGCCAGAAGAGTTTGATCTGTTTTTTTTTTATCTGTTTTATAAGTGAATTGATACAACATTCTGATACTAGTTATTCTCATATTCTTAGCTCATATAGTATGTTCTTATCACCATATGCCGGGAGCCCGATTTTTTTGAGATTCATTGACATGTTAAAAACATGTTCATAAGCCAGGCAGTGGTGGTGCATGCCTTTAATCCCAGCACTCAGGAGGCAGAGGCAGGCAGATGTCCCAAGTTCAAGGCCAGTCTGGTCTACAGAGTGAGTTCCAGGCCAGCCAGAGCTACTAAGAGAAACCCTGTCTTGAAAAAACAAAACAACAAAAAATATTCATGTTTAAATAAATGAAAATTATTAAAAATAAAATTGGCTATTTTTTATTTCTACATACCAGTCTGGATTGTATAGAAAATTAATTTGATGTAATTTTCTGACTTACATCAGATATGAAGATGACTGAAAGCTTGATAACAAATATTAGATTCCCTTCCTTAAAAAAAAAAATAATTTCAATCTCTGTAGAGACTATCAAAAATTTCCGTATTTCAAGCCATGCTAAGGTATTGGGGTAGTTTTTAACTAGCAATAATTGCACTAAAGATAAACCTTATTGGCTGATACAACCACTGCTCAAAGTTACATTTCCCTCTTAATAATTTTGTTTTAAAGATGATCTAGCTATCTAGCCATGGCTTGCCTAAAACTTGTTTATTGTCCTCCCTCGGCCTTATGGAATTACAGTTGTGTGCCATCATACCTAGCTGTAGATTGACTTTTTTTGTCTTCTTATAGCACTAAGGATCTAACTTAGGCCTTGTTAGGGGGATCTAACTAGGCAAGTGCTCAGACACTGAGCTACAGACTCTGTCTCTAGATTGACTTTTTTTGTTTGTTTTATTTTTCGAAACAGGGTTTCCATGTAACAGCTCTGGCTGTCCTGGAACTCAATTTGTAGACCAGGCTGTCCTTGAACTCAGAGATCTGCCTGCCTCTGCCTCCCAAGTGCAAGAATGAAAGGTGCGCCAACACCGTGATTGTCTTTTAATTTACATTATCTTTAACATTTCACCTTAATTTTCCAACCTGTCTCAGTGTCTCTTTGTCTCTGGTGAGGATTAATCTAAGGCCAGTGCATGCTGGACAAACACTGTGCCACACACCTATATCCCCAGCCCTCTCCCTATACCAGTGGTTCTCAACTTTCCTAATGCTACAACTTTTTAATACAGTTCTTCATGTTGTGGTGACCCTCAACCATAAAATTATTTTTGTTGCTACTTCATAATTGTAATTTTGCTATTGTTATGAATTGTAATGTAAATATTTTTGGAGATAGAGGCTTACCAAAGGAATTATGACCCACAGATTGAGAACCCCTGCCCTATACAAATACAGAGTGGAATATACAGGGCATTCTTTATCCAACTGATAGTTTGGCAAATTTAAAGTAATAGTTTTGAAATTTACTTAATTTTTTTTTTATTGTACCTTATTACATAGTCCAGGCAAGCCTTGAGTTCTTCATCATACTATCTCTTGAATGATGTCTTTATAGGCTCCTGAAATTACAGGCATTGCTACCGTAATTGTGAACACTTAAATATTTATAATAAAGAGATAACTTTTTAAGTCAAGGTTTCTTTTAGAAGTTTGATTCTTTTATGTGAAGTACTTAACATTTGGATTTTAGCCCAAAGAATTTAAGCTCCATTCGGTGATTTAAAAAAAAAAAATGTCTTGCTGCAACATATTTCTTGGTCCTACTGCCTTTGGATTAGCAACAGATATATTCACTGATCTCATGGGAGAACACTTCTTCCTAAAATTTTAGGAAGAGGTAGTTTTACTTATTAAAAGTTTATAGTTAAAAAAAAATGTTTTTGAAGAGTAACTTTGAGGAAAAGTGGTTTTCCTGGACAGTTCAGTTAGGAGTTTTTATAAACAAATGGTTTACAGTTTGTTTAAAACAATATGATAAGTAGTCAAAGATCTTAAATACTAGGTATTAGTGTTATATTTTGATCTAGATGTTTAGAAAATGTCATTTTGATTATCGACTAAAGCTGAAAAAGCAAGAATAATTTATGAAAGTTGATTATAGTTTGTGTCTTTAACTTTGTATTTCCTTTAAAAGTCAAGCTGATTTTCTGGATAGTTCTGTGTGGATCTGTTCTACTTTATATTTAATGAAGACTGTTATAGAAAATTGTGCAAATTAAGAAGGTCTAAATTGAACACACCTTTTAGCATTTTGCCTGTGTGTTATCTGTACTAGTGAAAAGAGGAAACCCATAGGCTTTTGTGCAGCTCATAAACAAAACTACTTATTTTCAAAGACAGAGATATTACAGATAATTTTAACTTTCTCAGATGTTGGCTAAAACCAGGTTTTTGTCTAGGATCCTTTTTTAAAAATCAAATTCTCCTGCTAGGATAAGAGTTTGTGTGGTCTTCTGGGTATACAGGGCAAATTGACTTTTTAAAGTAGAGGCTTCAGTGGTATCTCCTGGAAGCTTCTGAAAGTTTGGGTTTAGTGAACATACTTGTCATATTATTCAGAACTCAAGATATTTGCTTGTTAAGATGTATGCTTATAATTCCTCCTATATAGAAACCAACAGCTGGTTAAATCAATGAAAGAAAAATACAGGATTTTTTTTTCTTTTCTAGGCAGGCTATCACTACTTTTCAGGTAGGTTTTTCAGTTACAAATAGGAAGAATAAACATTTCTGAGTAAATGGCAGGGCTTGATTTGTGGGGAATTAGCTCTAGAAGAAAGGTTTGTGTTATGAAAAATGTTTACATTTAGTAGTTACATCAGTAATGCGCACAAGGTTTTTAGATGTTTTCTAAACCTTTTAATGTTTATAATCGCAAGACTCATAGTTCAGCTCATACTTCTTTTGTTGACTCTTAAAATTTATTATTTCAGAACCACTCATGAATTCTTGTTTGGTGCTCTTGCTGAACTGGTTGATAATGCAAGGTATGTAGTCTTCCAGCCTATAATTGCTTGCAGTGGGAACTTTATGGATCATCATGATCTTTGCCCTCTGATGACTTGAAAGATGTTTTTGTTGCATTTGTTGCAACTCCTAAGAGACTTGTTAGGAAGAAATATTTTTATTATCACCATAATTGACACTTTTCTTGACTTCCTTAAATTCATTCATTGCTCTTTGTGTTCCAGCCTAAAAATAGGAAACCTACCACTTCCAAACCACCTTCCCTTGTGTATCAAAGCGTGATAATTGTGGAAAGTAGGGAATTAAGATAGGAACTTGAGAGTCAAACTAATGGGATACATAGGTTATAGTATGAATTTGTGCTGTAGAGGCACTATACCACTATGCCTTTAAAACTAGACCAGACTTTTGCATCTTCTCCCAAATACATGTTTTATTGCAAGTGAATACTCCTTAATCAGTATGGGGTTTTTGTTGTTGTGGTTGTGGTGTTTTGGTTCGTTTTTTTTTTGTTGTTGTTGTTGTTGTTTGTTATTTTGAGACAGGATCTCACTGTATAACTCTGGCTGAATGGGTACTCACTGTGTAGACCAGACTGATGTTTAATTTACAGAGATCCTCTGACCTCTGCCTCTCTCGTGCTGTGTGCTATGTGCCACTATGCCTGGTCTAGTATCTTCCATTGTTAGCAGGAATGTTTGGAAGCAATCATGTTTCAGCACTCTTGTGTTGTGCTTTTAGTGTTGGAAGAACATACATATTCCTTTGTAAGACCAAGTAAAAGTAAAAATTCTATTTATAGTTATATTAAGAAAATATTGGGGCTGGAGAGATGGGTCAGAGGTTAAGAGCACTGGCTGTTCTTCCAGAGGTCCTGAGTTCAATTTCTAGCAACCGCATGGTGACTCACAACCATCCGTAATGAGATCTGGTGCCACCTTCTGGCCTCCAGGGATACATGCAGGCAGAGCGATATATACATAATAAATTAATAAATAAATATTAAAAAAAGAAAGAAAATATTGTCTTTGTTTTATTCAGATATTTATTGACTAGTGTTGATAACTAATGGAAGAAGAGGGTAAGAGTTGATACTAGAATTAGAAACTATTTCAGTTAGTGAATTTACTTGTAATTTCTAATGTTTGTACAGCTGACTTATACTGTTAGTACTTTTTGTTTGTGTTTTTGAGACAGGCCTTATTGTACAGCCCAAGATCTCTTGCCTCAGTCTCTTGAGTGTTGGTATTATAGATGTATGTTAACACACTTGACTTTTATTATACTATATGCTTGTTACCCGCTCATGGAAATGTACTAGATGACACATTGTTTCACTACAGAATTCCCATTTAGTTTCAATCCTGATTAGTTTATAATTTTCTCATTAGATTAAAAAATGTAAGTTAATGAAATTATGTTTAAAATATTTGCTAACTTAGTGCAACCACGGTGTGCTGCAATGGCACATAATTTTTTGAATAGTATCTCATGTTGCCCAGACTAGCTTCAAATTTCTTTTGTAGTTTGAACCTTAAACTCCTGATTCTCCTTCTTCTATCTTCTGAGTATTGGGGTTACTGAGTTCTGAGGCTTGCATCACTATGTCTAGTTTCATGCTGGGGATTGAGCTGTGTTTTGTGCATGCTAACCAAGCACTGTACTAACTGAAGTACATCCTCAGCTCCTGGTTTCATATTTAAAAAACATGCTTAAACCTTTAAGACTAGGTACATATACAGGTATGCATGTTTTGTTTTGGTGTGTGTGTGTGTGTGTGTGTGTGTGTGTGTGTGTGTGTTGATCTTTGTGGCTTTGGTGCTGGAATTGAACCCAGGCCTTATACATGCTAAGCATGCACTCAACCACTAATCTACATCCCCAGCCTTGTGTGAATTTTTAGTAGAATTTTTTTTTCATTTAAAACCAATGAAAGTATACTTCTGTCTCTTTGTCTGTATTTGATAGATTGTACTAATGTAGTTCCAGGCCTTTAAAGAAGTTATTATTTGGGGCTGGACAGATGGCTCAGAGGTTAAGAGTACTGTCCAGAGGACCTGAGTTCAGTTCCCAGCAACCACATGGTAGCTCACAACCATCTGTAATGAGATCTGGTGCCCTCATGCACCAGAACACTGCATACATAATAAATAAATAAATAAATCTTTTTTAAAAAGTTATTATTCGTGATCAAATTTGTATGATTTCAACTGATTGCTGAAATTTAAAGAAATTTCTTTCAAGATTAGGGAAGATGAGATTGTGGGCTCAGAAATTGTTCATTATGGTGTTTATGCCATGAGACCTAATTTTTTTTATAGGTTTACAGTGGATTTTACCTTTTCATATGTTGGTAAGAGGGAAAAATAGACAAATTGTAATACCTTTTTATGATTTCAGTAACGTGAGTAAAGAGACAAATGTTTGATCTTTTGTGTGTGTGTGTTTAAAGGGAAATGTTCTGTGCTGTGGGGGTGACTGCCATTCAGGTATGAGAATCTGAGTCCCCAGCACTCATAAAAGCCTGACCTGAGAGTGCATGCTTGTAATTTTGTCTGTAGTTGATAGAATTGATAGAATGCTGAGGATAGGAAAGGAGACAAGAAAATCCCTGGTATTTGTTGACTAGCCAATTTAGCTGAATCTTCGAGGGCCAGGTTCAGTAAACATAAGGTAGAAGGTCCAGCCAGATGGCTCAGTGGTCTCCTGCTAAGCTGATGACCATTTTGAACACACATAGAAGGAGAGAACCAACTCTTCCAAATTGTCCTCTGACCCCATATGCTTCATGACTGTGTAAACTGGCATACAATACATTAAATAAATGTAAAAAGAAGAAAAGCTGGAGAGCAATGAAAGAGGACAGACACCCAATGTCAATCTTTGTTTTCCACATGCATACTTGCCCAGGTACACTCACATGTATGTGAACATGTACACACACACACACACACACACACACACAGAGAGAGAGAGAGAGAGAGAGAGAGGAGAGAGAGAGAGCATTCTTATTGAACCTTGAGCAATTTTTATCGTGAAGTCACCATTTAAAGGGAGGTTGAGCATGTAGCTCAGTTTGTAGAATATGTACCTAACATGCACAAATCCTACATTCTATCCCTAGCACTGTGTAAACTAAGCATGGTGGTGCACACTTGTATTCCCAGTGTTTAGGAGGTAGAAGCAGGAGGATCTGAAGTTCAAGGTCATCCATGGCTACATAGTGAGCCTGGAGATAACAGGATGTATGAGACTCCTAGAACTGTTATTCAGGTCCTATGTGTCATGTGTCTTAATAAATTTGGAGTGTTTGAAATATTTTATAGATATGTTGGAAGTTGTGTGGTCAAGTATAAAAACAAAACTTTATAGTTTCTTTCATAGCTCAAACAATTAAAAATAATATTGTACTTAAAATACTATGATTTTGCTGATTGATACTTCATATTCTCATTTGTATCTCAGATGTTTTTCCTTTAATTTTGCAGAGATGCTGATGCCACCAGAATAGACATTTACGCTGGTAAGTCAGACTTTAGGCCTTCTATTGGCTAAGAAGTGAGTGGGAGCCTGGAGATGTCAGAATTTCTTCATGTTATAGGTAGAAATGGGGCAGCTCTGATCACCTAAGTCTTAGAACACAGGAGCTTGAAGAGGGTGGTGGAACCGAGTAGTGGGAAGTAAAATGATCCAGTATTAGTCATCTTTTTGAGAAGACAAGATCTTGTTGGAATTAATCCTTCCCTACTCCAGGTAGCAGAGGTTCTACTCTAGAGAGTTGCTGGTGTCAGTTGCAGAAAATAGCTAGTAGTTTGTGGAGATGTTGAGACCATGTATTAATCAGGGTTCTCTAGAGTAACAGAACTTATAGAATGGATCTCTGTAGAAAAAGTATTTTTTTTTAGAGTGACTTACAGGCTTCAGTGCAGCTAATCCAACAATGGCTGACTGAATAGAAAGTGTAAGAATCCAGTAGTTGGTCAATCCACAAGGCTACATGTCTCATTTGGTCTTTAGTATATGTTGGAATCCCAAAGAAGTAGGCTCTAATGGCAGTGAAGGAATGGATGTGCTAGCAAGCTGAGAGCAAGCAATCAAAGAGTAAAAGCTTCCATTTTCCATGTCCTTATATTAGCTACAGCAGAAAGTGTGGTCCAGATTAAAGGTGTATCTTCTTGTCTTGAGATCCAAATCAAGGCATGTGACTTCCTCAAAGGTTCAGACAAGAAGTGAATCCACTCACTTCAAACCAAGCAGAAAATATTCTCACAGGTCTGCCCTTCGTTTCTGGATTCCAGTTAATTCCAGATGTAGTTGACTTGACAACCAAGAATATCCATCACAGACCAACCCTTTGAAATGTTAGGCTTAAAACTGGATGCTGTGGCAGCTTCTACTGTTTTGCTTAATTGGCTCTACTGTTATATTGTAAGATCATCTTTGTCCTAGAGTGAAAGAGTTTTTAGTTACTGTCATTGACCTTTTATTTCCTTTTAAAATAGTTTTTCTGTCTGTTAATATTTATAGCAACACCTTTTCATCATTTTGATACTAAAAACTTGAACAATGGAATAGAAGACCATTCTTAAACCCAATTTGGCTAATGTGTTTTATTTTATTGACATTCTTTCGTGAAATCTGAAAGATTTTTCGGTCATATTTTGAGCAACATGCCTATCTTTTGAAAGTGTTTATGTGGAATATACAGTTACTAGATAACCCTCTTCATGAAATCATTTGATAAATGGGAATAAACACAGAATCTTTAGTGTTATATTGTTAGGAAGACTCTCTAGATAAGGCAAAGTACTTAGGCTAAATTATTTTGGAGAAAAGAAATGAAGGTATTCATAACCCCTACATATCAGCTTTCCTGCCAAAATTCTGAAAGCCTCCTGTTGAAAAGGCTGCCAAAGTGGTAGAAATACTTTGAAGTTGTTGTTTTGGGGGTTTTAGACAGGGCCACACTATGTAACTTTCTAGTCTTAGAGGAAATGAAAGTAGTATTGTAAGAGACTTCAAGATGATGATTGCTAAATCTCCTAGATGGTGCCACCTTTCCAAGCCATAGCTGAGTGTGCATGCGGGAGTGCTGACAGTTACCTCTCAAAGAAACCTCGACTATTCAAACCATTACCCAGAAGATAAAGAAAAATGAGTGTCTACTTCAAGTGATGTTGAAGGAACATATCCTCATAGTTGAGTCTTTGTAAGAAGTTATAAAGAAAAGATCATCTTTGTTCCCTTCTACCGTCTTCATTGGGTAAATTTTAGCAAGGAAATTTAGGAAAATTAGATTTTAAATGGAGTGCTCAGTGTGCTTTCTATTTGCTTTGGGGAAAGTCCAGAGGGTGAGGTGAGGCCTTTGCTATAAGAACCTAATATCTAATTGAAGAAATAGCACACTACAAGTAGTTACAGATAGATAACTAGACTTCGGGGGAACAATCAAAACAGTAACAAGCTGGATATTGTAGTACATGCTGTTAATCCTAGCCCTCAGGAGATAGAGGCAGGGGAATCAGTTCCATCATCTCTGCTGCTTGGGGAGTTCAAAGCCAACCTGGGCTCTATGGTTTTATAGTATTTTAAACTGAATGAAGAAACTTAAAAAAAAAAAACAAAACAAAACAAAACAAAAAACCTCCCCATGCCCTGTCTGTGTGTGTGTGTGTGTGTGTGTGTGTGTGTGTGTGTTGTGTGTGTGTGTGTGGTGTGTGTGTGTGTGTGTGTGTGTGCTCGAGCACAAGCCATATGTGGAGGGTACATGGAGGCAAGAGATCATTGATCCGCTAGAGCTGGTTAGAGTTGACTATGGGCCACCCAATATGGTTCCTGTGAACTGATCTTGGGTCTTCTGTAAGAACATTATTCTTAATCTCTGAATCATCTCTCTAGCCCCATTTAAAAAAATAAAAATAAAACCAGAAAAACCTTTTGAGACCTTTGAGATAAAGCCTTGAACTAGGAGAGCTTGAACCCACAGTTGAAGCGATAACTGTGCTGAAATAGCCTGACAACCTTACCCTAACACAAAGGCCTAACACAAGTAACTTCTTGGGTATTATTCAAGGAATTTCAGTGGTCTTGGGGACTTTTCAAATGCATTTGGCTCAAAACAATTTTTAGATCCCAAATAAATCTTTACATAATTTTCTGGCATAGTATACAGCAAATAACTCTGGGCAGGTGCTAGGACACTGCTGCCATCAAGCTCTGTACCTTACCCAGTTTGAGTCTCCATGTGTTTCTTATAGATGGAAACTTGGAAAGCTTTTAATACTTTAAAAACAAGAACAACAAAAAACCCTTGTTCCTGCTTGCCACGCTTCACTTGGATTACCTAGATTTTAATAAGAGGTACTTCCTTTGAGAAATGTTCTCATGTACTAGGATCTTCCAGGAAGAACCTCACTATGGAACTTTGAAGAGACATTTGTAATGAAGGGTCAGCCTCCTGAACATTGAGAAATACTTAAAAATCTCTGTAGTTTATGGTCCATCTAAAATAGTATTTTAATCTGCATTAGTTTGTCTATTTAGCAGAAGACAGTCATGACTCACTTAGTTTTACCCTGAGGGAAAACAAAAGCATTTAAAACAGATTTGTCAGGATAGATAATTGTACAAAGTGAACTGAAGCTTGGATTCTCCTTTAGGGATTAGTGTCCTTTGGGCTTCACTCTAGATTATTTTACAAGACTTCCTCCTTTTTAGTAGACAAGTTACTTTTATTCTTATGCTAAGCGGTGGACCGTGAATAGCATCTATACTGGGGAGGTTGATGTAAGTAGTTCATATGGTTTATTTGGGTCCCCTGCTTCAGTTTCTGCCTCACTCCCTTCTGTTTTATATCTACATATCTGAGTCTAAGAGTAGCTTTGCCATTGTTTACATAGTCTTCATTGAATTAAAAGGCACCTTGAAAATTAGTGTAGCCTTTTTCCTCATTTGACAATCTTTTCTATTGTCACTGCCTGCTATGAGTTGGCGTTTGGTGCTGCATGAGACAGCTACTGAGATAATTCTTCATGTACTTACTGGAATGGCAGCCACACTCTGTGTTGTGTCCCTTTCCTGTTGATTAGGAAGCTCTGCTACAGCTGTGCTATATCTTATTGCTAGAGGACTGTAATTCTGATCAGGCAGGTCTGTTGCAGAACTAAGAACCTCTTGCTGCATCTTGTGCCATTTTGCTTCTTTTCAAGGGCCCATATCTAGGAGGGGATATGACAGTGAATACAGATAGCTCACAATTTCCAGTTAGTCTAGAGGCAATCATATATAAATATAATAATTTATTATAAACATATAATAAACACATATAAACATAAGCATCTGCCACCATTGTGCTTATACTATATCTGGCATCATTTGAATGATACCTCAGGTTAAATAACAAAGGAAGGTACCTTGTTGAGTTTGAACAGCTGATAAGGTATAGTACATAATAGACTATTTAAATAACTTGGGATCCATGGCGTTGGGCAGATGTAATAGTAAACCATAAGATATGATATATAAGAAAAAAGAATATGCATATTCAGTGGTCTTGAATGTTAAGTACTGATCTCTTCTAGTAGATTATCTGAAGACTTGTTGTGACTTGAAAAAGCACTAGAGAAGCTTCACATCTTCAAGGGCTCTGAAGTTTAACTCATACTAGCTTAGTACTATTAGATGAAACTAAACTTGACCTAACCCTTTTGTACCAGGCTTTGGTTCACCTTCTGTTCCCAGGTTGCCTCCCAGTAAGTAGTAACAGCCCAGTAATGGCAACTGTCTCTTCTACAGAGAGAAGGGAAGACCTTCAAGGAGGATTTATGCTTTGCTTTTTGGATGATGGAGCAGGAATGGATCCGAGTAAGTTGTTTATGACTGTTTCTTTTGCAGAGTTTAACAATTTACTATTAAAGTTGCTTTTCTGTGACCTCACTATTGTGGCTAGAAGATCCACCTGGGGAATAAGAAGCCTGTTGCGACATCTCAGGCTTAATTACAGTGTGTTTGCTGGGTCTTGTCCTAACATAGGAGATGTTTAGACAATACGAATATCAAGCTGAAATCAGTTAGATTACCTGTCTCCTGACAATGTATTTATCAGCTTGCACAACATCCTGGAGCCATAACTACTGAGGCTTCTTTCCCTGAGACTGTTTACCGTGTTCTAGTAATAATACAGGGCACTGTGGTGGTATTGATGGACTAAGCAAGGATTACCTTCCTATACCTCATGACTGAATTTCTTTGGAGAGAGGTTTTGCTGGCACAGAGCCATGCTTGTGTTTAACATAACTCATGTTTCTTAACTTTGAGAAGGCTGGGAGAAAAAATGATAACTTTTTACTTTCTCTTGTCTACCACTTGAGGTGATGCTGCCAGTGTGATCCAGTTTGGGAAGTCAGCCAAACGAACCCCTGAGTCTACCCAAATTGGGCAGTATGGCAATGGATTAAAATCGTACGTATATTAAAAACCTGCTGTAGGGCTAGACACAAAAATCACATGATGTGCTCTTACTGTTCGTCTCTTTGTCCCTCCTGGACTATAACTCTGGAGCGGTAGGAGAGTCAGAAGGATATGATGACTGGGGGTAGTTTACCAACAGTCCAGCTGAATTTTCTCAGTAGATTGAGTAGTATGAATATCTAAAACATTGTTCTCTAGAACTGTCTCTGTCTTCTTATTGAATAATATTTTTATCTCGTGTTTGAGAATGTGGGTGGTTCTTTTCTGGGCCTGGGGCGTATCTGAGATGGCAAGAGAGTCACTTCACAATGTACCAGTATGCGTGTTCCAGACACTGGGGATCCAGAGTGAATAAAAGAAACACAGTTGTCCTGGAATACCCTATGTGGGCATTCTGTAGGGCTATATAGCAGGAGACCCATCTTATACCTTCAGTCTATTGGGATTGATCCCTCAGGCCTTGGTTACCACTTGTTTAGTGCTTAGAATGTGTTCTGTTTTGAGTGAAACCCTGAGAAAAAGGTTTCTATTCTGAAATGCTCACTTCCAGCTGTACATACCTTGGGATGGAATAAGATTTAGTGGAATTGGAGTTTGTGCAAATGGAATTATGAGTCATGTTCCAGTCTTGCTGTGGAAACGTGTTGTTTTATTTGAGAAAGGGTGGTGGTTTGATCTGTCAACAGCCTTGATTGGGCCTCATGTGCAATGTGCTTTGGGTGTGGAGAAGAGAGTGCTTCCAAAGAAACTAGGGGCCTGGTTCCTGGGCTTTGATTTCTTTTCATGGCAGGAACCGAATATTAATAATAAACATTTCCCATGTGCCAGGAAGTACTTTGCTAAAAACTTTATATGGATGATATCATTTAAACTACACTTTAGCTTATGATAGGTAGGTTTTGTTAACATTCTCAGATGAAGTTGAGATATACAGGAGTGAAGTGACTTGCCTAATGGTACAAAGGTGTTTATGTGAAAAGTGAATATATGAACCAGGTCTTTCTGATTAGAATATGGGGGTGACTGTCCATTGCACTTTGGTCTAAGGTTCAGATCTCAATTCAGCCATTTAGTCACTAGAGTTGGGGCTTCTTGAAAATCGATCCTTTTTGGAAAGTATGATCAAAGCTTTGAGAGTCCTTAGTCTGTGAGCATGGTGGGAACCTTCCCTAGAAAATTCTGAAAAGGTAATCTAAGACTTTAAAAACCAAAGACTCCAGTAGAGCCAATTCTAATCTAGTCCTATCAGTTCTGCAGACCCAGCTTTACCTCTCTGATGGTTTCCTAACCTAGAAAATGAGGTTCTAACTTCTGATATTCTCCTTAGGAGCCAGTAAAATGTGATTCAGAAAGTACTTAGAATACTGAGAAGAAATGGGTATAGAATTAGAATGTGGCTTTTATGAAGATCCTATTGAACTGGGGCCATCTAGTGTTCAAAGTTCAGAAGTTATATGAGGTGATTTGTGGTGAGCATAGGGTTTAGCAAAGAAGATGGTGTTTTGGAGTTTCTGCTAATCAGACCCTATAGTCAGGAACAAAAAACAGAAGCAAAGAAAGAGGTATAAAGAAAGTCTTGCCAAATTTGAGTAAGGGCAATGTTGTCCACAAGCTTCAGGGAAAAGATTTAAGGGAAAGAAGCCCTGTCTTCAGGAAAATGAGAATTGATAGCCCTCAGGGTATCTATGTAGTGTCTTGGGAGTTTTCCCCCCAAGTGCTTGTGAAATGGGACATGACATTCATTTGTGTGCCTGGTATGCCAGTCTGGATTGTATATAGAAATTAATGAGGCTTCCTACCATTGTCTTCTCCCAGGAGTATTGTAAGACTAATGAGATAATAGCTTTAAAGCCGAGAAGCTACTTAGAAAAAAGGAGTTAAACAGCTTCATTGTTGAATGGATAGTTCTTGTACTGCTTCATACTTCTGCCCTGCCCTTTGCTGTCTGGAAAAGCCTGTCTCTGCCTGTTCCATAGAGGATTAACATGGCCAAACAGGAAGGAAGCCATTGATTTCATTTAGACATTTGTCAGATGAGTTTTGTTTCCCATTGATTCTGGGGATTGAACCCAGACCCTTGCACATGCTAGGCAAGTACTCTACTTCTCTGCTGAATGCCAAGCTCCAAACTGCCTTGTAGAAGACAAGCTCAAGGCTGTATCAGAATTATCTCAAAGTAGCAAAGCAATCCTGAGACTAAGAATGGCTAGAGTCACTGCACATGGATATATAGGCCTCCTTGAACTATTTTTAAAGATCAACTTTTGAGCTGGGCCTGATGGCTTGATCAAAAATCGGTTGTGTTTGCAATGACTCACAGAGCGTAACAACCACCCTGGGAGGGCCTATGGGCCATAACAACCAGTTGATCAATCAACACAGGGCAAACCCTCCAAGCCTGGAGCCACACCAATCCTGAGCCTGTGCGTACCCTTAGATACTCCCCTTACACTGCCCTATAAGATCTCTATGCAGATGCTTCGAGCCATCTTTGCTAGCCATCCGCCATGGTGGGTGGATGAAAGACCCGAGGTAACATGGGGTTAGCTCGTTAAACAACTACAATAAAGCCTCGTGTAGTTTGCATCCAAAAGAAAAAAAAAAATCAGTTGTGTTTTGATAAATGTTGAATTCATGCTGGTTTTTGAAAGACTTATGAGACTCTCTTTTGACTCTTCTCTTGACAGTAGACAGGAAGGGATTCTATGTTAGTGAAGGACAGGATAGGAACAGGATGTTGCCCAAAAGGAAGATGATATCAAGGTGTCCACTACTGGAGATGAACTTGATGGTGTCATAGAGGACCCCATTAACCTAGAACTCAAGCAGGTTTACTTGTTATGGTTGTGGCAGTAAGCTGGGAGGGAAACTAACCTGGGGCTTGTGGTCTGAGTGAATATATTTTTGAAGGATGGTGAAAAACCTTGAGTGGAAGGGAAGTTTGCTCAAGGAGGTTATAGACTAAGGAATTAG